>NC_142008.1:43886134-44204990 GCF_049901715.1 Pseudonaja textilis | reverse complement strand
CAACATGGCGGCGCCCAGCAAACTGGCAGCCTGGTAGAAAATGTTCCAGGGACTGGTACCAGTCCGGGGCCTGGTGGTTGGGGACCCCTGCTTTAGCCCACTTGTGGAGCTCGAGAGTTAGAGATACTGTATAATATTGGTTCTATTTTTGCCTTACTATGCAGTTAGGAAATGAGGTCAGCCAGTTGGCATTCATATTTGAGGTGCACAGTGTTTCATGTTCTCCTAGTTGCTTCATCGTCATAAAATAGCTAGGAGATATCATATATTGGTTTAGGATAATATATAGTCAATATGTGATGAAGTACACCCATGGACTTCATTTTATCTGTTAATAATTATATTTTGCTGTGTATATGAATTATTAACTCTCTATTGCTCAAATTTACTTGTATGTTAATATTTATTTAATATTAAAGCAAGAGGTTGTATGTTATATGGATCAATTCTTTTTTTATTTATCATTATTACTGATTTATCTGTTATAAGTTGTATTTTTTCATTTTTCCAAAAATACAGGACATCTGAAAGCCTTGTTATTTTACTAGAAGTATTTAAATATATTTTTATACCCAATCTGTAATGCATATCAAGCAATTAGCATAACATACAATTTGTGCTGCTATTCACCTTTTGAGTAGAATCTTGGTCTTTATCATAACTCAAGGAGAGACTAAATGACATTTGTCTTGCACTACCTGCTGAGTTCTCCTTCCACAGCCTCTGCTCCTTTGTTGATTCATCTGCTTGCCTTCCTTGACCCACAGAAATCTCTCCTCTCCTTCCTATCGCCTTCTGTCTTTCTGATTCCTCTCCCTTTCCTGCCAACCCCCTCCTTTTGTTTCCTCTCCTCTCTCCCCGTATCTTCCTCTTTTCTCCTCTTTAAGTATGTCACTCTCTGGTTCTTAAGCAGAACTCTAGCATCAGCCACTGTTCCAGCCTACCCCACCCTCATGGTCAACCACTGTCTGGCTGACCTTTGCACACAGTGCTTATAACCTGGAACTGCATGCACTGATTCTGGGGTTTTCGCTGAACCCCAGCAGCCCTGCAGCTCCATCTGACTCTTCTCCCCAAGGCTGTGTGCTTCTGCCAGCAACAGCGAAGGCCACCGGAAGTTCTAATCAGCTGGAGGTGCACATGCTGATCCCAGGGCCTCAGCAGAGCCCCAGCAGCACTGCAGTTCCAGCTGACTCTGCCCCAGACCTGTATGTGGCTGCTGTTGCTTCAGCTCACTCATTTGCTACACACGTGACCCAGGGGCCTTCCTTCCTCTTTCTTTCCTTTCCTCCATTTCTTTCCCTCATCAGCCACTCGCGCTCAGGAAGAGGGTGCTGCCGCCATTGACAAGATACCCAAAGTAGCTAGAAGAGAGCTGCGTAATCACAGCTTCTCCTAGTCTTCTTGTGGGCCACATCTGGCCAACAGGCTTTGAATATGACATATCTATACTATTCAGTCTCTATTATTATTATTGTTATTATTGTTATTATTGTCATTGTTGCTATTGTTGTTATTGTTATTGCTGTTATTGCTGTTATTGTTGTTATTGTTGTTATTGTTGTTATTGTTATTATTATTCACAAAAAAAACAACATTGTACACAGCAAACTAGATAACTATGCTGGGTTTCATATCACAATCACTAGTCAAACACTTCCCAAGTATTTAGGGCTGCGTGATGTATCGGCGGATTATGTGAGCAGATCCCAGTAAGGTGGCCTTCTGCAGCTGACCAATGGTGATTTTGTCAGCGCCAATTGTTTTCAAGTCCTTGCCTAGGTCTTTAGGCACAGCACCCAGTGTGCCGAGTACCAGTGGAACCACCTGCACTGGTTTATACCAGAGTCTCTGCAGTATGAGTCTCAAGTCCTGATATCTGGTGACTTTTTCAAGTTGTTTCTCATCAATTCTGTTGTCACCAGGTATGGTAATGTTGACAAATCCACATTTTTTTCTTCTCCACAATTGTGATATCCAGGGTATTGTATTCCAAAACTTTGTCAGTCTGTATTCGGAAGTCCCACAGTAGTTTTGCATGCTCATTTTCGACCACTTTTTCAGGCTTATGATCCCACCAGTTCTTTGCTACAAGCAGATGGTAGTTCCAGTGGACCGTCTGAGCGACTGTGTTGTGATGCTGTTTGTAGTCAGTCTGAGCTATTATGATTATGATTATTATTGTTGTTATTGTTATTATTACATTTATTGTCAGAGTACAACATGTGTACAATGAGATTGGTTGAGCCTCCCTTTGTGCACCCCCCCAACAACTCACAGTGATGACAAAAATCCCTAATCCTGTCCCAATCTTATTACACTATGTGACCTTGTGGCACAACATGCCTGCCCTGCAAATCTATCATACTATGTTGACTTGAAGTTATTTTCCTTTCAGAAGTCTGGGTAGAAACTGTTCTTCAGCCTGTTGGTGCGGCTGACTATGCTTCTATATTTCCTACCCTGCCTTAAAGGCAGAATCCTGGGCTCTCAGAACTCAGGCTATAACTCAGCAATCATCTAGGGTTTACAATTCCCATAGACTCTGATGCACTTGTCTGTTGTTACACTGTCAGTGCATACTTTGATGTAAGAGTGTATGGCATCAGTGTATTCATGCCAGTTTTGATGTTCAAATACACTTCACTCAGTGGTTTCAAAACAGTCCTGCCGCTGACGGAGAGCACCCTCTGGCCAGATTTTAATAATTTTCATGACTGACTGAGTTCTTTTTCTGAGAGGGACATACATCAGGTATGACAGAAATGAAAGATGGTTGAATGTACCCAGGTGGGGGAGGGGCGTTACTCTATATGCCTGTTTCAGGTTAAAGTACACACGGTCTAAAGTGTTCTTCCCTCTGGTGAAAAATTACACATAGTGCACAAACTTAGGGAGAACTGTCTTTAAACAGGCTTGATGGAAGTCTCCAACCATGACAAGAACACCCTCCGGGTGAATTTGCTGCTGCCTGGAGATGTCATCATATAGCTTAGAAAGCGCCGTGCTGATATTGGCATCAGGTGGAATATAAACAGCTATAATAATTATCACAGTGATTTGTCTAGGCAGATAAAATGGCCTACATGTAACAGTCATCAGTTCCACATCTGGGGAGCACTATACACCAGTCACTGTGTATATAGATACAGGGTCCTTGTCAGGCAGTACTCCATTCAAAATCCAAGAAAGAAATACTTAGACTCTTTTTATTAGAGAAAAGATATCTTTTACTGGAAATGAAGTGGTAGCAACCATAGAATTCTGAATCTGAGGAATTAGGTGCGTAAATCACATATACAAAGTGATGGAGTTGATCCCACCCCCAATAGTTCAAATGGTTCTTCCAATTAAAAGTTGTGAATATCATCATGTGGACATCTTCAGGTGGTGATGAAGTTACTGTCTGTTGACCTTGGCATACTTTGATAAAGGTTTGCAGCTGCACAGAGAAAAGAAAGCTAAGCAAGAAATAGAAACCTAAGCAAGAATGTGCTCTCCCCCCACTCAGTTTATACAATGCCAATTTGTACCACCTCCAGCTCGCTTCCCATACTTTTTTTTTAAAACAAATTTTATTAATTTTTGAAATCAATACACAAACAAACAAAGCATAGAATATAACAACATAAGAGATCTTTTCTGGAAAAACAAATAAGGCATCTTATTTAAAAACAAAATAATTCCAAATTATCATATTTCCATACAAACACAATTTAATATGTATATTTATCTTATCTGTTCAACTTCATATCTTTTCCCAACTTCTCTTTATTTCTCCCTTTCCTTCTGTTCAATTATATTTCTTTTACCTTGAATTATATATATTCATTGTATCCATCTGCCTTATTTACAATTTCATTTTTCTCTTCCAACGTTCTTCTAGGGTTTTAATTCAAACATAGACAGACATAACACAAAACATAAATACATAAAACTTCTTTTTGGAAAGCGGCTTACTCCAGGTTACATCTTTTTGTACAGACATAAATCAAATTCATGCTCACAATTATACGATTTCATATCTTATTTAACATTCTATATTTTCTATATGTTTTCTCTCTTCTATTCACTCTCTTAATTCTATTTTATTTATTTCACGTCAGTTTAAATAATTTTACTTGCATCTTTTGTCCGTTCACTTTTAATCATCTATTTATCTTTTCTTTCTAATACAATATTTCTCCTGTGATCACTGGTTGAAGTATGACAACTTTTTATATTTCCCCTAAATTAAACACTTAGAATAATACATACTTTCCATGCTGATTCTGCTTAGTACATCCTAAATGCTACATTTTGAAATAATCAAACAAAAAAAAGGAGTATTGAAGTTTAATACTAATATCTACAATACAGTCTTATGTACTTTCGCAGAATCATTTTTTAAGTTATATTTTACCCTTTATCTCTGAAAAAAAACTTTTTTTAACATCTTGTTTCAAACCTTTATGACTTCTCTTTCCTTTTTCCCTTTCTTTCTTATCAATTCTAGCCTTTTTGCCCCCCCATCTCTCAAACTCAGAAACAGAAGGTGGGGGGAGAGAATGGAGAATTCAGAACTTAAAAAAGCAACCAAGAAAGGGAAAAATAAGAAAAATCAAGATAATGTCAGAAAGCAACAGAAAAGAGAAATACAACAAAGAGGAAAGATTAAGAGAGTGCAGCTCACTTCCCATACTCATCCCCCCTCCTTCCCCCATTACTTATGGCAGCCGAAAGATGCAAAGCAATAGTAGAAGATCTTGAAGGCTGACGGTCCTCCTCCCTTGCTCTTACCGGAGTTGCCATTTCTATCAGAGCAATAAATGACTCAGCTTATCAACTCCACTGCCGCATTGGGTACAGTGCGGTGTAGCGAGGTCTCTGTTACAATCATCACACAGCTTTCATGGAGAAGTCTGCTTGCTCCATTTGCAGCTCTAATTCATCAGTTTTGTGGATGAGGGATCTGGCATTGCTCAAAAAGACACTTGGCAGCACTAGTCTTGAGGCTGCTTTCAGAGCTGAGCCAACAGATCAGCTCCACAGCCATGCTTTTGTTTCCGCTTCTTTTGCTTTCACTTCCATCGGCATCTCCCCGACCAGACCACAATCCATGGAGATCCTGGAAGCCTCGCTATGCAGTTTGGAATGTTGTGGGACTGCTGAAAATCGCTGGTAATCCCAGATTGACTTGCAAGCCCGATGTTTAGCAGCTCTACATGTGTGTAGGCAAATTTTGCTCCTTGCTATACACTGTGCACACATATCCATACACACATCATTCCAAACACCTCACACCAATACCAGGATCTTGGGGTCACTGTGTGTGAACGTGCTGCCATCTTGGTGGCAGAAAGGCAGATCAAGAATGTGGGGTGGGGTGGGGGTGGGAGATGAACAGGTGGACGAAAGCAGTCTAACTGCCTGTTTGGTGGCAGAAAGGAAGGTTCAGGAATTGGGAGGGTAGGGATAAAAGCAGCCGAACTGCCTATTTGGTAGCAGAAAGGCAGGATAATAGATGAATAAATATTATAAGTAATTTATGTTGTATGATGATATTATTGATCTACAACTGTAAGATTATGAAAGCTTAATTTAAGATCCATTCCATCAATGCATGTTATTCTGAAACTCTTATGAACAGGACTTTAAGCAACAGCGCTAAAATAAGGAGCAGTAGGAATCAATTATTGTTCAATCCCATTTGGCATAATTTCAGTGGCAGGGACTTACATCAAGATTTATACAAGCAAACATAGCTATTCTTTTCTTCCTTTTTTCCTTTAATACTTTGCTTGCTGATGTACAGAATACATTTAAAATAAATCACACAGAATAAACCATAGAATAATTTTTCACTTTTAAGGAGAAAGTGAGCACAATTTCTGTTTTAAGGGTTTTGTCTATATAATATTTAAGAGCTTCTGAAGGAAAATATCTGGTAGTATATTCTTTGAGATTTTTAAAAAACAACGCTGTAAACATTCCTTCTTTTGTTCCAAACACAATGTATTGTTCTATGGGAAACAATTCTGCTTTGTAAAGTGAAAGGAAAGCATAGCTCTTCTCTTTCTTGTTTCAGAGATGATATTATGGTAAGATTGAATATAAAAGCAACTTATATGGTTGAACCCACTTGATTTTATTCCCCTAAAAAATAAAATGCCTCAACATTTCAAATGTATTGTTGAGGAAATACATTTAATTCCAATTTAATACTGCTTAGTATGTCATTTGAAATTCAGACAGAGGTTTATGCTAAGCCACTAGTTCCACCATGATTAAATAATGCATTACTATTAGATAGTACTGCTTTCTTATATCTGAAGATGATTGCTGTATGAAAGCATGCATACAAGCTAGAAATGTTGTATGCATTTTTCTCCAAGCCTTTAACATTTTGGCAGAATCTCATCTGCCATCATCAGGCTTCTGTATAGTGTTCGTCTGTGAGTCAGACTGTGAGTCAAACGTCTGTGAAAGTCTGACTCACAGACAAACACTATACAGAAGGCTGATGATGGCAGATGAGATTCTGCCGAAATGTTGCTACAACTTTAAAAGCACAACTATAATGACGTGGGAAAATACCTGAACAAAGCTGAATACCATATACATACATACATACATACATACATACATACAGTCAAGTTTCTTTGATGAAGCAAAAATCATGAAAGCACCACTAATTCCTATGAAAACAATTATTGTCAACCTAATAATATTAAGTGATTTATAAAAACGTTTTAGGCAGTATCATATAGGTTTAGTGTATGATATGAGATTTTTTGAGATATCCTGTCTCATTAATGGTGACTTGCATCCAAAACCTCAAATTGGCATAATTCAAACAACATAAGTTGTTAGTCTTGATGAAATAATAGGTATAAACAAGAGACCGTGGTTTAACAAAAAATAATACAGTATTTTTAAAAATTTTGATTTACAATTCATATCCTTGAAAATAATGAACAGCATATATACCATAACAGTATATTTAATACCATCAAACAATATTTTGCAAGGAACTTGATAAATGGATAAAAATGACAAATTCTGTTTAAATATCTGGCTGAGCGTGTAACCAACCATAATTATTTATTAAACTTGTTTGCTGTTGACTCTAAATATCTCTAGGCAGCATACATCAGTTATTTTTAAATTTTCCTGTGTCTGATATACATTTTGCATTTTTTCTTTTCTTAAAATAAAAGCACTGTGCAGAAACAGAGCTACAAAATGAATCTTTCTGCATCCTTAATATCAATTATTTCTTTTTGAAAGGTTTGAACAAATTTTGTTTAGCTTTATCAATATAAGGCTGCAAAGAAGATTAAAACATACATTAAAACACAGAATTAAATATAACCAAAAAAACATATAAACCAAACAAACAGCTATCTCAGTGTAAACAACTTCTAAAAGGGCTCCATTGTCAACATCTTATGAAAAATTATAGAGACCATTACAGAAGGCAGTTGCTGAAAAACACTTCCAGGTGTTTTTGTCTCTTCACTTCCTAGAAATGAGGAACAATCAACCACTTACCTGATATGAACACAGTAATTGAAATGATTCTACTAGAGAGATATGGTCTTGTGGTAAACTGATGCCAATATAAAAGCTTAGTACCAGTATTTTAAATTGCACTCAAAAGCTAATAGACAACCAAAGCAGAATTTATAATAAGAGGTATCATAATCTCTCAATGGCAATTTCTGATGAGCATTGGAGCATTTTATAGCAGCTCAAAGCTTCCAGGTGGGTTTTAAAGGCAGCCCCATGTAGAACATTTTGCAGTGGTCTAGTAGGTGGTGAAGAGAGCATGAACCACTGTAGCCAGATGCTCTTATCTCAGGTAAGAAGACCATACTGGGGCACCTTCTGAAACTGAGTAAAGTTATCTGATTCTTCAGTTTCAGCTTCCATTTGCTGCTCCAGGAGGAACTACAAGTCTGGAGGAACTTTAATTAACAAACGTAGTCTTTCATGGGCAGTACCTTCTCATCTAGAGATCACCACTGAGACCAAAAGAGACATACATGTTTATGTTTGTACATATGTATAACATTTATAAAGCAAAATTCTGAGTGGCTTATAATCTAAAAATAAAAATATATGCAACAATAAAACCACAACAAATAAATCATGAACCCCAATAAATCTAAAAGAGAAAAACCTGGTACCACAACATCTTTCCCTGATGTTACCATACATTTTCATTTCATTCTGATCTTTTTCTATCCCAAAGTTTGGAATCTTAAATGCTGTCCCAAAAGCTAGAGGCTAGTTGGATTTCATAGAAATGGGCTTGCAATAGATAAGGCACACTTTCCAGTGCTTAGAGAACCAAAAGATGGTAGTGCCTAAGGGAAGGGGTCTTAAATACTAAATACTAAAATAGTAAGAATAAAGTGATACAACATATTGTAGAAGTTAAGATAGTAGGCTGGTGTCAATCACATTTTGCTTACCATCAGATATGGAATGTATGTGGATATTTTTATGTTAACATCTCATACTGTATGTTAACAGTGAGCAGTCCTCTCAACAGAGAAGGGCCATCTAGCTTCTGTTCATAACACTGTCCTTTCTGTAGTTCCAAGAAGATTCCACCCCTATTTGCACTCTGATACAGATGAGCCTGAGGTCACAGTTAAAGCCCCAAGTGGACTCAAGAGCTCTCAGTGAGAGTGTTAACAACCAGATAACTGCAAAGAAATATGATGCTTCCAACTTTGCAATCTTGTCAGAACTAATCCTTCCATAGCCCTACTATCCTGCCTGAACCAATGAAGTTTTTGGTGAGAAGCAAAATGTCTTTTTCTTCTTCAAGGAAAAAACAGTTCAATTGCCTTTTGAAAAAGCACCTTTGAGACATCGGCCATGGAAGTTCACCAAGTAACCTAAGGCTAGTCATTTTTTGTCACTCTAATCTGTTTTAGGATTTTTGTTGGATAAAATTATAGGGTACACCATATCTACTGCTTTGAATTTCTCTGCAAAAGGTAGAAATCTGTATAAAATCTAATAAAGAAATAAAAATAAACATTTTAAAGGAATCATTAAAGAAGAATTATTGTAATATGTCAATATAATTTACTTTCTGCAGTATATTAATCAAATTAAGTTCTGAGGCAATATGTAATCTCATATTGTTGAATTAGTAATTTCTGGAGATGATTAAAAATATTTTAAGGGTCTGTGGCAAAGGTGGTTTTCAGCAGGTTCTGACCAGTTCTGGAGAACCGGTAGCGGAAATTTTGAGTAGTTCAGAATACCACCTCTGACTTGCCCCGCCCCATCTATTCTCTGCCTCCCATTGAGTCCCAGCTGATTGGCTGGGTCTTTTTTTTGTTGCCCTGTACAGGAGAACAGAGCTGGAAAGCAGGTTAGTGGGGTGGGGAGAGAATGGGGATTTTACAGTATCCTTCCCCTGGACTGGGGCAGGAATGGAGATTTTGCAGTATTCTTCCCCTGCCATGCCCACCAAGCCACCTCCACAAAGCCACACCACTCCTACCAAGCCACGCCCACAGAACCGGTAGTAAAACATTTGGAATCCCACCACTGGTCTATGGGATGAGATGTTAAAAATATGTGAGCGTACACATTAAGACTTACATACACAGAATATGAAATACAAAATTATCAATTTAATTAGGACAAATGGTTATACTAATAATATATTTAAACAAATGTAAAGATGAACAAAATCTAGTGTCCCTAAAAAAGAAGATTTACTCTTTCCTCTTAAATTTCAAAGATTTCTACTGTGACTGATCTTGATAGTCAGATGAATTGCATCACTGAAGATGAAAATAATTCCTCCTTCCTCCAATGAAACCATTCCATAAAGGTCAACACAGTGCTGTATTTCACTAGAGTATTTGAATCTAGAGTATCTGAATCTTCAAAATACAGGTTGGAAAACACATTTTAAAGAAGCATTCTGATAAGATGCCTGCTTTCAGAAATTAATCCTGCAGTTGACAGGAAAGAGTTTGGAAATGAGCACATATAACTGATAGGATCAATAGATTCCAAAGAAGCAAATAAATCTTATCTGATTCACACATAGCAGAAAAATGACTTATGTAGATACCCAAATTATAATAGACTTCTATCAAAGGAAGATGTAAATAGAATTTTTCTGCTTAAAATCCATAATACTGTTTGCAATATTGAAGCAATAATACCATTCATGAACATTCCAAATAAGTTGACCTTTCCAGGTTCAATTGTTTACTGATGTTTGCTTACCATATAACAAAAATGAATATTTGAGTGAATATGTAATAGTGTTTCAATTAAAATATTTCATTCTTAGTGTTAAAGTTATTATTAACTTTGTGTAGAATTGAAATCGCTTATGTGTTACTATATAGACACAGTCAGAGACCTATCACCACCACCCATATACTTTTCTATACCTAATGTATAGTCCTTATTTCCCTAATATAGCATCAAATAAATTAAAAGTATTATTGGGAATTACAGGAGAGCTTCAGTGTTATCAGGTCCCTATTACACTGTAATGAACCTAAGTTGCACTGAAAGATGCAAAGATTATTTTTGTACTTTCCAGACATTAAAAAAAAAACAATTCAGAATTTATTCAAACATATTTTTTCCCCCAGAAGAATAAATCTGTCCTCTTGTGAATGTGGTGTTACAAAACCTAATAGATGATGTTTTGGTTACTATTGTGAGAATTGAATACAAGAACAAAATGTTTTCATTTAAAATATGCAAAATGATAGAGTTTATTTAGCAATTTAAAGACATTCCTTCTCCTTGACAAAGACATTTCTATGATGTTTATCCATAAAATCTCTTCTTATACAATTCTTACTTGCAGTTGCTATAGGAGTTGTCTGCTCTAGCATGTGCAGCAACATGGAGTATCTTTAGCAAAGGGAGTAATGGGGCTTTTATCAGTGAACATGAATCATAACATTTTGTCATTCCAATCTGTATTTGTCAAACTGAATTATTGTTAGGCAAAGGAACTAATTCTGTTTCCAACTGTTTGATATTATGGGTTGGCAACTGATTCTGATGAAAAGTACACGAATAAAGTGAAATTAATAAATACCAAAGTAATACATACCAAAAAACTAGTAAGGTATTCCTGCTGTTTAAGACTATTGCAGGAATTATGGCACCCACAGGCACTAACCTGCAAATTCTAATTCATGAATACCAGTGTCTACATTACAAAAATGAGCCCCTTCTTCAGAGGAAGATAGCATTTGTTTAGAGGGAGTCTGCAATTTGTGGGAGAAAAAACAGTGAGAAAGCAAGGAAAAAACAAAAGATAGTAAAGATAATCTGTGTTCATAGAATATAGAATGCTTATTGTTTAGAACACTGTAGAAATCCATCAAATAGAAATGAATATCAGGCAGAAGAACTTGATTGGCTAACTGTAGAAATCCATCAAATAGAAATGAATATCAGGCAGAAGAACTTGATTAGCTAACTGACTTAATCTATGAAAAACAGCATTCTACTTTGTAACTGTCTGGTTCTTATTTTTGTATGTTTATATTCATTTATTGTAGTCAAATACTGGATTTTTCAAGTATTTGGTCTATGTGGCCAACATCTCAACACTCATTGCAGTATCTTAAATGCATCTGATTCCCTCAGGTCAATTTAGCTGATATTTAACCAGCTGATGAATGACTATCTGGTTCTCTAAGTTGAACACTGACTCCATGTATTATTCTTTTATTGTCTCTCTTTCCATAATAGCCATTTTCTAAAGGTCAGATTCAATTTCAACTTTCACAAGTGTTATAAATCACAAGAGATTCCAAGAAAATCAGTATACAGTATAAATATGAGCTAACAATTAAACTGCTTGATATATTTATTAGACAGACATTTCCTTATCACTTCCATTTTGTCATTCAGGCATTTTAGAAAGTAACTGAAAAGGTAGTAAGAAAGGGCTGCCAACTGATTACCTACTAAAAGTCAAAGAATGGATGATTTAGTATACTATATCATGAATCTTCACTTGAAATGAAGCCTCAGTTGAGATATGTTTCCACAGCATTTTAATACAGGTAGACTTGCTTAAAAACTGCCTGTTTAGTGACTGTTTGATGTTATGACATCAAATGTTAATGCTGAAAAACTAACTTTATAACAAATTTTTGTGCTTATAACTGTAGTAACATCCTTGGGATCACATGATCACCATTCAACTGGTGGATCTTTACAACTATCACATAGTCCACAGTTACATGATCACCATTTGCAGGAATTATTTAACATCTAAGATGATGATCTAGAGATGTACCAAAATAGAGAACCATTTTAAACAAATACATATAGATTTTTACGTATAGACTACGTATAGTATAGACATATTCAGTATGTTGTAATCTGTCAATCAGGAGCTAGTAACAAATGGTGATCCATCTCAAAGAGAAATATGCTTATCAAAATCCAAGAGAAATGGAATTCCAGTTGTTTTTCTGTCATGTCTGAGCGGAATCCATGATCTCGCTTGTTGGAGGATCCTAATTGAGATCAGAACCACCCTGGAGGGGTGGTGAAGAAAGTGGGAGCACTTGGAGGGTTGAGGGGAGCAGCATCTCCACTCCTTGACAAGATAAACTCCCTCCAAATACAAGTTTCAGCAGTGGTCTAAAATGGCTACCATGAAGATGGGAGGCAATCCAGGAAACTAAGACTATGCTGGAACGGTGAAGTTGTGAGCAGTGTGTGAACCAGGCAATATATATGGACATTAAGGTACCCCGGAATTAAGAAATAAAGAATTATTTTTGATGAAAGTGTGTAAAAGTGGCAACCAGAGAGAGTGAGAAGAAAATCTGAACTTATGATTTTGGTTTTGAAATGAATTAATTTGGAGGTGGAAAATTTAGAGGAAAATACCTTATTACAAAAGGCTTGGAAATTAAACTGGATAATTATTGGACTTTTGGCACTAAATAGGCATAAGTAAATGCTATAATTGAACATGTTGAAAAGAAGTAATAGCTAATAACTAGATTTAGCAAAATTAATAAAAGTTTAAAAAGGGAAAAGCGAAAAGAAAGGGTGGAACGTGGAATTTATTATAAGAATATTAATTGATACTTAATGAAGCAATGAATAAAGTTAAAATGAATTATGAGAATTGTAATGGAAAGAATAATATCAGTTTCTACAATTAATTGAACAGATTAATATTTTTGGAATATATAGATGATTTATAAGGTAATTGAGAAAAAGAATACCATGCAGAATCTGACAAAATATATATGCATATGTGATATGTAGTAGTTTGGAGAATATTATTAGTAATGTAGAATGTGGTAATTAAAAATGACTACACTATGGTAAATTTTTAAAATGAATTAAAGGGAATAAATTGAAGGAATGTATATGGTAAATAGGTGGCAAACTCAAATTGACATAAAGGGGACAACTTTTTGACTTATTAAAATAAGGATAAAATTTATTGAATAATGAATGGAATAACAATATGTGATAAAATTGCAAACGTGACAGATAAAAGCAATATGTGTAATGAATATAGAAATTAAATAAGAATTTTAGATAGTATTGTAAAATAAGATATGAGAATATTTTAAGATAAATGAAATAAATTAATATATGAACTGGAATTGCAAAAATAGGTGTAATGAATTTAATATTTGAGAATATTTAAAGGAAAATAGAATAATAATATTATATGAAATTGAATAAGAAAGGTGAATATGTAACTATGGTCATGTTTGCATTGAAATGTAAAAACCTGGAACCTCACTGTTCACCAAGAGATGTTTTTTTTTAAATATAAAAATTATTTTAAAAAATCCAAGAGAAATGCAGTTTCATTTCAATATACTTTCCTACTGTTATAAAGAAAGCAAAGATCAATATAGGAATATATTTGCCAAATGATTTGAAAATTCTTCCAGAATTTTAGGGAATGCTTCATTTCATATTGTATTGCCTGCTTTTATAAGTATCTTTACTAAGTTATTCACTGAAATCAATCACAAATCAGTTAATTATAAAGCCCCTTATGGATAAATACATGAATTAATTTATTAAGAGTATAAATGGAATCTTTAAATGTTGAAAACAGAAATGGTTTTTCCTTATAGAGTAATTTGAAAATGTCTTTATATCTTTTCTCCCATTCATATATAATAGGCTGTCTTTGATCAATAAAATCATATTTCATGGCTAATTTTCATATTACTTTTGCCTGCAGGCATGCTATAAAATAGAATAGAATAGAACAGAATTCTTTATTGGTCAAATGTGATTGGGCACACAAGGAATTTTCCTTTGGTGCATATGCTCTCAGTGTACACAAAGGAAAAAATACATTCATCAAGAATCATAAGATTCAACACTTAGTGATGGTCATAGGTTATTAATAAACAATCAAACCATACTAGGAAACAAATAAAATAATATAAATTGTAAAGATACAAGCAACTTAGTTATAGTCATAAGTGGGAAGGGATAGGTACCAGGAAGAATGAGAGGAATAATAGTAATACAGTCAATAAGTTGACAGTGTTGTGGGAATTAGTTGTTTAACAGGGGAAAAACTGTCCTTGTGTCTAGTTGTTCTGGTGTGCAGTGCCCTATAGCATTGTTTTGAGGGTAGAAGTTGAAACAATTTATGTGCAGGATGTGAGGGGTCTGTAGATATTTTCACAGCCCTCTTTTTAACTCATGCGGTATACAGGTCCTCAGTGGTTGGTGGCAATTGTTTTTTCTGCACTTTAGGATATTTGCCAGAGGCTATTTGACACAAATTGACAAAAACCACAATTTTAAACAGTAACTTTTGTAAGAAGAAAATTACAGGCTTATCTGTGGGCTTATCTGTTGCAAACGTAGGGCTGCATAAGTTCTTTCTTCTTTTTTTAAAGGCAAATATTTTTGACTTTTTTATTCTGAGAAGGATAAGTTATTCACCTTCCTCCTAACTGCCAACCTCTAATTCAATAATTTCATTCTGCCATTAGTGCTGACAACTATATCCTAAATAAGTGGATAAAAAGAGTACTATACCACTATAAGGGATTATGGCAAAATGTCCCTCTAAATGTAAAGGTTTATATACCTCAGAGGGATTCCTCAGCTTCATGGAGTAATGATATTGGAGATGTGGTTCATACTTAGAGCAATCTGGAACTCAATACTAGTGAAAAAAATAATTGTTTCCTGCTAGGATTCCTTAAAAAATGGGAATGATAAAAAAATGTTTTTTACTGATTTAGTTTTAATACCTGCAGTCCAAATTAGAATGCAACTAAATTAAGAAACAATTATTTATTTTATTTATTATTTATTTATTTATTTATTTGTCAATTGTTTACAAGATAATAAGTATAAGTGTATACATAGTTATGAATACATGAAATGGGTACATATAAGAAAAATAAAAGAAAATAAAAGAAACAATAGGACAGGGACGGTAGGCACGTTGGTGCGCTTATGCACGCCCCTACAGACCTCTTAGGAAAGGGGTGAGGTCAATAGTAGACAGTCTAAGGTTAAAGTTTTTGGGGTTTGGCGAAGAAACTATAGAGTTGGGTAGAGTATTCCAGACATTGACCACTCTGTTGCTGAAGTCGTATTTCCTGCAATCAAGCTTGGTACGGTTAACCTTGAGTTTGTATCTGTTGTGTGCTCTTGTGTTGTTATGGTTGAAGCTGAAGTATTCATTGACAGGTAGGACATTGCAATGTATGATTTTATATACCATGCTTAAATCAGACCAAAGACGGCGTAATTCAAGGTTTTCTAGTTCTAGAATTTCAAGTCTGGTGGCATAAGGTATTCTACAACAGTAGAGGAGTGGAGAACTCTTCTTGTGAAATATTTCTGGACTTTCTCAATTGTGCTAATATCAGATACGTAATGTGGGTTCCAGACTGATGAGCTGTATTTGAGTATTGGTCTAGCAAATGTTTTGTATGCTCTAGTTAGTAGTGTGATATTACCAGAGAAAAAGCTACGTAAGATTAGGTTAACAACTCTTAATTCCTTTTTGGCTATGTAGTTGCAGTGGGCTCTAGCACTTAGATCATTAGAGGTGAGTATTCCAAGGTCCTTTACAGAGCTTGGATCATCAACAAGATCTTGACTATTCAGCTTGTATTTATTTTCGGATTTTTTTTGCCAATATGTAAGACAGAGCATTTATTTGTTGAGATTTGAAGTTGCCATTTGTTTGACCATTCTGATACACAGTCAAGATCTTTTTGAAGGGTAGCAGTATTGTCTGTGGTATTGAACAGCTTTACATCATTATGTATGATTTCATTTGTTCTTTTCTTTTTCTTTATATAGGAGGTACATGCCAGAGTCCTGCTTTTCCAGCCCTGGTACGACCTTCAATTCCCTCCTTGCCACCATCATTGGATCTCAAACCCTTTCTTCCATTCCCACTGGACACTGCTGCAGCTGTCAATCTCTTTCCCAACTTCAATGCTGTAAGTACTATAGTGAAGTTTGAGTTCCACATCATATACTTCCATTTAATTATTGGCAAGCCAAAAAAATCTTTCTACAAATGTGTGCACACATACACACAAACATCTGTATGTACACACACAAAATCAGCAGAATTAGTCTCTGATAATATTATCCAGTTTGGATAATGAAACGTCTGCAAGAAAACAACCAAGCTCAGAGAGCACCAGTGACTCCTCATTTCAACTCTGAGCTACAAATATTCTCTTTAAGAGTAATTATCTTACAATTTGTTTATGTCAGATTAGTTATTGGATTAATTATAACTAATGAGAGAACACATCAGATCCATTATTTTGAACTAATTAATTATAAATTAATATTTATCTGCTTTTTCAATGGATTCAAATAAAAACTCAAAATAAGTATTTAAATTATTTATAGGGACATAAACTAAACTGATAAATTTCTCAGTACCATTGTTGTGTGGAAACTAATAATGTTGAATCCCTTTTAACAAGAATACTAAATAGGGCTGAGCTTTCCCATGAATCACTGTGTTTGTTTATTACATTTTTAAACTGCCCAGTAGCTGAATTTCTTTGGTTTAATTAAGCCCATAGAACTTAATGATGACAAATCACCACATAAGAATCACTAACTAAAATGACAAAAAGTAGCAAATGCACCAGGAACAAGTAAAACATAAAAAGCACTAAAAGAGTTGCTAGTGTTTGCTGAGTTTTTTTTTTAAACCCTCCACTTAATGCCGCAGAACAGGGGTGTCAACTCAAGGCCCAGAGGCTGGATTTGGCCTGTGGAGTGCTTAGATCTGGCCCATGGGGCTGCCCTGGAAATAGCGAAGGACTGGCCTGCAGCGCCTCTGCCAGTGAAAACAGAACTCATGAGGGCTGTGTGAAGCCTCCTCCAAGCTCCGTTTTCATTGGCAGAGGATTACAGGAGGCTGTCCCAGCCAAAAACTGAGCTCAAGAGCCTGTTTTCACTGGCAGAGCACTCGGGCCATCACAGATTCCCCACACACAAGTGACGCCATGCTGGCCACGCCACCCAGACACACCCATCCCAGCCCCCCCAGCTCAACACAACCCTGATGTGGCCCTCAATGAAATTGAGTTTGACACCCCTACCCCAGAAGAACATTAAATGGATGCCAAATGATTTTCCTAATTAAGGCATTCCACAGATAAATAGAAGAGTACAGCAAAAACCACATGTTAAACTCTTCAATGAAAGGAGAAATCTTTATTTAGAATATAGTCATGCCTTCTGAATGTGGGGAAGATAGAATGGACTAGAACGTGTTCCTCAGTCATGGAGAAATTGCATGATCCCTTTTCACCTCCCAAAACACAGAAGGTATTAACATTCTTTTCAAAGGAAAGTCTTATAGACATATTGTAAAGATATATTCTACTTACATTTTGAAATGGAACTCAGATTATAGAAATGTTCCTTATGTAGCTATATACTGTACTTCTAACAAATGGAATACATTTCAATTTATTCACCCTGTAACAAGTAGTCCTAGTTTAGTGACTGCAATTGGGACTGGCAACTCGGACATTGAATTAAACAGTTGCTAAGTGAAATGTCATGATTTTACTTTGCTTTGCTTTACAGACCTGCAGTGGTTTAAATCCAAGGACTGGTTACAAAGTTAATTCTTTTTTGTTGTTTCTGCAAATGATTGATGGCAGTCAGCGCTTGGAAATATTATTCTGCCAATTGCCCTTTATTGCAATGTTGATGCCTACTGAAATTCTGAAGGGTTCTTTGACCACAGATACCGGTGTAGTTCTGAGGATCTGGAAAAGTTTTATGATTCTCTGACTGCAAGTGGTAAATTTACAGTTAGTAAAAATGATCTATACTGTAGCATCAATATTGTAAAAGACACACTGACATATAGCAACATAATGTCTGAAATATCTGGAATGTCTTAAGAACATGGAAACTTAAGCTGCAATAATATTAGTATTTATTTAAGATGAAATGATATTGAAATCATTGAATTTATAACAAACTGAAATTTTGTGCACACCTAGCTAGGAATAAGTCTGTTGAATTCAGCTGAGACTTGTTTATGAATATTCATCAATAGTATTATCTTTTTAACTGGTTGTTCCATATCTTACCAGATGGGTCCTGTTAGGGAAAGAGGCACAGAAATAAAACAAAGCTGTGTAATTGCAAAACACATATGTTCTATATAGCTGTTTTCATACTGTGAAAAAAAAACTTGGACAGCTCTTACATTCATTTCATGAATACCCGTTGTCTGCTTTCTTCTAGAGTTTAATTAAGAAGCACAATTAACTATGTAAATATAATTTGTATAGTTAACATATGCAGTTTTGACATTATTTTGACTTTTAAGAGTTTATAAATACTCTCCTTCTGTTTTTTTCTTACTGTCTGGAAAACAAACAAATTTATATTGAGAAGAGAAAAACCCAGAATCATTACAACTGTTGAGCTGTAAATTTTCAAGGATAGGTTTAAGCGTTATACATTTTGAGATACAGGTGGTGCTCTACTTACAACTGCAATTGAACTCAAAATTTCCCTTGCTAAGCAAGGGAATAGTTAAGTAAGTCAGGCCCCATTTTACAACCTTTTTTGCCATGGTTGTAAAGTTCTAAAGCATTTTTAAGCAAATCACTGAAGTTGTTAAGTGAATCATGCATTTGTTAAGCAGATTTGGCTTCCCCCATTGACTTTGCTTTTCCTAAGAAAGTTGCAGGTGACAACCTTGGGATCCCAGAATTTTGCAACTGTTGTAATATATGCTGGCTGCCAAGCATCCAGGGTTTGGTCACGTGATTGTACGGATGCTGCAACAGTCATAAGTGAGAAAACTGATAATAAATCACTGTTTTCAGTGCTTTTGTAACTTTGAAGGGTGATTTAAACAAATGGTTGTAAGTCAAGAACTACCTGTATGCTTCTCATATCTAGTATTCTGCCTTTTTTAAAAAAAATCCAAGTTTTGAGTCATAAACTGTTCATATTATGCATGATAATATGAAACAAATGAGCAGACAGTAGATACAATACAAAATTGGCATCCTGTGAGTCATTAATTTAAAAATGACATTAAAAATAGAACTGGATTTTTGGTGATGCTATTTCCATGCTTCATATATAGCTCATGCTCATTCTAATGCATGTTTGATGAATATTAACATAATACAATAAAATAAAATAGCAATAATAGAGTAGGAAAACAAACATAGAAAGCTATAAGACATCAAAGATGGCATCTATACATTATCATTTTTCATTTATCATTTTTCCATAATTTATTGTCTATATTTTTCTTATATCATGGAGACATACAAAATAATTACAATTCATCCTTCTCTGTATCAGCTGGACGTATGAAAGATAGAAATTTCCTATTAAATTATTACTGCATGTTACAAAAGGGAAGACAGGGAAATGCAAGCCCAAGGTGTAAAACTTTGGGAAAGAGGAAGTGATATGGCCATGCTTCCACACTAGTGCTGTGATCTGAGTCTGTCCATATATTTGTAAAACATGAAAGCAAGTTTTTAACTGTAATTTTCAAATCATATTTTCTGCATTTCATATTTTCTAAAAGCTTGTTCTGACATTTTGCCACTTTGTTTTTGTTTGTATGTTATGAAAAATCATGTTGATTTTCATGTGTAATGACACAGAAATATGTTTAACAAATAAATACATTTTGTTTAACAGAACGGATAATTTGAAAAAGAATTGTATAAAGCATCTTAACTATTAACTTTTTTTATTTTTTAAATCGATCTTTACTCCTGTGACAACCCCCTGGACTAATTTTTTTGAGTAAGATTTTTGGAAGTAGTTTGTCATTGTCCACCCCATCCCCTCCGAAGGCTGAGTAAATGACTAATCCAAGGCTACCTAGCTGGCTTCATGCCTGAGGCAGGACTAGCACTCACAATTGCTTGATTTTTATAGATTTCTATACAAAGTATGCTGTTTTATACTTGCTATCTTGAGAAAAGGTAGAATATAGATGTATAAATAGATAGACTGACAGATAAATACAACTTTTTTCTTTTTCCAATAGATCAAATTGAATAGACCAATTAATCTTTTCATTACTCAACTATAGAGCACCTTCACAGTTTTTCTTATAGTGTTTTATCAAACAATTCCCTTAGAATAGAAGACATTAAAATAAACAATAACTTTAATACAAACAATAAATTATGAATTGTGATTCTTGAGAGAAAGAATCATAGGAAACACAAATCTTCAAAATTCCAAGCTTAATTGTGCAAATTCATGTACAAATCCATACAAGCATATGCACTTCATTCTACAAAACAGAATATTCTATTCAGAATTTTATTTGTTCAATTCTAAGATGGCTTCCTCTTAAGAGCAACCTGAAATCTCACATGCTATGGCAAATAGCATGTAGACACAAGAAAGTAATATGCAATAAATACCAATAGCATTTTTCATTGTACTGTAGCCTATTTTTTCTTTTCATGATGATTATGTTAAAACCTGGATTTGTACCCAATAAATATATTCTGTGCTGTTTCATTCCTAGATCCCCGGAAATCCCATTTTCAATGTCTGCTTCATGTTTCCATTAACATATAACTTTATTCTAAGCAACAAAGTTTTTCTATAATCTTTGCTGAGTAAATAATGGCTAATATTAGTCAGTAACCTGTATTCCAAATGCTGTTGAAATATTGAAATATTTATATCATCTACCACATGTCATTTTGATTTTGGAATAGCATATGTTAAAGCAGAACAATAAAGCAACCTAAATTTTTTAAAAATCTGCTTAAATCTATCACACTGCTGTTTGTGAATTTTGCTTTTTGAAATTTGATCTCTGATGAAATAGAGGTACAGACTTCTTACAGTGGTAGCAATAATGAGATTTTGTTTGGAAATGTGACCTCTGTTTTCTAATGTAGTTTCCTGACATGCTAGATTATATTGAGTTCCATTTACTATCATTTCTATGCCTGAGTTAGCTGATAGTGTTCAGTAAACACATATTTTGCCTAAGAAAGGCTAGTGCATTTCTAACATGTTCCTCCCTGTTTGACAAACCTTTAGGGACATGTCACATCAACTAGAACATTATCAGCCTAAGGAAAGATAGGCTGTAGGTTAGATTTGACTTAACAGGACAATTTGACAAGCACATACTTTTTTATGTTTCTGAAAAGAGTTCATGTTCTTTTAAAAAGATTTTATGAAGAATTATGTGACTTTTAAGGCTACGTGTATGGCTTTTTTCTTTACAAATATCTAATTTTGCAATTTTACCATTTCAGCAAGAAACAAAGATAAAATAAATTGAAATATTTTGTTCTGGTCATTTGAATAGTTAAAAATAAAATCAAAGAAATTATATGTAAAAGATAATTATGTAACTTATGTAATTACCAAAGCACCTTCTAAAAGTAGTTTATTTTATCATGTATTTTCCTCTGGTATGGAGAAAGACTGGAGAAGGAGGACTATTAAAAGCTAAATGCAGCACTTCCCAGCTCTATTGTCTGTGCCTTAGGTTGGCTAGTCACACTTTTTTTTTTTTACTAACTACTCTATTTTGCCCACTATATTTTCTAACTATGAGCCCACTTTCAAATATGCTCACAAAAGGCAGGCAGTTTTTATAGGAACACCAAACATTACTGGGCATATTAAAAGAACAATTTAAAGAAATTGTTCCAGAAATCACATCCTTGGCTGCCTGTAAATGGCAGTCTAGCCAACATTTATTTCTTTAAAGTCATCTTAGGAAATGCATTTCCAGATTTCTTAATCCATTCACCAAAGTAATCCTATGGAGTAGAAGCTAAGCATCTTTCCAATCTTCACTCCACTTTGTATTTATAGATCTATGTTATTCCTCAATTCTTCTCTCTCTTAGTCCTCTCATTTACCCACTTCCCACACTCTTCAAGTACTTACCTTATGGAGAAAACAGTACACAAGATAATTTATATCCTAGAGTCCTTTTGACAGGGAGAGAAATTGTAATACCCATGAGATGTGATATGTCATGAAGGATAAAATAGCTTAGGATGTACAGATGATTACATCGCTACGTTGAGTGCCAACTTCTACCAATATTTTATGATGAAGATTATCTTCTCTGGCAGAGAAGGGAAGGTGACATTATGGCCCTTTACTAAAAGTCAACCTCAAAAGCCAGGCACATTACTTCTAGGTCCTAACCCAGACTTGATCCTGGAAACCCTGGAATGAACTAGGAGCTTTTTTCATCCATTTCATCTATTGATACCATCATCTGAAGACAAAATATCAGAAGACAAATACAAGTATTCAAGAACTGTAAGAGATAAAGAGAGTAGATTATTCTGAACTAATCTGCTAAAGAAACCAGAGATTATGAGAGCCAACTGTGTTCAGATGGAGCTAGAAACTTTTAATATATAGGGGACAACCTGGGCAGGTATGACAGAACAATTGAAAAATCTCTGACTGTAAGGTCTGACTTGATTTCCAGCTTATCAAGATCCTTGTCAGAAAAATTCCTGAGTTTACCTGTTTGTTTATCACTTTACTGGTTTTGGTTGAGTTTGCTTTTAATGCTGTTACAGTTAGCAATCCTATTGTGGGATCTACTTGGTTATTTATTATTTAATTTTAATCTTAATATTTACCAATTTTGGTCAGATATAGTTTAACTATAAGATAATTTTGAGCATATACTGAGGAATTTGTGATTAATATTAAACCCAATATCACAAAATTTGAAAATCTATTTCTTGTTTTCCTCAAAATATTTTCTTCCGGTTATCAAATATAAAGGGACTCATATTATTAGACAATAGCAGAAACACTGCTGCTTCACTGCAAATCATCGAAAGATCTGCTGAATAAAGCTTAATAGATTTTCAGGAATGAGAGAATAGATACTGAGTTATTTTAATAGAAACTCAAAACAGAGAGTAAGTTGTTTGGTCTAGCTCAGTGCTTCAGGTAAATTATCCTAAATTGGATAAAAGGTGTTTTCCCCCCTTTGGGTAATGACATATCAAGCCACTGTCCCACAACAACAAGACATTTATATTTATTTAATGTGTTTTACTTACACTGGGTAAAAAGAATCCTATGATAAGTAACTTTGATTAAGTAAAAAGTTTAGGAAGCACTACACAAAGCTTCTGAGGAGACTGTGCTTGCCCTGGGGTTCTCAAATCAGTATCAAATGAAAATCATGGGGTGAGCAATAATCATAATAAAAAGGCTGTAGGGATAATGTGAGTCGTGAGACACCTTGCACAGCAGCAATTGAAGTAACTTTTAATGATTTTTTTCTCATCTGATTGCATTAAGTAGAGTTTTATGAAGCATTATAAAAAACAGCATGCTAATTAGCAATCTGGTTAGCAGAACATTTTGTAGGTGCTATGTACTTAATTGTAGAGTGCATGTATCCCCTCAAGTCATATGTTGAAAGAAATGTTAACAACTCAGTCATTTAAGCTGTAAATAGTTCTGTGAAAGCCATAAAGAAGTTTGAAGTCCTTGGCTTCAAAAAGAATGTAACTAATTTTTTGAGGGAATGTTTTTAAAAAATTCTACAAATGAATTTATCTCTTTAAATAAAAGCAAATCATTAGCATTTTTTGTTTATAAAAAAGTCATATCACTGAAGCATAGGTGTGTGCATCTATATTAATTTGAGATGGGAAAGAGGACATATGTTTCACATTTGCTAACATTCCATTTTATTTATTTCCAAAGTCAGATATTTAATGTGCAAACATTTTCACGTAGATAGCTGTTAGAATTCCCATATTAAACTGATATATATTTTCAGGTAGTTTTCCAATACGAAACTTTCATTTGTCCCATAAAGTCTTGTGAAAATAGGTCATGTATAATCCATCAGATACTACTAGCAAGATGTTTATCATTGCACTGTGTTGAAAGAAATATCCTTCTGGGTTCAGTTCCAAGTGGGGAAAAAGACACTGGAAACATGGAGGCTGCTTGGGAGGTTTAATAATGGACAGGACCACATGGCCTGGAGCTCCAGAGAAGGGTGATCACATGCTTCAAGGTGAGAAGAGATCAAGAAAAAAGGGTGAGAAGAGAAGGTCCAGAAGGGCTGAGTTGCTGAGAGTGCCTGGGTTTTATAACCTTTGTTGGGCCCCACCTTAGTGTTTCCTGTTCCTGTGTAAGAAATGTATCCCATTGGTTGTCAGACTCCCAGGGGCACCTCTGTAGGCTGTCCTGAGTTCCAGGCTTGGTCTAGCCTTGCTGGATGATTTATGCCCTTAAAAGGGCTTTTGGTAATTGCTATAGTTTTACCTGGAGTTCCTTGTTATGTAAAGTATTCTGGCCCAGGCCCACCCATTAACAAAGGTGGGGTAAGATTCTGCTTCTGAGGTGAGTTTCTGCTTCTCGAGTTTCTACTCTTTTTAGAGGAAATATTCCGCCTTTTTAATATTTCCTAGGCTATTTCAATTTTCTAGGAGAGGAGTGGGTGCTAACTTCCTCAACTGATCCCTTTGTCAACAATACTGAATAACTCAGTATTGGTCATGGCCATCAGGTTATAGTTATCACACATCAAAAACATCTTCTAGGCTGTCCTACCTCCTTTACATGGATGATCTGAAGTTGTACATAAAAACATAATCTGAAATAGAATCATTTAACACTGTCCATATGTACAGCCAAGATATTGCAGTGGAGTTTGCATTGGACAAATACACCATCTGCATCATCAAATGGGGAAAATAGTGAAAATTGAAGGAATCAAAATGCCATATGAAATAATATCAAAGGTCTGGAGGAAGACAGTCACTACAGTTTGGGCATCCTTCAAGCTGGCAACATCAATAACACTGAAATCAAAAAAGATTCATAATTAATATATCAATATATCAAGAGGGTTAAAAATCTAAACTCGGTGCTGGAAATGCCATCAAGGCAATTAACACCTGGACAATTCCATTCATTAAATACACTTCTGGTATAATGGACTGGGCACAAATACAATAAATTCTGGATGGGAAGACCAGAAAAATAATGACAATGAATCATGTCCTTTATCCACACAGCAATGTTGATAGACTCTACTTACCAAGGAAAATAGGTGGACATGCAATATTGCAAGTACATCAGACAGTTGAAGAAGAACAAAAGGGTATTGAAAAAAATATCCAAAAGACAATGAAACAGATGCACTGAAGCTAGTATACCAGGAAGCTTAATGAGAACTGAAAACCTAACTACCAGAACGAACAAATAAAGAGACCTGGTAAGACAAAGTATTAAATGACCAGCACATAGCGGTCATAGCAGATAATGACAAGACCTGGTAATGGCTAAAAAGAGGAAAGTTGAAGAAAGAGACTAATTTTGATTAGACAAGTCCAAGCCTTAAGAAAAAAATGTGTACAAAGCCATAATTGAGAAGGCAGCATAAACAGCAAATGTCATCTCTGCAAAAAGCTTAAAAAACACTGGACTACATTGTTAGCTGCTGCAAGAAGATCACACAGACTAACCACAAACAACAACATGACAAAGTAGCAACAACGGTACATTGGAAGATCTACTATTTCCCTGAAATCAAGGACTGGTAGGACCATAAAATAAAGAAATAGAAAATGAAGAAATTAAGTGTTCAGGCACTTTAGAATTCTAACAAACAAGCATCTGCCACATAACACTCCAGACTTAACAACTGTTAAGAATGACAAAAAATGTAGATAGTAAATTTGGTAGTATCTGGAGACAAGACATCAAAGAGAAAGAACTAGAAAAGTAACAAAATATAAAGACCCGCAGATAGAAATAGGATGACTATCACAAAAGAAAGCAAATCAATCAATATCAGTAGAATACAATATATTGACACAATCACCATCAGTCAATTACAAAGGCAGATTCACTCTCAACAGTTCAAATCCAATCTAAATATCTAGCTGACTGTGTGATGACCCATAATAATAAATTGAAAGCTTTTAAATATTACCAGAAATACTAGCCTCTTTTTAAAATAAAAAATAGTAATTTATTTATAAATAATTTAATAAATACAATAAAATTAAAATAACTAAAAATTTTTTTTAGCCACCCATATTACCATAAGGTAACTCTGGGTGAATTACAGTCATTAAAATATGTGTGTGTGTGTGTGTGTGTGCACGCACATGCTACACACGTATGCACACACACTAAAATTTAAATAAATTAAAATCAAATGAAAATATTAGAAGCTAATCCATTGTACAACTGAATAATTTCAAGAGTGAAACTTTCTAGTCCTGATAACCAATTAGCACTTCATTAATTCATTATTTAATTGAGTTAAGTAAACCAATTTTGTATTTTTTTCCTTTTTCTTTCCATCCATTTTTAAATCCCATAGGTTAAAATTCTAACTCCTGTTTTCTTCTAGTCTCTTTGGCTCTCTCTTGAAGTTGTCTGAAATCTTTATAATCCATTTGTATTTTCTATGAAGTAATTCCAGTAATTCTCTTGTATTTGGATTTGGATTCACTCTTTGAATACATTATTTTATTTTTAAATGATCATCCAATTCCATTTGTAAATCCAGTATTTCCATCTCTTTTTGTAAATTGTACTTTTCAAGTCCATTTAAAATTCATTTTTGTTGTCTTCAAACGTTATGTTGATCTTCAGTAACAATTTATTCCAACTCAAGCACATGCCTACAGATCAAATGTTTCTTTTAAAATAGGTATCATTTTCTTTAGAAATCAACTGCAAAGTCTAAACAAATTTAGGTATATCTTCTTATCAATGTTTTAATTGTAAATAACTTATAATCCTTATTCAATAAAAATATTTATTAATAATTTATTGTTAAAGTCAGGTTCTGGGCTATATTGGCTTCATTTCGGCTGTCAGGAATTTTTCCATTTATAGAATAATATTCTTCATTTGTTGTAAAGGATATAAAAATTGGTCCTCAGAATATTTATAATAAGAAACTGGCAGATCATCTAGATCAAGTACCTTAGTCCTTTTCATGATTACATTTATTGTTACAGGTTGTGATGATATGCAGAAAAGGCCTTGGGAGACAGGGTCAAGAGATGCACCAACAGTCAGTTAAGAAACAGCATAGTCCACATCTGGTTAGTCAGAGGGGCAAAGAGCTGAGAAGTCTCCCTAGTTTCTTAGGTTCTAAATGAGACGGGGAGAGGAGATATGTATTTTCAGACTTTCCAGATTTTATCAATGTAGTTTTACTATAAAGTAGAATGAACTTATCTGGTTTTGTTTATTCCATAAGGCTAATATGGGTTCAGATTCTCTGTAATCTTTATATATTTTCTGATTAATTTGCTTTCTATATACTGTAGCAGCCATGGCATAATGGGAAGTAAGATTGACTAGTTCTCAGTATGTTATAGCATGCTCTGCAATAATAGTACAGCCTTTTTCTGTGTACTCAATGCCCTGTGGGCACTCATTTTGCATGCAAAACACTCCTAGAAAATTAATTAAATGAAGTGCTCTTCAAATTTGTCAACTCTTGATGAGTGAAAATGCTTAAAATGCATTTTAATAAAGCATTTATGTAATATATTAATCAGCTGAAGTTTACAGCTTGTGTCTTAATGGAGCTGGGTTAGAAACATTCAGTGGTTATATTATTCTGTACAGTCTATGGCATAATAAGCATCACTCTTTGAATCTGCAGTTTAAATATGGAGATTGCTATTAACCTGTTCTTAAAAGGCAGCAATTAGTCAAAAGTAATCACTTGAACAAATGACTTAATTGCCATAGACAGAAAGGGTGAAGTAATGAAAATTGGAATTGGGGAGGATTGTGGGAAGTTACAATGTCTTGTCAACACATACATTGTTTCTCATCAAAATATATTCATGCTTTATTAAAAAACTAGAATCTTATTTTGGCCTTAAAATTTAATATGGATAAATTATTATTACTTCATGTTTAAAGCATTTATCTGTCTGCCCATTTTATACCAAACTTTGGGAGACTCCCAAGAAAGAATTAAAACAATATCAATAATAAAATAATATAAAACTATATTAAAACTGTTAAAACAATAATATTTAAAATAAAAGCCTGGCAATGTTAAGCTTCTGAAATTCAGTAATATGCAATTATGATTATATTAAAACAAAACAAAATTAAAATGCAATATCTTAAAGTTCCGTATTGCTATGGACAATAAAAGGGCTAAAAATTGTCACCAAGGGAACAAGTAGGTAGAGAACAATTCAGAAAATCTACTTAGATATGAATATTTAAGATGGTTGAGAATTTTGTTTGGTTTTAATTTACTTTGGAACCAAAAATATGTTTAACGTGCAGATGAAACTTGTGCAACTATTTAATTTATAAATGTAGTATTTGTTTTGTTTTTTTAAAAGAATAATAAAGTAGCATATTTTATTATAAAACATTAGAAAAATGCACATTTAGCAATAAAATACAATAAAATGAAAACGCCTGTTGTGTTTGTTTGTTTGATTGATTAATTATGTACAATCAAGGCATTTTTTAAACTTCTCCTTGATTATCTATTCCTAACAAAGTCTGTCAGGTTTTCCAACCTGCACTCATCACACTGAAATTGTGTCAACAACCCAGCAGGTTGTTGGTTATCCTCCTTTTTAGGTTTCTTTTCACCTTTTCCACCACTGGACCCTTCAGCAGGTTCTGACCAGTTCTGGAGAACTGGTAGCATAAATTTTGCATAGTTCGGAGAACTAGAAAATATCACCTCTAACTGGTCCTGCCCCCATCTATGCTCTGCCTCCCGAGTCCCAGCTGATCGGCTGGGTCTTCTTTTGTTGCCCTACACAGGAGAATGGAGCTGGAAATCAGGTTAGTAGGGTGAGGAGGGAATGGAGATTTTGCAGTATCCTTCCCCTGCTATGCCCACCAAGCCATACCCACTGAACCAGTAGTAAAAAAATTTGAATCCTACCACTGGACCCTTCTCTAGAGAACTAGGCCTTCTAATTTGGGTATGGTCATTTATATGAGTAACAGTTTTGAGTTGATTTGTTTTCTTAGCTGTCCATCATATTCTTAGCAGGGTTTTCGAACAGCAAAATTAAAATATATTTATATGTTTGCTTTCTGGTTTCTTTAAATTTCAACTTTCATACCCATTGAATGACAGTCTCACATAATTCTAATCTTTGACAGGTCTCACATGTCTAAGGTAACAATGTTATCAATTTTAGGATAACTTATATAGTAAGTATTTATGTATTGTTTTTGGAAATGGGAAATTAATGCAAAGGACAGGATGGATTTAGAAAAATATATTTATTTTAAACACTTGTATGTTGTTTTCAATAAACAAACTATAAAGTTGATGTACAAAATATATTCTCTATGTGTGAATGTATGCGTGTATTGAGGAAGTGTGCAACATTTAAAAACAGAATCACGTAGTATCTAAAGACTAGAGCTGTTTATTTCAGATTTGGCTAGTCAGTCAACAACTAAAGTGCTTCTTCGGAATACAGAGAGCAAACCAAAGCATGCCAAAGATTGATTAAATATATAATTTCTGGTATTGATTGCTTGGTTCTGGTATAAGAAAGCCAAAAATTTTGGAAACCCACCTTGATCCTGTGTCTATGAAAATTCTCAGCCATCCAAATCATGGTTGTCCCAAAGGTGCTTTTTAAAAAAGCAACTGGACTTTGTTTTTCCTTGCTTCTCATCCAATAAGCTTCTTCAATCAGTTAACCAAAGTGCACACGAGGATATGCATAGGCAATAAAAGTGAGATTTAAAATTCAAGTTGTAGTGCATGGTTTCCTGAGTAACTAAAATAGTAAAATAACAATATCCACATATGAAATGATACCAGTTTAAATGTATGTAAATTAATATTTGGATTGATAAGTTGATGCATTGATGGTGAAAGGATGTTGGGCATGACTGTTGCAGTTTAAACAATAACACCCGTGAGACTAGGCCTAAGCTGCCATACTTAAAGATGAAATAAGCATGGAAGCAGGACAGAAAAAAACCAGGAAAAACTCCTTTAGGGAATGTAGTTAAGGAGGAACCAAGTCGGTAAAGAAACAAAGGAAAAAAATGTCACCAATACTAGACAAAAGACATTGGCCTGAGTACACAGGAAACCCCTTCCCAAGTCACATCAATAGCTATCAGAGTTATAAGTCAACAAGGCAAGAGTAGCTGTCATGCTTGTAAATCAACAAAGCAAGAACTTTGAGGAATAAAAGGGTTCTGAAGCCCACCCACTTTTTGAGTTGTCCTTGCATCTAGACTTGGTGGCTTTCATCCCTTTAGCTAGTGCCTGTCAGCCAAATTAAGGACATGAATAAATGTTGATAGGGCTGTGTGTGTTAGATCGGTAGATCGGTTCGCATTGAGAGGCGAGACTCGGGAGTGAACATTCAGCTCTTTATTGTGAGTTTAAGAAAGGGACAGAAAAGGCTTGCGAGCCGCTTGGCTTTATACAGCTGGCCGGCGGCTCGGCGGCCAATGGCAGCGCTTTGAATCTCCTGCGATCGGCTCGGCCAATCGCGGTAGATTCTTAGCGCTCCAATCACAGGAGTTCAGTCAACCAATCACGTTGCGGTCCGGGTGGACCAATCGGAATGCGAGTCTTCAAGAATGTTAATACAGAACAGTGTGTGTGTGTGTGTGTGTGTGTGTGTGTGTCTACATATATGAAAGAGCAAATATATGTACTTTGTAAAAGTAAAATTTGGCTGATATATTAAGTTCACTCAGTCTCCATATATTATTATAAAAAAAAAGTTGTGCCTTATTTGAAAGTTATTTCAGTCTAACTGTTTTCCAGGGCTATAAGAGTGTGAATGGTGACCATATGCTGAACTTGGAAGAATGCAAGTCTCATACCTTGCATAAAAATGACCTGGATAATTAACATTGATAATGAACAATTAATAGGATGGTTACCCACTTTTACATTGTATCCCAAAGATGGTTTAATATTATTTTCTCCATTCCTCTTCCAAATACAAACATATATTTAAATGTACGTTCATTATGTTCAAAAATTCATCTTGCAGCAATTCTAATTATGTTGTAATTTAATAACTAGTGTTTTTAAAGTATATTTGTATAGAGTTAAAGTCATTCATGGTCTATCTGAAATATTTATTATTTATTTATTTTCTCAAGCAAAGTATAAGATAACTATAAACATAGTTATGAATACATGAAATTGATACATATAAGAAAAATAAAAAGAAACAATAGGACAGGGACAATAGGCACATTGGTGCGCTTATGCAAGCCCACTACACCTCTTAGGAAAGGGGTGAGGTCAACAGTAGACAGTCTAAGGTTAAAGTTTTGGGGGTTTGGGGAAGAAACCAGAGTTAGGTAGAGTATTCCAGACATTGACCACTCTGTTGCTGAAGTCATATTTCCTGCAATTAAGTTTGGTGTGGTTTATCTTGGGTTTGTATCTGTTTTGTGCTCTTATATTGTTATAGTTGAAGCTGAAGTATTCATTGACAAGATAGGACATTGCAATATATAATTTTATGTACTATACATAGATTGAACCACAGCGTAGTTCTAGGTTTTTTGGGTCTAGAATTTCAAGTCTGGTGGCATAAGGTATTCTGTAATGAGTAGAGGAGTGGAGAACTCTTCTTGTAAAATATTTCTGGACTTTCTCAACTGTATTAATATCGGATACATAATGCGGGTTCCAGACTGATGAGCTGTATTCAAGTATTGGTCTAGCAAATGTTTTGTATGCTCTAGTTAGTAGTGTGGTATTACCAGAGAAAAAGCTATGTAGGATTAGGTTAACAACTCTTTTGGCTATGTAGTTACAGTGGGCTCTAGCACTTAGATCATTAGAGATGAGTATTCCAAGGTTCTTTACAGAGTTTGGATCATCAACAAGGTCTTGACTATTCAGCTTGTATTTTATTTTCTGATTTTTTTTGCCAATATGTAAGATAGAGCATTTATTTTTTGAGATTTCAAGTTGCCATTTGTTTGATCATTCTGATACATAGTCAAGATCTTTTTGAAGGGTAGCAGTATTGTCAGTGGTGTTGTGGCTTTACATCATCAATGAAGAGAATGCAGTTGCTCTTAATATGATCACAGAGGTCATTTATGTAGAGTATGAACAGAGTTGGTCCTAGAACACTTCCTTGGGGGACACCACTGTTGACAGGTACAGAATTTGATAGGACGCTCCCAATTTTGACCATTTGTTGACTGTTTGACAGGAATGCTTCTATCCAATTATGCAGGTGTCCAGAGATACCATAAGATTTTAGTTTTAGGAGTAATATGACATGTACCACTGAATCAAAGGCTTTACAACCAGAGATGTAGTAAGATATAATTTATTCTATAGAATAACTGAAATATAAATATCTCTACATTGCTTCATTTCACGGGGTCCAAGAGCTCAATGCAGCATCCTACTTATCTCACAACAGTAGTCATGCAATTGCCCCAAACTGAATCTCCATGCCTAAGAAAGATTTTTAGCCTAGTTTTCTAGGTCTCAATCCAACCCTTAATCATACAACATAATGGCTTATGTAAGGTATTTTCTGTGTAATATTAAAAAAAATCCATTGTCTAAATGCTTCAGCAATTTTTTTATGCTTCCTTTCATGACATATCATTAACGATCATAAACATAACTGAAGAAGAAATATGGGACATTATTTCATTATTAATATCATGAAAGAGTAACACAAATTTTACAAGACTTAAAGCTCTGTTACTGCTTACATCTCTTGTTCACTGATGGATTATCATTGTATTTTGAAGTATACTCTTTTCATTTCATTAATATATGTAAATAATATAGATTAGATATATTGTTAATATTTTATTGCTGTGGTTTCTAAATTATTTTGACACTTGGAGAGGGGAAAATAAAAATTGTACAATGCTATAGAAAGCAAGCTTGTTATACCTCAGAAAAGATGGCACTCAGATAAGATCATTCCATTTTATTATTTTGAAATACAAATAATAGGAGTTTCTAAATAAATATTTCTGCAGAACATGTCAGTTATAAATTTTAGGAAAGTTATTCCAGGTATGTTTCAAACATTATTTTAGGAACTGATCAGATAATGAGATTATACCTTTAATGTTTGATGCTTGCAAGAGGCAGAAAATCATCTGCTACTTTAAATTGAAGTCAGATCACTATGATTTCATTGCTACATTTGAAGCCTTGAAATGAATCATACTCATTTGAGAGTCTTACTAGTTTTTACAAGCTCATTTACATTCTATTGCCTCTTAAATTTAGGTTTAGACCACTGTGCTATAAAAACCCTTTATTACTAATTCTATATAAAATTATTTTAATTGCTATTAATGTTATTATAGTAAGTGAAAAGAGGATCTAGTCCCATGTAATAACTGAGAATGCCTGAATGGAAATTGAAGGATGCCCTACCTATCCTTTAAACTCACTCATAATCTTGGACTAGTTCTCTTCTTCAGAGAGAAGATGAAAGAGAGAGAGCTGGGGGTGATGAGTTAGTCTCTGCAATATAATTCTTATGAAGATAACAAAAGTTAAGAGAAAACAAGATAGCAAGATAACAAAAAAGAAAGGAGCTGTGCATTTTAAATCCTTAAAGGCTAGGCATATATTGAAAAAACTGCCTACTATGTTCTGTAGAGCAAATAATGTCTAGACTCTAGAGCAGCGGTTCCCAAACTTTTTCGACCCACTGCCCCCTTGGTGCTATAAACTCATCCTTGGTGTCCCCCACCCAGGGGTGGGATTCAAATTTTTGTGGGTGTGGCCTAATTTGAGGGTGTGATTTGCTGTTCACATGATTGGGTGGGTGTGGCTTGCTGGTCATGTGACTGGGTGGGCATGGCCAGGTGACTGGCAAACCAAATACAAGTGGTCCTCACTTAATGACCAATTGTTTAGCAAGTGTTCTAATTTATGACTGGCCTCCCCAGAGCTACTTGACCAGTTTTTGGAGTTTTGACAGCTTTAGATCAGAGGTCTAAATCCCACCCCTGCCTGTGTGCGTGAGAGAGAGGGAGAGAGAGATGTTGGATCAGATCTCTCTCTCTCTCTCTCCCACCAACACCAGAAAGTCACTGTCAGTCAAAATTCATATTAGTGGTCTCCGGGATTTAAAATTATGAGTTTGGTGGTCCCTGAGGTCCAAAAGTTTGGTGACCCCTGATCCAAAAGGATGAGCCTGAGAGAAGGAAAGAGAGAGAGAAAAGAAAGAGAAAGAGAGAGAGAGAAAAGAAAGAGAAAAGGGAAAGAAAAAGGGACAAAGAAAGAGGGGGGATGGAAGGAAGGGACAGAAAGAAAAAGAAATAAAGAAGGAGGGAGGGAGGAGAAAGATAATGAGATATCTATTCTAGTCCAATCAACTACTCCAGCAGGGTTAGAAGGGTGTGTGTGTGTGTGTGTGTGTGTGTGTGTGTGTGTGTGTGTGTTCCCCTTGTAATTTACCAGTACATTTTGGTTTTGCCTTCTTCAGAATTGGCACTGTAATACATTGGGGAAAAGTAATTTTTAGGGTGGAGATCTGGTCCAATGGATCCTGTTTAAAGCCTCAACAAAATGTGAGAGCTTCCTGATAGTCTTGACCATGTTTCATCCACAAAAACTTTAGAAGCCAAAGAGGTTTCAGTGTACTGGCAAAGATGTTTCAATGTGGAAAAGGGCCTCAGTCTAAACTAGGCCTCATTCAATCTGATGCATCAGGTCTCTCTCTCTCTCTCTCCCTCCCTCCCTCCCCCCTCCCTTCCTCCCTCTCTCCTTCGCTCCCTCCCTCTCAGACTGGCTTTGCTCTACTTTCCCAATGTGCCTGTGAGGCCGGCGCTTCGAACATGGATGGATGGATGGATGGACAGAGAGAGACAGACAGGCAGGCAGATAAGTAGGCAGGAAGGCAGGTAGGCAAACAGACAGACCTTTTGGATGGATGGATGGATGGACGGACAGACAGACAGACAGAATGCGACAGCGGTGGCACTTTGGGAAAGCGGTGGCAGCGGCTTTTCCCAACGTGCTGCCGCATTCGAGGCACCAGTTCTGGAGCATTACTGCAGTCAATGGGTGAACCTGCAGGGCCGGTGCCTCGAACGCCCCCCTGCCGCCTCTTCGTGTCCCCAAGGGGGCCGGCAGAGGGAGGCTAAGAGGCAGCAGGGGGGCGTTTGAGGCACCGGCCAGCTGTGCAATTTCACCCATTGACTAGAACTGTTCTGGAGCCGGCGCCTCCAATGCGGAAGCGATGAAACATTACCTGCTGCAACGGCTGTGTAAGATGCACCACCCCCCTGCCACCTCTTAGTGCCCTTCTGCAGGCCCCCTTGGGGATGCTAAGAGGTGGCACGGGAGTGTTCGAGGCACTGGCCCTTCAGGTTTACCCATTGACTAGCACTGCTCCGGAGCCGGCGCCTCAATGGATGAAACTGCAGGGCCGGCTACCGCCTCGAATGCCCCCTGCTACCTCTTAGCATCCCCAAGGGGCCAGCAGAGAGGGCTAAGAGGCAGCAGGGGGGCATTCGAGGCGCTGGCTGGCCCTGCAGGTTCACCTATTGACTAGCACTGCTCTGGACCTGATGCCTCCAATGCGGAAGTGGTGGCACGTTACATGCCGCCACGGCCGCGTTTGATGCGCCACCCCCCTGCTGCCTCTTAGCACCCCTCTGCTGGCCCCCTTGGGCATGCTAAGAGGTGTCAGGGGGGTGTTCGAGGCGCTGGCCCTGCAGGTTCACCCATTGACTGAATCAAGGCGTGGTGAAAGAGTAAAATTATATATTTAAATGTATCAAATTATATACATGAATAATGGCTAAACATTTTCTTCATCAGAAATATTACAATTATGTTAAGATCAGTCAATGAAAAGAGAAACAATACTTGACTTATGGCAGTATTATTACTACATGGTAATGTATTAAGATTTATTTCTGTAGTTTGACAGAACCTAAGAGTTCTTAACATATTATATATCATAGTTATCTCACTCATTTCTTTGTCAGACCTTACAATTCTTTTATGAATGGTTTCTTCCAAGCATAATCACTGCACCAACATTTTGCATTTTACTAGTCTCAATAATTTACTATTCCTTCCTTGAATCCGATGGATGCATAAGTACATACACAAACTGTTAAATCTGGGAGGACGGTTCAAGAACGGAGGCAAGACTCAGATAGCAACAACAGCTCTTTATTTGTGACTTCAGATCTGACCAACTAACCCCAGCCACAGCAGCCCCTTATATAGGGCTGGCTGTGGCTAGGCAGCCAATGAAGGCGATTTGAGATTGCTGCTCTTGGCAGGGCCAATCGCGGAAGCCCGTTTACTGGCCAATCGCATCAGTCTATGGCGACCAATCACGATCGGCTTTCAGCGGGCCAATCAGATTTGCAGGCTACGAGCCTGCTAGTCTGGAACACCCCTCCCCTCTCGGTTCCGTTTAAGGGGTGGAGTAATATAGTCTCGCAGGTAGGCAGGTCTTCGCACCTGTCTGCCTGACTTACGCAGTTCCGCTTGACCCTGTTCAAACCCGGGTTCAGATGGACTGCTTGCTGGATCAAACAGGAACGGTGAACCGGTGTCATGGTTAGGGCTCTCCTCTGGTGCCCCCGGGGTGATGGAGTCCTCAGCCTCGCTGTTACTGTCATGGCTCCCGGGGCTCGCTGAACCTGCCTGGTTGCTGCTTCTTGGAGAAGCGTTTGACTGTCCAGTCTCAGCTGCAGCTGGTGAGTGTTGCCAACCAAGGTGCGGTGATCTCGGTGTTAGCTCGGAATAAACAGGTGTTGGTTCTAATTCTGAGTTCACTGCTTCCCCCCCCCCTAGTGTCAAAGTTAGGGTCAGGGTTGGAAGATGTGGTTAGTCTGGAGCGCAGTTGGTCAATATGGCGTTTCCATGGTCTGCCATCAGTGGTGAGTAGACGGTAGGAGCGGGGGCCCGTAACTTGAGTTACCTGGGCAGGAATCCAAAGGGGATCCCCAGAAAATTTTTTTGTGAAAACAAGGTCTCCTACCTTGAAAACACGGTGCTTGCTGCTGGAACCCAGGGGCTTTTCCGGGGTGTAGGCAGGGTGCAAACGATCTAGAGGCGATCTGAGTTTCCTGGCCATCAGGAGTTCAGCTGGGCTCTTGTTGGTCGTGCTGTTTGGTGTGATGTGTTGTAGGAGCAGCATTCTAGTGACTTTGTCGTGGATGTTGCCTTGATCCATTTTCTGTAGGGTTTTCTTTGTAAACTGAACCATTCGTTCAGCCTGGCCATTCGCCGCAGGTTGAGCCGGCAATGTGAGTGCGTGTCGGATGCCCCGTTCTGCTAAATACTGTTCAAAGGCTAAGGCAGTAAATTGGGGCCCATTGTCAGAGACCAGGACATCTGGTAACCCGTGTGTGGCGAAGAGTCTGTTCAGTTTTTTAATGACCGCCTCAGTAGTGGTTGCTTTCATTTTATTGACCTCAAGCTAGTTTGAGTAGGCATCAACAGTTATTAAGAAGGTGTGGCCTCTCGTAGGTCCCGCAAAGTCAATATGAATGCGAGACCAAGGACCCCTGGGTGTTTCCCATTCTGCTGGTGGGGCTTTAGGTGGGGCTGAGTGGTTTTCCTGGCATTTGTTACAAGAGGCGACCCAGGTTTCGATTTGTTTGTCCATACCTGGCCACCAGGCGTAACTTCTTGCCAGCGCTTTCATACGCACGATGCCCGGGTGTCCATCGTGTAGCATTTGCAAGACCCTTTTTTGTAACTTAGTTGGTACAACAACGCGGTCTCCCCACAAAACGCACCCTTTTTGTGAAAAAAGTTCCGTTTGTCTGTTTTTAAACGGCTTAAACATTTCCTTAGTGTCGTAATCTGGCCATCCCCTCTCCACCCAGCCAAGAACTCGTGCCAAACAAGAGTCTCTTTTGGTTTCAAAAGCGATGTCTTGAGCCATTAGTGGAGGCGATGGCATTGTCTCTATTTGCAGTACCGGGAGTGTGGGAACTGGGTCTTCCTGTGGCTCGGGTAGCGGTGAGCGGCTCAAGGCATCTGCGTGGGGAATAGATTTCCCCGGGCGATACTTTAATTGATAGTCATAGGCAGCGAGAAATTCTGACCATCGCGTCATTCTGGGGGGAGAGAATGTGTGGAGTAGGTTTGTCGCCCGCCAGGATCCCAAGTAGTGGCTTATGATCCGTTATAATAGAAAATGGTCTCCCATAAACATATTCATGAAATCGTTTTATTGCAGAGACAATAGCAAGGGCTTCCTTATCTAATTGGCTATAGTTTCTTTCTGTTTTTGATAGAGTTCGTGAAAAAAATGCAATTGGTGCTTCTGAGCCGTTTGGTAGGACGTGGCTCAGGATGGCCCCTACCCCAAATGGTGAGGCATCACACGTGACAGTCAAAGGTAGTGTCTCGTTATACTGAATTAGTACTGCCTTTGAGGTAAGGAGGTCTTTTACTTGCTGGAAGGCGTGTTCCTCCCGACGTCCCCAAATTCAGGATGCCCTTTTATCGAGTAGTCTATGAAGGGGCTCAGCAACAGTCGCCTTCTGGGGTAGGAAGATGTTATAAAAGTTAATAAGTCCCAGGAAGGCTTGGAGGTCGGTTTTGTTTTTGGGTCTTGGGGGCGTTTTTGATAGCTGCCAATTTTTTTTCTGTGGGGTGGATTCCTTGCTTGTCAAGGAGGTAGCCAAGAAACTCCACCCTTTCTGTGCAGAGCTGGCACTTTTCCTTCTTAACCTTGAGGCCAACGTTTTTGAACCTCTGTAGGACTGTTCTGAGACGGTTTTCTAATTGTTTTTTTGTGGGTGCTGCTATTAATACATCATCAAAATAGGGCACGACCCCTTTTATCCCTTGTAATAGTCTCTCCATCAGGCTTTGAAAGATGCCTGGGGCTACGCTTACACCAAACTGGAGCCTGTTGCATTTGAATGCACCACGATGTGTGACTATAGTTTGGGCTTCTGCAGTCTCGGGATCAACTGGTAGCTGTTGATACGCTTGGGCCAGATCTAATTTTGTGAATATTTTGCCACCCTCAAGTGAATGCAGGAGATGTTGAACAACTGGCACTGGGTAGGTGCTCTGCTGTAGCGTGTGATTGAGGGTGGCCTTGTAGTCACCGCAGATTCTTATGGACCCGTCAGGTTTTATGGGGGTGACAATTGGTGTCTCCCATCAGGCGTGGTCAATAGGTTCTAACACGCCTTGCGCAATTATTTTGTCCAGTTGCTCGTCAATTTTGGATTTAAGAGCAAAGGGAACTCGGCGTGGCTTTAGACGAATGGGTGCTATGTCGGGGCGAAGATTAATGAAATAGGGGACCCCTTGTACTTGCCTAGGCTTTTGTTGAACACTTCTCGGAAGTCGTGGACGAGAGCCGCCTCCCAGTCATTGTCTTCAGTATGATGGATGCCAGCCATTCCGATTCCTAATAGCGCGAACCACTGAAGACCCAATAGACTTGGCCGGTCTCGGTCTACGACGGTGAGTGGTAGAATTGCCTTATGTCCCTTGAATGAGACCTGCACATGGCGGGTACCTGCGACTGGAATCCGGTTGCCTCGATAGTCTTTCAGTATGAGTCTCTGACTGCTGAGGTCTTGGCGTCAGATGTTGGGGATTAGCTGCTTGAGTGTTCTCCAGGATACCATGGATAGTGATGACCCAGAGTCGACTTCCATGTTGCACGGTTTGTTTTCAATCGTGACCTCTACTCGGATCTTTTTAGCATCAAGTGATGAAGCGTGGCCGATGGTGATGGTTTGATGAGCCTCCTCTCATCTGGGGGCATCGTTAAACCTTCGGGGTCTGCTGTACTGGTTCCACTGGTTGCTAGGGCAGTCCCTCTGCATGGTGGCGTTGCCATCGTTTCTCTTTGGGCTGCTCCCTCTCCGTCTGGGGCTGGAATTTCTCTTGTTTCTGCATACCTTCGCGATGTGTCCCCGTTTCTCGCAAAAACAGCATATGGCGTCTAAGAATCTGCATTCGGATCGGGGATGGTTTCCCCCGCATCCGGCGCATTGGTAGTTGGATTTGCGACCCCGCTGGTCCCGTTGCTCACGTTCTGACTGGAGCCTGTGGACTTCTTCTTCCTTGCTGTCTGAGGATGACTCGACGTCTTCGTGATGGGTGGTTGATGTGTACTTGTCTGAAGGTTTCCCAGCATCATTGGTGGGTTGGCGGTTGGTCCCGCTGGTTCGACACATTCGTGCTGCCGATTTATGAGTGGCTTCGGCTGCTGTGGTGTCTGCTATGGCATCTGCAAGCGAGATGTCTCCCTTGGCCATAATCTTGCTTTGGACAGTTGGGTCTCTGAGGCCAAGGACGATGCGATCTCTCATGGCTTCTTCGAGGTTGGCAAAGCCACACAAACCACCCAGGTTCCTCAGGTCTGCCACAAAATCCCCAACGCTCTCACCTTCACGTTGGTCCCTCTGGTAGAACTCATGCCTGCGAATGAGAGTTGGCATGGCTGGGGCATAATGGTTGCGCAGGATGGGAGCAAGGGTGTCCCAATCCATGGTTTTAACTTCAGCTGGCTTGGCTAAGGCTTTAGCCATCTTAAAAACGGCTGGTCCACAATGGGTTAGAAAAACGGCTCGTTTCTTGCTGGGCGTGGCATCTTTGAGGTTGTTGGACTACAGGAACATTTGAAATCTGTCCATGTATGAGTCCCAATCTTCGCTAGCTGGATCGAATGGTGCGGGTGGTATAGCGCTGCTGGCCATGTCGCCGTCGTTGCGCTCTGTCAGCCACGTGCTCCTTCGGCTAGCTCAATTCAATAGCTTCTGTTGCCTCCGCATCCCATCCTCGTCGCCAGTGTTAAATCTGGGAGGAGGTTCAAGAACGGAGGCAAGACTCAGATAGCAACAACAGCTCTTTATTTGTGACTTCAGATCTGAGCAACTAACCCCAGCCGCAGCAGCCCCTTATATAGGGCTGGCTGCGGCTAGGCAGCCAATGAAGGTGATTTGAGTTTGCCGCTCTTGGCAGTGCCAATCGCGGCAGCCCGTTTACTGGCCAATCGCATCAGTCTATGGCGACCAATCACGGTCGGCTTTCAGCGGGCCAATCAGATTTGTAGGCTACGAGCCTGCTAGTCCGGAACACAAACATTCTGCATATACTTAGATTTCCTTATCAGTGATTTATAGTTCATCAACCATCATAGTGACAATTCTAAAATAGTGATTTCACATTCCATTCCATATTATGCCTAAGGGAATTTTTCAAGAACCAGAACAATTTTATAGTTTATATATAGTACATTAAAAATATAAAATACATTATTATTAGTTTAATAAATGTTTAAGAAACAATGATTTATAATATTATTTTTATAAATGCTTAGATTAAAACTATAAAAATACACAGTAAGAGCTGAAAAAAAATCCTGGTCAAGTGTGAAAGATTCAGAAGAAACTTCTTTCCGCGTACATCTGCCTTATCTGTTCATTGTTTTATTGAAAGAATATCAACTTTTAATCTAATATTGTTTTGTATAATCTTCAGAGGCAAAATATGAAATTATTCTACTTGTTGAACTTATCTCAAAATTGCACAAGTAGAGCTTTGAAAAGAGTTATGTTTACAAAGACAATGAAAAATCTTGACTGAGATAATGGCTTTTCAAATAGAAAATGATGTTCTATGCTTAGAATAAAAAAACCAAGCAATTGTAATAGTTCTGAATATATTGACTCAAGGAAAATGAAAGAATTAATATGAAATTTTCAATAAGAACCATAGATAAGCAAAATAATACAATATATGTAAACCAACAGACTTTTAAGACAATTCATGTGTGATTACACTGCTTCTAATACGGCCACTTTTAAAGTAACATAAAATCCTCTTCAGTTAAATAGTAATTGTAATTATATAGCCCTTGGAATCTCTAATAATTCATCAATCTTATCTACATTTAAACAGACTTGAAGGTACAAAAATACAAATTATGATTACAAAGTTTAGGAATTAAAGTTTAGGAATTCCAGTTGCATGGAACAGCTGCACAATTTTCAAAGCTGAGAATGCCATGCTATTTTATCTATAGAAGGTCCATAGATGCATTTAAATGGAGAATTAAGCACAATTAGGAAATCATATCATAATGCAGCATGTTCCTTGTTTTTCTCTCTAAAAAAAATACATAAAGAGAGGGGACAACTTCAGAGTTTGCCCCTCATTTTCTCCCAAGAAAGGACATATCCTTAGAAATATCTTGAAATGTTTGAAAAATGGCAGACTAGAAGCAACAAAAACACTTGTCTGTAAAATAGGAAAAATCTAGTTAATTTGTTTAGTGAGGTATAATAAAAACTACTTTATATCCTTGATTATTGTTCTTTTAGAAACATACAGGAGAGTTTGCTATAAATAGTGAAAATATAAAAAAGAAAGTAATCACAGGAAAACCTAATTTTTAATGTTTAAGATATAATCTGCTTTTGGTACTTTAACTAGTATAACTTTTTCAAAAATATTGTTAGAAATATTTCTAAAGCAATAGATAAACATTAATAAAGTTCTATATTTGTCCTTATTACCATAGGACTATGATAGCACAACCTCAGTTTTCTCTTCATTCTCTTATCTTTATCTATATATATAAAGTGAAATACCATTCATGCATCATTACAAAATCTCTAGAACCATAAAGCCAACAAACTTGAAATTTGGCCGATATATTCCTCTTGGCTTCTAGGTGCTCACTAAGGAAGGATTTTTTGAAATGACCATCTGAGCATTAGTATTTTGTATATTATTATTAACACACTCTAATGGTAAAGAGTTCTACTCCCTCTCCCCACCTGAAAAGAAATCTGTTCCAAATGCAAAACACAAGCAGAGGAATGGGCTTTCAATTTCAGTTTCACAGCAGCAACCAGTTTTAGTCAGAACTATTGAGATAAGTACTGTTTCACTTTCCAATCCTCAACTCTCTCACACTCTGGCAGGACACTAGCCAGATGAATATTGATGGATACTGGTCAGCAGAGGCTGAATTTTTCCCCTTATTTTCCTCCCCCAAAACTAAGCCCAACCACATAGTTTTGTAGTGAAACATAGGTATCGAAAACATAGTTGGGATTTTGATCATGCCTTTCAAAAAATATAAATTCAAAACAAATGTAAAAGCAATTGACATAACAAATGTTTATGATGCAATTTAATCAATTCTTTTATATATTTAAGGCAGTGGTGGGATTCAAAAAAATATACTACTGGTTCTGTGTGTGGGGCTTGATGGGCTTGATGGGTGTGGCTGGTGGGCATGGCAGGGGAAGGATACTGTAAAATCTCCATTCCTACCCTACTAACCTGTTCTCTTGTGCATGCAGGGCAACGAAAGAAGACCCAGCCAATCAGCTGGGCTCAAGAGGCAGAGAATAGATGGGGGCGGGGCCAGTCAGAGGTGGCATTTGCTGGTTCTCCAAACTACACAAAATTTTTGCTACTGGTTCTCCAAAACTGGTAAGAACCTGCTGAATACCACCTCTGATTTAAGGGCGTAAATCATAGAATGTAAGTGACCATCAAGTATAACTTAATGCACAGTGAAGGAACTCAAAACATCCCTCTTTGCCTCTATTTGAACTTCACTAGTTTTTGATTTCACTATGCTGCTGGGAAGTTTTTTGTAGTATTTGACCATAAGCTGTCTCAAAGGAGCTTTTTCAAAAGGCAACTAGATTATTTTTTGAAGAAGACATTTTGCTTCTTATCCAAGAAGCTTTAACTGATGAAGCTTCTTGGATGAGAAGATAAATATTTTCTTTCTTCTAAAAAAACTGTTCAGTTGAAAGAGCATCTTTGCAACCACTATGACCTGCATGACTGAGAATCTAGATTCCATAGATCCTTGATTTATGGCCAGAGTTGGTATCAGAGTTTCTGTTGCTTAACAAAGCAGTTATTAAGATTTGTGCCCAATTTTACAATCTTTTTGTCATTTAAAAGTGAATCATTGCAGTTGTTGAGTGAATCATATGGTTGTTAAATGAATCTAGAGTCTCCCATTAATTTTAATTTTCAGAAGCCTACTGGGAGGATCACAAATGGTGATGTCAGGATGTTACAACTATCACATGCCCCTGGAAATGCTTCTTTGTGAGTGAGGACTGGCTGCAAGTCACTCTTTTCAATACTGTAGTAATTTCAAACAATTGCTAAACAAATGGTTATAAATTGAGGACTACCTGTATATTTGTTGTAATCTGTGAGAATCTCCTTGAGAGATAGGATATACACTGCTCAAAAAAATAAAGGGAACACAAAAATAAGACATCCTAGATCTGAATGAATGTAATATTCTTATTAAATACTTTGTTCATTACATAGTTGAATGTTCTGACAACAAAATCATAAATTATCAATGGATCACAAAAATTATCAATGGAAATCAAATTTAGCAACCCATGGAGGTCTGGATTTGGAGTTACACTCAAAATTAAAGTGGAAAAAAACACTACAGGCTGATCCAACTTTGATGTAATGTCCTTAAAACAAGTCAAAATGAGGCTCAGTAGTGTGTGTGGCCTCCACATGCCTGTATGACCTCCCTACAATGCCTGGGCATGCTCCTGATGAGGTGGCAGATGGTCTCCTGAGGGATCTTCTTCCACATCTGGACTAAAGCGTTCCCCAACTCCTGGATAGTCTGTGGTGCAATGTGGCATTGGTGGCTGGAGCAAGACATAATGTCCCAGATGTGTTCAATTGGATTCAGGCCTGGGGAACGGGCGGGCCAGTCCATAGCATCAATGCCTTTGTCTTGCAGGAACTGCTGACACACTCCAGCCACATGAGGTCTAGCATTGTCTTGCATTAGGAGGAACCCAGGGACAACCGCACCAGCATATGGTCTCACAAGGGGTCTGAGTATCTCATCTCGGTACCTAATGGCAGTCAGGCTACCTCTGGCGAGCACATGGAGTGCTGTGCGGCCCCCTAAAGAAATGCCACCCCACACCATTACTGATCCACTACCAAACTGGTCATGCTGGAGGATGTTGCAGGCAGGTGAACGTTCTCCACGGCATCTCCAGACCCTGTCACGTCTGTCACATGTGTTCAGTGTGAACTTGCTTTCATCTGTGAAGAGCACAGGGTGCCAGTGGTGAATTTGCCAATCTAGTGAACTCTGGCAAATGCCAAATGTCCTGCACGGTGTTGGGCTGTAAGCACAACCCCCACCTGTGGATGTTGGGCCCTCATACCACCCTCATGGAGTCTGTTTCTGACTGTTTGAGCAGCCATGTGCATATTTGTGGCCCACTGGAGGTCATTTTGCAGGGCTCTGGCAGTGCTCCTCCTGTCCCTCCTTGCACAAAGGTGGAGGTAGCGGTCCTGATGCTGGGTTGTTGCCTTCCGATGGCTTCCTCCATGTCTCCTGATGTACTGGTCTGTCTCCTGGTAGCGCCTCCATGCTCTGGACACTACATTGACAGACACAGCAAACCTTGTCACAGCTCGCATTTATGTGCCATCCTGGATGAGCTGCACTACCTGAGCCACTTATGTGGGTTGTAGACTCCATCTCATGCTACCACTAGAGTGAAAGCACCACCAGCATTCAAAAGTGACCAAACCATCAGCCAGAAAGCATAGGAACTGAGAAGTGGTCTGTGGTCACCACCTGCAGAACCACTCCTTTATTGGGGATGTCTTGCTAACTGCCTATGCTTTCCACCTGTTGTCTATTCCATTTGCACAACAGCATGTGAAATTGATTGTCAATCAGTGTTGCTACCTAAGTGGACAATTTGATTTCACAGAAGTGTGATTGACTTGGAGTTACATTGTGTTGTTTAAGTGTTCCCTTTATTATTTTGGGCAGTGTATTTTCATTCAGGCTAGGAGAGTTACTAAAGTAAGGCTTTTAGATATGAAAGAGAACTCATTTCAAATTATGTTCAAACTCGTTTTAATCATATTATGTGGAAACCAGGCAACTACATCAACACACTTATCTCTCCATCACAGCAAAGTTAGTTCTTTAGACTTAGATATAATGGGAGATTTAATAAAATCCAGAGGTTTCATACTGACCTTCTCCTGCAATCCTGCACTCTCCCTGTGTCTTCAATAGCTGATGTGCGGCAACCTGCATTGCCGCACGAAGTAGCTGAGCCAGGGAATAAAGGCCAGCATAGAGCCAGGACGGATGGGAGGGTCCAGCAGCTGATCATCTGAGCTGATAATAAAAACTTTGTCAAGGACCTTGGGGCACTCATCTCAAATGATCTAATTGCTAGAGTCCACTGTAAGTACATAGCCAAAAAGGTATTAAGAATTGTTAATTAATCCTGCATAGCTTTTTCTCCAGTAATATCACTCTACTAACTAGAGCATATAAAACATTTGCTAGACCAATACTTGAATACAGCTCATCAATCTGAAACCCACATTACATATCTGATATTAATACAATTGAGAAAGTTCAGAAATATTTTATGAGAAGAATCCTCCACTCCTCTACTCGTAGCAGAATACCTTATGCCACCAGACTTGAAATTTTAGACCAAGACAACCTAGAACTACACTGCCTTCGGTTCGATCTAAGTATAGTATATAAAATCATACATTGCAATGTCCTACTTGTCAATGAATACTTTAGGTTTAACCAAAACAATACAAGAGCACAAAATAAATACAAACTAAAGATAAACTGCACCAAACTTGATTGCAAGAAATATGACTTCAGCAACAGAGTAGTCAATGTCTGGAATACTCTACCTGACTCCGTGGTTTCTTCCCCAAACCCCCAAATCTTCAACATTAGACTGACTACTATTGAGCTCACCCCTTTCCTAAGAGGTCTGTAGGTGGCGTGCATAAGCCGTCCCTGTCCTATTTTTTTTTATTCGTAGTCATTTCATGTATTTATAACTATGTTTATACTTATACCTGTTATCTAATAATTGTTTGACAAAATAAATAAATAAATAAAATAAAATAAAGCTTTGACATTTTAAAGAATCATACTGCCTCAGTATACTAAATTTTTAGTTTTAGCTGCTCTTTATTTTATAATGATTAAGAATTTATGTCTGTATTAAATGTATAAATATATTGTGTATGTTAAAATAACATTTGCATTGCTTTATGATTTTATTAGTTGAACGACACTTTTGTAATATGATTGGGAAATAGTGTTTTCCATTTTTTCTTAATACAAATTTTGTTGTACGCACAATTTTGGTGTCTTCAGCAGCAATTGGGAAGATAAAAACTCAGAGGTTAGGATTTACCAAGCTCCTGTTGGCTACATTCCATTTTTTGGTATAATGCTTACATTCTATAATCTATTGCTGTTTTTTGGTGTGATTTATTCACATTTCTAGTCATAAGAAATACATTGGCAGGCTTCATTCTGGGTTAATGAATTTACTTCATTTGCATATTATAATGTTTCAACATGGAATAAATTGGGGGGACGAGCGGTCTGCCACCTCCAAGTGGTGTCCCCTGGATGCGCGAAGCCGTCAAACGCTGACCGTAACTGAGAGCAGACCCTCCGGCGGACAGGCCCACGCGACAGGCCGGCTGGGTACTCAAATGCCGCATCAACATGATGGAAACGTCCACTACAAAACACCGTCCAATGCTACCGCGTTCGGGGGAACCGACGGGCGCAGGAGACCATTGGCCTGCGCCAAAAATCAACGAAATGGTCCACGCGAAAGCACGGCCGTGTGAAAAAGCAAGCGGGGAACAGAGGACTGCCAGACGCTCAAGGTGGCCACCTGGAACGATGGATTCGCTGACTGGACGCTCGACCGAGATCGTCAGGGCCATGCGGGACAGGAAGCTGGACATCTGCTGCCTCCAGGAAACTTGCTGGAAGGGCAACAAGGCTACGACTATAGACGGCTACAAGATCATATACACCAGCTGTAAGGAAAACCGCGGCGGTGTAGCTGTGGTTGTCAGTCCAAGCTGGCAAAGTTCCGTCGCAGAAGTTAAGCGCCTCACAGAACGACTGATGATAATCGTTGTAGCGACCGAGAGGCAGCGCCTACACATCTTGTCTGCCTACCCCTCAGACCGGATGTCACGAGGAGGAGAAGGATACCTTCTGGGAACTGCTCGACATCCAACTCAGGCAGATCCCACACGAAGACGACATCATCATCTCGGGCGACCTGAATGGTCATGTAGGGCGGGACAAAACGGACACCAGTGCCACGGTGGGCACGGCACAGGCGATACGAATGAGAATGGCCAGAGGATCCTGGACTTTGCCGACTCCCATGATATGACCATCACGAATACCTGCTTCATTAGGCGAGAATCTCAACTCCTCACCTACCATAGCAGAAACGGGAGCCACCACACACAGATCGACTACATCATCGTGCGACGAAGAGCTGCTAAAAACGTGCTCAACGCCAAGGCGTGCCACGTGCACGAATCGGGCAGTCAGCACAGGCCGCTGATGGCGAAGATCAGGATCAGCAAGCCCAAGACCAGGATTGACAAAAGAAATGCAGACCAGCCACGAATCAAGTGGTGGAACCAGAAGAAGATGGCGGGACCCTCATCAAACCGGAGCAGTTCCGCAGATGGTCGGACGGGCCACAGGAAGCGTGGTCCATGCTGAAGAGCACTGTTCACACTGCCGGCTGCCAACAGCTTGGTTGCACCAAGCCAGGACGGAGACGATCGAACGAGATACATGGCTCTGGACACCGGAAGTACAAGATGCCGTACACCTGAAGAGAACGGCTCTACAAGGCCTTTCTTCAGGACAAGACCAGCGAGAAGCTCTCTGCGAATACAAGGCGGCCAAAAGGCAGCCAAGAAAGCAGTAGCGACAGCCAGAAGCTCCCACTACGATGACATCTACGAGAAGCTGAACACGCGAGAAGGCGAGAATGAGATCTACCGCCTAGCCAAAAGCAGACACAGGAAGACCCTGGACATTGACCAGTTTCATGGGATCAACGATTGAAAGGGGAAATTTGATCACAACCCCAGAGACGCTGCGGAGAGGTGGCGGCAATACTTTGAGAAGATCTCCACCGAGGAGTTCCCACACCCACGAACCCCGCGAGGTGACCCAGTTGAAGGCCCAGTCTCAGGCATTTATGCCAGCGAGGTCGCCGACGCCATCAAGGCCATGAAAACGGTAAGGCAACAGGACCAGACGACATCCCTGCCGACTTCTGGAAAAAGGCACTACCGGGCTCGGCATTGTGGCTGTGCGAGCTGTTCAACAACATCGTCTCCACGGGAAAAGTGCCACACGACTGGTACCGCAGCACCACTGTTCCGATCTGGAAGGGAAAGGGCAGCCCAGCGGACTGCTCCAACTACAGACCGGTCAGGTTACTGTCACACTATGAAGATCTTTGAACGCGTCCTTGATAAGCGCATTCGGGACACCGTCGACATCAGCGTCAACCAGGCTGGATTCATCAAGAACTGCGGCACCACCGACGCCATCTTCGGTGTGCGGATGCTGATGGAGGCTCACAGAGAGAAGAAAATCCCGCTCCACACCGCCTTCCTAGACTTGGAAAAGGCCTTCGACCGAGTCCCGCACGATCTCATCTGGTACGCACTGCGAGACCACGGTGTGCCTGAGCTGCTCGTACAATGGGTCCAACTCCTATACAGATGTCACAAAAGCCGTGTAAAAGCGGCAGCTGGGATATCAGAGGAGTTTAATATTACCGTCGGCGTACACCAGGGCTCTGCTCTCTCACCACTGCTGTTCATTCTGGTGATGGACACAATTACACACGACCTGTACACGCCCGCCCCATGGACGCTGCTCTACGCCGATGATGTGTTCCTGGCCAACCTGTGCAAGGCTGAACTAGAGCACCGAGTCCAACAGTGGCACGACCGCCTCGAGCAGTTCGGGCTCCGGCTGAACCTAAAGAAGTCCGAATACCTGACCACTGACAATGAAATGACAGGCTCCATCCACGTGAACGGGCAGGAGCTACCGCGCGCCTCCACCTTCAAGTACCTGGGAACTACTCTTGGGGAAGAAGGCCTACTACAAACTGAGGTGGCAGCCAGGATCAATGCAGCGTGGGGCAAATGGAAGTCCGTCACGGGCGTCCTCTCTGTGACAAGAAGATGCCGGCGCCTGAAGGCGAAAATCTATAACTCTGTGGTGCGCCCCGTGGGCCACATACGGGCGCAGAGTGCTGGCCGACGACCAAAGAAGTCGAAAGCAGACTCCAGATAATGGAGATGCGAATGCTCCGATGGTCGGTAGGCCTCACCCTACCGATCGCGTCAGGAACGAAGAAGTGCGTAGACGGTTCAACGTCCGTGCCCATCCCCACGGTCATGAGGCAGTCCTGCTACGATGGTTCGCCACGTGAGCCAGCGCCAAGGAAGAATCCATCATCAAATCTGTAATGAAGGTGACTGTCGGAGGAGCGAGACCGCGTGGTAGACCTAAACAACGCTGGATGGACACGATCAAGGCCGATCTAGAGATCGCAAGGCAGACCCGACACACGTGGCAGACAGAGAGGTGTGGAAGCAGTACTCAAGGACATTAGCGGACCTCACTTTAGAGCGCGAGACAAACGCTGAAGAAAAAGAAGAAGAAGAAGAAGAAGAAGAAGAACATGGAATAAATTGCAGGACACCCAAATCAGAAATGACTATAAGTATACCATAAGTCTAATTGTTGCGGCTGTCTGATTTCATTAACATCACTTGTTGCTAAGCTACTGGCAAATCTTTTTTCTCAATGACTATAGACATCCCCCAGAGCAAGATTAGTCATTTTATAGAGCATATATTGAAAAACTCTTAAAATGTTAATTCAAAATTTGGTAGAAGTAGTGTAGAATGCAGAAGACCTCTGGAAAGTCAAAATTAGCTGTTCTAAATTCTCGCAATACAGTATCATTCTCTTGCCATTAGTAAAAAGTTTCTACATGAAGAAAAAAAAATACTGAGAAGGTAGAGGTTAAAACTCTAAAGAGATGATCACATGGCATATTCCACAATAATTTGCAGTAATTAAACAACTCTTAGTTATGTTTGGTTCTTGATACATTACACATTGCAGAATTGCCAAGGTGGTATTAGTACGCTATTGTTACATGAAATGGAGTCAATAAAGTGAAAGGTACTTTTGATACTACTACTTGCATTTGTGATTAAAAATAAATGTTTGTGTGTGGACATGGTGATAGTGAATAAAAATGATGGCTTTGAAATAAGATTTGAAGGCAATGATTAAATAAATGTAGCCTTAAGCCAATCCAGGAAATACCTCAGATAGCCTTCCATTTCCTAAATTCACATGAAACTAAAAAGAAAAACTTTAACTTTAACTCTAACTTTTCTAGTAAAGGTAGCTTTACAACTTCATAGTGTCTGGTTCTTAATCTGATTGTCAGTCTTACATGGCCAACAATGCCTGAAGACTATTTTCAATGTAATTAAAACATTATTGCATATTTTCTGTGCAATTTGTTCCTAGAAATAAATATACATGTGCATCTAATTCAAACAACTAGTTTGTTTTAGTATAAAAAAGCTTCAAGAAATCCCATAAAAATATACATCATTCAATGTGTTATTTAATGGAGTGAAAATTAATTTTTACAATTTTTTTCAAGGAAGGGTTCTAAAAACTATTTGTTATTACACCAGGAAATCAAATCTGCTGTTCTTTTTGCAATTGCACAACATTTAGCTTGGTATGGTAAATCAACATCTTATCATATACCCCTTGTAATCAGGGGTGGGATTCAAATTTCTTAACAACTGGTTCTGTGGGTGTGGCCTAATTTGTGGGTGTGGCTTGGTGGGGGATATGACTGGGTTGGTATGGCTTGCTGACTGGCCATGTCTTGTATGTAAATATTATAAATATTTATTTAAATATTGATTTTTTTCATAAAAAAGAGCAACTTTTACTCAAAAGCAGGCAAAGCAGGCAGGCAGATTGAGTTGCTCACAGAATCACATATTCATTTAGAGATCTATCTATCTCCAAATGGCTACCTGAGTTTGCATTGCAAATAAAAGCTTGAGTTCTAAGGAAGGTTCAGCTCTGCTTTTAGATTAGCTAGAAAGCAAGAAATCCAAGGATTTCCTGCTTTCTAGCTAACCTAAATCTCCCGGCAGAGCAGAACAGCTGATGTTTGGGGTGGTGGTGAAGGAAAAATACAAATTACTAAACCAGACAAGTTGGATGGCTTGCATGCCGGGTAAGGAGTGAGTGAGTGGGGATGAGTGGGGCCAGTCAGTGGAGCAGTTTGCTGGTTCTCCGAACTACGCGTTTGTGCAGCAATGTTTGCAAGAAATCAGCTGTGCCACCTGGACAGCTGACTGCGCGCAGGTGCCCAGTGTTTGAAAATCCTCTAGTTTCCTGCTTTTTCAACCTCAGCTGTGCCATGCAAAGCAGCTGAGGATGGAAAATCAGGGAATAAAGGACAGCCTAGAGCCCGGGCAGGCGGGTGGGTGGGCAAAACACCAAACAAGTTTGGTGTCAGCTGCTCTTCACAGCTACAGGTTCTATGGAACCAGGTTGATCCCACCCCTGCTTGTAAACCCAAAAACTGTTAACTTTATATTTTCAAAAGTACATCTTGCATACAAATATTAAAAAATTTTCTGCATGAATCTTTTCTAGCTAAGCAAAAAATAATAATCCTTGCAATCATAAACTAACATCATAGAGCAATTATCTCAGTTACAAAAATATTTAAAACGAGTTGATGATCAAGTCTTGTTTTGACTTGTTCAACATCAGCTGCCAACTTGCTTCTTGATCTCTGATATAATCCTCAAGTTTCTCTGCTTGCTGCCTCTATGACCTATTTCACACATCTTTCCATTGATTGGGCACAGGGCCACTGTGGTACTTGCATTTATTCATTAATGAATGTTTTTATTTCTGCTGTAGTTAGGTTGCACATCAAAGGGGGCTCATACACACCTTCAGATCAATCAGCTGCAGTAGAGTGGATGCTTTGGCATTGATTAAAGGCTTTTTTCTTGCATGTACAGAAAAATCTCCCAGAGCATCATCATCTGCACCCCTCAATTCAATGATCTTTTGCATACCAGATCTCCTCTCTTGAATATCATCTGAACACAAGAGTGTCTGTATTATCATTTCACTGAAAACGTACCACACTGAGCACTGAATGGTTGGCAAAATATCAATTATAGCCTTCTTTTGCAGTCTGACTTGCTGCAGCTAGAGCAACACATGACATGGGCCTTCAATCCAGGAATATTTTACTTTCATGTTGAACCAGCAAGGGTAGTACACACCAATGATGTATTTCATTATCATTTCTAAGTTTTGGAGAGTTTTGCCCTTAAAGCCACATTTTGAAACCCATATTCAATAAAGCCTATATGCAGTTGTCAGCTAGTGTGAATGGCTTTTTGGACCAATTTCCAGAAGAGCCAGATCTGTGGGAACTTTGGATCAGTCGAGAGATTCTTTACAACCCTGCTACTCAGTGAAATGAGAGGGTCCCCAATTGAAACTCTGGTGAATGAAGGATCAATGTCAAGTTATGTTGCGGTGTTTAGCATGTTGCCAATTTTATCTGCCCATTTGTTATTATACAAGGTCTTCCCATCCTGTAATTAAGTATTGTAGTGGTAACTCATTCATGTGGAGTACACACACCAACCAGATGAACTTATGGTCAAATTTGACCTCTACCCAGTGCATGGCACTATATTCTCAGTATTAACATTTATAAAATATCCTCCAACGGCTTTAAGCTTTTGTCAATGCCTTTTGGCTTCATGAAATATACCAGATTATCAGCAGGTTTTCCTGTTTTGGGGACTTTTTTATGGAGTGAAATGATACAGATATCTTCCATCTGACTCACTGCAAAGAATAATATTCTTTGATAGTACTGGGGAACTGCTGGTCTGAATTGTTTGCTTTCGGTATAACTTTAGTTGCATCTATACAGCCATTGAAGAAGATGCATTCTATTTTGCCCTCCTTACAGAGCTCATCAAATTCTTCATATTCATTATGTTGTCCTTGGTTATGCATTACAGTGTAGAATTTCATATGTGACATGTGGATTGATTGGTAATTGTAATTTTCAAACCAGGCTGCAATTTATTCTTGTCTTCCAGCACCAATATTTGTTTATCTTCTCTGAGTATTCTAGGCTGTGATTAATGATACATCTACACTAACTTCAACTATAATTGATATAAGTCAGGTTTTGCATTAAAAAAATGCAAAAAATATAATTCAGATTAAAGAGCAGTAAATATGAAGACCTGTAGTTAAAAGAAAAAGTAATGATGAGAGTAATTGCTATTCATTGGAGAACCTATAAAATTTGGATTTCAACCTCTAGATTTAGCCAGGCTAATTTGAGATCAATCATCAATTTTTAATCTAACCCTATTTTATAGGATTGTTAGAAAAAAAAAATGAAGAACCTAGATCCATAGTTAAGTAATTACACTTAATGGTTTCAATGGGATTAGAATTACTGTATGTTATATGTATTTTGCCATAGTATACAATTTGAATATCTTGGAAGAAAAATGTGTTCATGACACACATGTACATATATTCATGTATGTAATTTTTTATAAATAGGACAACATAATAAACTACAGCAAGTGAAGGAGAGAATTTTTTGCAACTGGAATTTATAATATTTAAAAGGTATCATCACACTTTAAAAAAATGATGCAGTTGGGAAATCAAGAGTCATTCAGAAAAAAATTACTGTGGAAGTCCTAACATGCAGCAAAACTGATTAATCGTTTTTTAAGTAAACAAAGTAATATTCATTGCCATCTGAAGAAAGGGAAGACTATATGCTTATTAAATTCTGTGTCACAAAAGATCTAACCACACATCTGGAAAAACTTGTCAGAATACTTTACTAATAGACTAACTCAACTGAATAAACAGAAACAATTGCTGTTTGTTCTTGTTACTAATCTCATGTCTTTATCAAATACATGGCCATATATATTACCTCTCACAAGGAAATGAGATTACAGTACGTATTTTAATAATTTTAAGAATACTAACATTTCTAAATAAAGTATTGGACAGGAAATAGGAATTGCCTTTCATTGGAAAACAAAGCTACTTTGGTTTAGTGATTATCAAGCATGAGACTGTCACTTAATTATTACATTTTTTCAGGAGCATAGATTTTCCCCAAGTATAAATGATACTCGACTAAAATAACCTTGTCTGTTAATTATCCATAGTGCATAGGTCAAGTATTGGTACATGCTGAATTTTATTATTGCTAATTGCTGTGACACCTCAAAACAAATTTGGAAAATTGCATTAATGTTCTGAAGTCTCTTGCTTCTGAATTCAAGTATAAAAGCAATATAATTAAACTACAAGACAGCATCTTAAGCAATTTCTTCCTTTTTTCAGTGGTTTCTTCTTTGATAGTTCCTTGATTACAGCACCAAATAAACAATCCGGGAAGAAACAATTCTGTCATCAAGAATCATCAAAACAAACCCCAACCAAGATTGACAGGGCAAGTTACTGAATAAAAATAACCAGTATAACTTCATTCTCCCATAAGCTCATGCTGTTTCTAGCTTTATAAATAAATATTGGCTGGAAAAAAAAACCAAGCCTAAAGAAAAGCCAAGAACTAGTTTCTATTCTTTATTAATATTTTTAAATGTAACAGAGGGAGAATGAGAAATACAATTGCCAGTATGAATTGCTGACAGTATAACCCTTCCTTCCCATACTTATACAGCAGTCTTAAGAAACATTGATGTCTGAAATGGCAACACCCTCTATTCAAGCAAGATCCTGATTTAGAAAAAGAATTTGAACCTTTTATTTATTGAGTGTTGTTTATTGAATCCTGTTTTCAACTATATTGAGTAAATCTTCTAGAAGATGCCAGTGGTAAACCACTTTTATAGCATTGCTCTGAAATTTACATGGCTACAGTCTCATGAGTTCATTTCCATTTGAGTGTCTTTATTTTGCTTTAATTCTCTTCAAAGGTTTCCAAAGAAATATATTTTGACCCTACATGTGCTCTGTATATGTCTATGTACAAGAGAGAGAAAATAAATTATGACCCAAAACTGGTTACAATTTATTTATTAGATTTTCATCCCTCCCTTCATTTAGTAGCTCAAGGCTTGGTCCTCTGTTTTTCCTCAAGCATAATCCTGAGAAGCAGCTTTAGTTGAGATAGGATGATTAGCTCAAAATACCATAAATTCTGAGATAATGGTGAAAGACCCAGTAAGTTCTTGAGTAAGTCCTATGAAAGATAGGACAGTGATTGCAATTACTAGAGATGAAAGAGATGAAATCTATAAAAATTAAATGGAGTAAATTGTCATTTTTAAAAATGTTACTCAAAATTATATAGTAAACTATATAGTAACTACTACAGTATATAATGTATCAAATGAAGATACATTAATAAAATAAATATATTTTATTTTAAATTTCTTTTAAATTTAGCTACCACATTTAGATGAAACAATTTTATTCATTCCATTATTTGAGAGTAAGATTAAACAAATAATTTTAAAAATGGCAGTTAGATTCAGGGGTGGGCTTCAAAAATTTTAGCAAAGGGCTCTCTGCTAGTTGGCTTCCTGCACCACAGCATGGGAAGCATTTTTGCCTTCCCCGGGCTTTCCTCAAGCCTTGGGGAGGGCGAAAATGCCCCCCCTGGGCTGTCTTGAAGCTGGAAACAGGCCTAATTTTTCACCTCCCCAAGCCTTGCACTTACCTGCATCCAAAATGGGCTGTGTGAGGACTCGGGAAGTGGGGGCAAGGCCAACCAGGAGTGAGATTTGGGGGATCTCTGAACTGCACAGAATCTTAGCTAGTGGCTCTCCCGAACCCCTGTGAACTCCCAGTAGCCCACCCCTGGATAGATTTCCTATCAAGTAGTATGAAACATTTATAGAACTTTCAGGACCAAAACTTTTTCAAGTATATAAATATTTGACAAGGGAATTCTATCACTTGTATTTTAATCAGGCTTCCATTAGTGTTATATCAAAATCAGATAAAGATCATACTCAATGAGCTAATTATCATCCAGTCTCACTGATTAATAAAATATTATGGAGTCATCCTAAAGTAAATGTTCATAACTTGTTTTCTCCTACTTTTCCATGATTCAGCATGACTGGATAATTCAACTTTTTAATATTTGCATGGGACCCTTGTCTTACGCTATTAGGCAACATGGATCTATGGGGTACATAACTCAGTTGAACACATAGGGGGTTTATTTACCGATAATATTCTTTTGTTTATTTCTAATCCAGTGTTGTTTATGGAAGGCAAATACATTTCGTAAAATAACAGAATACACAACTAAATAAATAGAATAAAATTGGGTTTCCTATCCATTTAAGGAAGTTAATTCTGTATTTGGACTGAATCTATTAAATATTTAGGTATGTGTATACCAAAAGGTATAACTCAGTTACTAACATGCAATGGGATTATTTAACCTTATTCTTTTATAAATATATTAGAAATATATACATATTAATATAATATTTGCAATAGACATACATACACACACATACTGTAGAAATGAAATTATTTATTAGTATGACACCATATTATTTTTTCCTTAATTGAATTTCTTTCACTTTTTGTTAAAGCACTTATATGTTTTATTTCTTTGACTTTATATCTATCTTCATCACTATAACCTTTGTGTATTGCTTCTTTTTTATTATTAATTAAAAAGCAATAAAACAATAAAAAAATTGCATGGCATTTATGGCGTACCTTTTTTATTTTTGCTGAAAAATCTATCCATAAGCCTGAAAAATTATTATACTTACAATTACACATTGTCTCTCTCTGCCACCCAAGAGTCTATATGGAATAGTTTATAGGAAATGCATCCTCTTTTCCCCCCGCGATCCTCCATTCTTTTCTGTGCTTTTCTACCATATTTCAGCAAAGTTTCTGGAACCCATGACTTTCATTCAGGTAGATATTAAATTTGCCTTTAAATTATTATGCATTATATAATCAAAAACTATTTGCTCTCCTAATTTTGATGTTCAAATCTTTCTGTAGTAATGGGAGCAAAATGGAGATGAGAAAAACATTACCAAAACCTGTAGTTTTCCGTAAATTTTTATTTAGACAAAGATACAACATCTGAATAGCTGAATAGCTCCCTGTTCCCATGAAGTTTGATTATATTAGATAATGAAGCATTTAATTAATTAATTAATTAATTAATTAATTAATATATAGCTGTAATCTTGATAATAAATTTTGTGATTTAATGTACAGGGCACAGTATTTCTACAATTAAAAACATTGTAAGAAATATGCATTCAACTTCAGATGAAAACCAAGAAAAATTAAATATATGATTATATTCACATTTTTCATTTACACAAATATTAAAATCATAATTTAGGTTAAATCACACAGAAAGTTTTTATAGGATCTCTTTCTTGGACCTTCAGTTATTAATTGAAGTTGACATTTCCCACAAAAGTTAATGTATAGTAAAGATAATGTATTGCAGTAATGTCCTTAACCGTAAGATTTTGTTATTATCAGTGCTTGTCTGTCATTGTTCTTATACCCATTGTAACCTTTAGGGTCATATGTAGAACATTCTATTGAGATCATTGTCCAATGCAAGTTGGGCCTATTTCTTTTCTATATTTTTCACCTTACAAATTATTTTTTTTACGAAATAATACTGATTAGTAAATGATAGATACAAAGATTGCCAGAGACAGTCCATTAATTTCATTTACCTTAATAGCACTTAGATCTTAGCTTGCTGTACAGCTGTATTCAGACGGATTATAAATGTAATCTTTTGCATCATTAACTTGCTTGATTAATCTAAGACAGCAAAAGCATAATTATAGAAATTCAGGACTTTGAGCATTCTGGTTAATGATGTAGATTTTCTCTCCTCTGTTTGTATTATTCTAAGTACCACAGATGAAAAGAAAAGCCAGATATTCATTCTGTCTTGACAATTATCATGCATCATGTTGTAGTCCTTTTTTATCTCTCAGCCATCCACCTTCATGACAGAATATCATGCCCAGCTTTTAACAAGGGCAATTACTTGATATTTGCATAGTAATAGACTACTATTAGCAGTATGCTAAAGCTGCTCAAAGAGCATTAATGCAACTACCAGTTAAATGCTTCTTAAGAAAACATATGCTATGCAATTGTAACTTTGGTACATAAAGGATACATCATGGAATTAATTGTCCTCCAAGTATGAACAATGCCAGTAATTTTTTTGTCACTTCACCTTTGAGATGTTCTAGTTAGACACCTTTCTTGAAGATACGCCAGATCCACAAAAATTGGATGCTCTAGTCCCAAATGTTTGCATTTGGTAAAAACAAAACAAAACAAAACAAAAGGACATATTTTCAAAGATCGCTTGTTGTATTTTTGAGTTTATCCATTCAGAATAGAAAGTACTGTTTTTTGAAAGGCCATTAATCATACACAAAATATTGATTCATAGAGCTATAAGGAGTTCTTGATGTCCAAAGTGAAGAGATTTTGTTTATTTTATTTATCCATCCCATTCTCTCCAATTATGCTTTCCCCCCACAAATTTCTGTGTCAATTGGAGTGGGAAAAATGGCACTTGAAATCTTGATTCTGAACCAAGATTTAATGAATTAGGAAAATTATGGAGAATGATGCATACTCTGAAAGACTTGCTTATTGTTTCTGAGACCCCCTATTGATTCATTCATAGTTGCAAGTGGCATTTACTGGTCATTAACTGGTCATAACTGTATTGTTATTGTAGTATTGTAGTATTATTTAAGTCATATTCCACAATTCTACTCAGGAAAAAGTCAAGTTATGACAGTGTATTATGCTCAAATTGAAGTTTTAATATCACTTCTGAAAAATTCTATTAAGATCTGATGGAATTTTATTAAGATTTATTGTTCTGAATTCTCAAAAATTGCACCTGATCATGTTACTTTTTGATAGTGTGTATCAGTAAAATATTTGAATCATAGGATATAGAATATACTACTGTACAAGAAATATTGTCTTTCTTGTATAGTATATAATACTGTATAGTATAATAAATAGTAAAACCATCCTATTTATTTCCTTTTCTTACATATGTAAACATAATAATAATAATAATAATAATAATAATAATGCATTAATTAATTTTTCCAAAAGTTTTTTTCCCTCATTTTAATATATACCGTTCACTTAGAAGGGTGAGATGGGATGAGTAACAATTAAAATCAATGTAATGTAAATTTTTAAAAGAACAAAAACCCCAAGATTAACTGATATAAAACATTGGCTCATTAAATCAAGATCTTATTTATTTTGGTAGATTGGGTTTTTGCTTATTGGACATTGTATATTCTTTAATGTTTATGTTATTTTTAATGTATTGTTCGCTGCCCAGAGATGCAAGATGACACCCATATAAATCAATTAAATACATAAATAAGGAAGTAAACATTATAATTTACAGCAGCATCAGTTAATATTACAATTTATACTGATTGGAAAATAAAATAAATGTTTGCCAAATGAAAAGTTCCCAACTGGCTAACACCTCCACCCAATATATATTTACAGGCAAATTGATATGAGAGAATATGGTTTCTAAGAGCTAAATCCTTTATAATTTTAAAGAACATTATCTATGAAATATGTTCAGAAACAGTTTCATGGATTACTATGTAAGAATGTTATATGTTAATTATTCTGTATGTGGTTTTTTTTTACAGTATATGTATCTACAAATAATACATGGAATAGATATCTTTTAAGGGTTTAGAAGTTTCATTTTTGTGTGCTAAAATGTAGTGGTATGCTTTTCATAACTTTGTATCACACTGGATATCTTTGGTCATTGATATAAGTTGTAATAGTTGATTAGAGCCTGTATTCATAAAATTTTTCCTTGTTTCTCATATTAAATCTATTAGAAGATTCAAATTAATGTGCATTGGATAGTTGTAAATGACCCTATTTACCAAATATATTAGAATGATATCTATGACAAAAAAGAATAATATATGATCTTTTTATTGAAGGGGAAATGATCCAAATAAAATATAACACATTCAGTCGAAGAATAGAAAACCACTGAAGCATTCTTGACCACTTAGAAATCTAGACAATTAAAGAGTGTTACGGAGAGACACAGGTTGGGAAAACCTGCCCTACTTACCTGTTTTATCCTTGGTGTTCTCTGACCTTGATTGTTTTCTTGCAGATGTTTCATTACCCACATTAGGTTTTTAACATTTATTTGGAATACAAATTATTTTATTTCTAAATATTTCCAACAATATTTTCACACGATAATGCATGCAATAAAATGTGATGGTGTCTTAATATTTTTAAATCAAGTATTCATCATTTATTGTGATCACTGACCAATTTTGAAATAATAATTTGCAAAATATTTTAGCATACCAAAATAATATTAAGATGAGTTGCTATCTGTATTATATGGAATGTCATTAGAATAGCAGGCTGAGGTGTTCTGTAGCTTAGACTACAGTTATTAGTAACTAAGCTTAGTCGATATAAAAAATACCTAGTTTCTCTCCAATTGTTTACCACTTTGCTTTTTTAAAAAAAAACACCTAAGTATTTCCTTACTGTTTTTGAATTTTAATAAGAATGTTTCCTGTAGGGTCTAATCATATAGAAAGTAATGGGGTCTATAAACCATATTCTAGCCCCAGCAAGGATTCTTTTTTTTAATCAGTTTTATTGAATACAAAAAATTAAAATATACAAATATACAGACTCAAAAAATAAAGATTCATACAGACAAATGTTACCATAATCTCTGTGCTAAAACTAATTAAACTTTCCTTCAATACATTTGACAGTGTGTTAAATATTTCCTAAATTATATTATGTAGCAGTTATATCTTATTTCCTATGAGTTCTCTGTTATTCATATTCTATCAAACATAATGTTCTGTTGTTAATATTTGTTGTTGGATTATACTTTTTTTTATGTTCTAGCCAATCATACCACTTATTCCAGGTCGAGTAAAATTCCGCCCCCTCTTTTCCTTTTAATTTTAGTGTGATTTTTTTCCATTTCTGCACATTCACAAATGTTTTGAATAATAAATAATAAATTGTATTGGTAGTATATTAGGCGATTTTCTGCAAGGATTCTATATTAGTTTGCCATTAATGATTAAAGGCAATCCTGTCATTAAAAAGCTATTATTTGGCTGTAGCTGTTCTGTCATTAAAATAACTATTGTTGGCTATTTGTCCAGGCATTATCATATACTGCTTATGTAATATTGCTTTTGCCACTTGATATAAATATGGTATTTGTCTGTTAGCTAGCAATTAGTTTTAAGAAATATTGATATGTTCTCATTGCAATTTGGTAACGGCCATGACTATGACTTTGATGTTTTTGGCAAAAGCACTATGATGCGTATAGTAGTGTAATTCGCATTTCTAAATAACTCTTTAAAGTAAGCAGCAAACGAGACAATCAAAAAGACAAAACAAAAGTTATGAAAGAATTATCTGTTTTGCTTGGGAGCAAGTGTGTAAAACGGTTAGGATTGTTGAAAGGCATCTTGAAAGAGTTGTTTTGCAATATACAGCAATGTGAATAAAGTATCTTTCTTTAAATAATTAACCAAGCATATTATTTGCAAGAATCATGCAGATGCTTCTGTAGCTGCTTCTGGCTATATGTGCATTCATGGCTCGGTGTGCATATTCTCGAGAGAAGTGATTTATCAGATCACTTAATTGGATTATTTTACTCTAACTATGAGGTAACCGTATAGCCATAGCTTCCTCTGTAATCTATACATTACTATTTTCTTCAATAAAATGAAATAAGCAATTTAAAACAAAACAAAGCAAAACAAAAAAGCTCTAGTGGATTTGTTTTTTCTGCTTGTGGCAGCTAACTTTTTGTGACTCTTGCTTTTTAGAGTACAAATGTCTTTGAATTCTCTAAAGTAAAATTTGAATTCTCAGCTCAATTGAAATGGGTGATTGTAAGTGGGCCCTCGGTGGCAACTTCTATGGTCTGAAGAGCCTCAGACACTTTTCCTGTTGATTTTGGATGGATGCAGACAACATCACAGGTTTTGGACATTTGTTTCTGCCTTATAGCATTATTAATTTATTCTAGCTTGTAGGTTTCCTTTATCACCAATTCTAGGATATTGATACTGGGATTAGACACAATTTTGTAGAAGATTGTGTTTTCTCACATTAAAACATCTTGATCAAAAGTGGGATTCAATTTTTTTTTACCACCGGTTCTGTGGGCATGGCTTTGTGGGTGTGTTTTGCACACTTTGTGTGCTTTGTGCACACGCAGAGGGTTTCCTACTGATTTTCTCCTGCAATCCTGCACTCTCCCTGTGCCTTCAACAGCTAACATGCAGCAATCTATTTGATTATTGTCAAAGTTGAGGACAGGAGTTCATCTACCACTGCCAAATTTACTTTTTTTGGTGGAAACAACTCAACATCTTCAAAAGAAGATAAAAGACCTAAGATAAACTTAATATCTGGAAATGTATTAACTCATTCTTTATCTAAAGATAGCTGCAAAACGGTAAAACCATAGATACTGGTACAGTATTTTAGAAACATTTCCATGATAAAAAAATTGTTTTCTCAACTTGGATGACCTGCTTACAATACCTGAAAATGGAAGTATGAATGGAATAATTTTCATGTTATAATTATATGAATTATATACTTCACATTTAATTACAGTATAAATTATATAAAATCATGATTAATTATAGCTAAGGTAGCATATATTAACCTGCATCCTTTAACTCCCTTTTCTTATACAGTCTCTTTAGAATCTTCTTCTTCTCCTCCTCCTTCTCCTCCTCCTCCTTCATGCAGTACCTCCCCACGCTTGGTTTCCCCCCACCCCCGGGCCTCAGGCAAGCCTCTTGTGGGGGCATTTTTGCTCCAGGATTAGCCTGAATAGGTAGGGATGTGGTTTCCCACACAGGGGTGGGGCGGTGTCTGTAGGCTTCTTACAGCGAAAATTACTGACCTCCAGCTCTGCTCCACTTCTCCAATACACTACTACCCTGTTCTATGCACCAGCCGTGCAGGTGCACCCCATTGCCTGCTCTGCTGCTCTGCTCAGACTTGCCTGGGCAAGTCCCTAGGTAAAGTGGCAGTAGGCAATGGGGTGTGCCTGCATAGCTGGCACATAGAACAGAGCAGCAGTGGCACGTTAGAGAAGTGGAGCATAGCCAAAGGCTGGAGGTTGGTACTTTTCGCTGAAAGAAGCCTGCAGCCACTGCGTCTTTTTTGTGTGTGTGCGGCTGAATTTCAGTGCAGCTATACCAAAAAACCACACAGCAGCTACAGACATCTTGCAACAAGGGGTGCGAGATGTGGGCTGGTGGGGAGCCCAGTGGCAATGATGTCTCTCTTCCCTGGCAGTCAGCCGTGGGAGGAAGGTAAGGTCATGGCAATAGGATGAACTGGGGAGATTAAGGGCTAGGCCCTCTGAAGGAGGGGAAATGGGGCAATGTGTCATGCTTAAGAGAGAGCGAACAGCCAGCAACTCTGGGGCAAGGCCAGAGCCAGGAAATGGCACATTCCCCAATCTGGTCAAGGCGGGCAGCAGTTCTGGGGCCTCAGGGAATGGTGCATCCCTGGGGCTCCAGCTCCCAACCCAAGGTGAAGGCCGAGTGGGCAGCATGCATTGCTTACCTTTGGTGAGTTGAGCTCACTGGGCATCGGTGAGGCAACTGGCAAGGTGGAAAGCAACAGATATAGGGTGGTGGGGTGGGGTGAGCTAGGTGGCATACGGAAAGCAACAGATATAGGGTGGTTTGGTGGGGTGAGCGTCAAGTAGATGGAAGGGATGAGTGAGTGGCAATGGGCGACTGGGAGTGGGGCGTGGCCATCCAGAAGTCACTACCAGTTTGGTGACCCAGGCAAATTGCCGCTACTGGTTTACCTGAACCGGTGTGAACTGGCTGAATATCACCACTGAAGCAAGGCATCCAAGGGCTTGCTGAAAATACCTTAATTAGATTGGAGTCATTAGCTCCACCACAACTAGAATTACTAGGACTAGTGTTTTTGTTTGTTTGCTTGCTTCTTTGACTAGAAGCCATAGAAGGTCCCATCCAGATCTAATCTGATTGATTGATCCTATTGTATCTTATTCTTAGATGCCTTTAAGACAACCTGAAAATCAGAGAAGTTCATCCTGTACTTTGAAATCAACCATATAGCATTTTTTTCCCCATCCAGGACTTAAGTGAACAATGTTTAACTTCCTAAGATCAATTTCCTCTCTTTTCTTAAATATGATTGCTAGCTGTAAATCAGCATTCACAACATATCTGCATCACTCTGTAAGGCAAGAGAAAAATAAGATATTCCTTCCTATCTAAACAAATTAGTCTGTAGCAGTCTGATTAGAACAGTAAAGCTGAGAGAAACAGATCTCATAACTTTGTTTATGTTAAGTTCATCCTAATCTGTAGGTGGAGTCTTGATTATTCTATTTTGTTTTTTCTTGTATTAAATTACAAAAGCTCTTTGCTTTGATAATTTTTCTGTGTAACTAGAGTCCTTCTGTGATCTTCTTTTCCTACAAAGAGTGTTCGGGATCCAGTCAAAATCAACAGAAACCAAAAGACTTGAGGAAACTGCGTGTCTGTATTCATATCATTTTTTTTCACAATAGGAATTTTTTCTTTGAGACTAAATTTGCTCATGCCTTCTTCGTATATTCTAATTTTTCTGGATAATTAATTTCAAACTTTTATCCTACCTCTCCTATTTTTTTGAAAATTTTTATTTTGGTGGCTGATATCTATTCAATAGGATGTTTGGATTTTTATATAAACAGATCCGCATGTTAACCAAAGTGGTCAAGAAAAGTGGATTTGATGTGGACATTTCTACTTTGACAAATTCACTTTGATTTAACAAGACAGAATTATTTTTCCAAATATAACTCCATCAATTGCAACATTTAATGAAATCATGGTAAACAAATGAAAATGTTGGAATTATGTTAGAAAATTACTGTTTTTCTTAGAGCTTTCTACCAGGAGTGGTTTCTCATCCATTAACATCCTAGGTAAAAGTTAAGACAGTGTTCCCAACATATACAGTATCTATAGGATTTGATGTGGTAATTGATATAATCGATATACCAGCAATTATTACAAAGGACTGAAAAAAATGAGTAGTTGTCAAAGAAAATTAAAGAAAGGCATTAAAGACAAGGAAATCAAACTAAATCTAGACTTAGTTCACAACAAGATCATTTACCCAATAGTTTGTACTTTTCTATAGTTATAAATTGTCTTTCCTTCTACCTCATCTTTTGTTTTTAACCTTTAATGTTTTAACTCTGTTTCTGAGGATCTGAATTCCATCTAACTTCAATTGTCTTAGTCTTCTTCTTGATTCATACTCTCTTCATTTATTCTTCCCTTCTCACTCTTCATTGGTACATTCAAACACAGGTATAAACACACATGCATATGCATACCTATCTTTGTGCAAACATATTCAAAAAGTATAGGCCCTATATTTGGGAAGTGCACAAATTTAATTTAATCTTGTTCACCGTGGTAGCTTAATGCCTAGAAAACAACTTTTTCCCCTTCTTATTGCAGATGGATCCAATTCAAAAAGCTGTAATAAATCATACATTTGGGGTTCCTCTTCCTCACAGAAGAAAACAAATCATATCTTGCAACATATGCCAATTGAGATTTAATTCAGATGTAAGTAAATAAGTTATATCTTTAACATGCATGCATTAAATACATGTATTTTCTAATGAAAGTTGTGTGATAGCATGCTCCATTAGAATAATGGATATCTTGTATGTAATTTCTTGATATCTGTTGGCCCAGCTTTTATTCGTAGATTACTTTTATGAGATTTGAAGTTTTTCTGTTGTTTTATGCATACATATTGTTGCCTTATCATTCCATGTGGAATGATGACTATTTGCTCCTCTTTGCAACTGCATTCCTTAAACATTTGATGTTCATCTTTAGGGAACTGGGATCTATACCTGTGGTTGTTTATGCTTAGTTTTGCATGTGTTCTATTATAGCTGATTAAATTTTACTAATAATAGAATTTGACTACTTTGTTACCAATATCTCTTCTTCCAACTCAATTTTAGTGACAGAAATGCAGAAAGTAAAGCCCTTCATGGACTGTTGTATATCAAAATATGTCATTCTATTTGTGAATAAATTCATGGCACACCTATCTCCTGTGGTTTAAAGCCTAATATCACATCCATCTTTCTCCAGATTTAGTGGCTATAAATTTGTACTGGGGAAAAAAGTATTAAAATAGATAGCAGAAAATGTAATTTTCTTGTGCTCTTTATCTCCAGTACTAGTTCTGAAGCAAATAATAAATACACAATTCATTAACATATTATTATAGTATCATAATTTATACTTTTATTATGGAGACTCCAACTTATTGTTTTGTTAGTACCTTATCTCACTCATTTGCTTTTATTGTGGCTTTGTATGTTTAATTGTGCTGGTCGTTGACCAAATAAATATTATTGTATACTACATTATAATTATTATTTTGCCATACAATTATTATTTTGATTTAAGTATTGTAAATATTTTTAAGAGTTGTCTAAAATATTATCAAGAGAAGTTTTTTTGAGATATATTTCATTGAAATTGGAATATATCTCCATATATGTTGAGCAAAATATGATATCTTCATAATATAATGCTTAATAGCAGGACATACTCTACTAAAGAAAAAGGAGTGCTCACACAAAGATTTTTTTAAAAAAAGATAGACAATATGAAAAGTAATTATTAAAAGAAGAGCACACAAAACAATCCTGCTTATTTTTACTTTTCATTTTTCCTTCATTCCCACCATTCTTTGAAGTAAACATTCTCACAAAATTCTTACAATAATATGCTTCATTCATTTGAGATTAAGTTTAGGATTACTGTTAAGGTGAAGAACTTCTCTCTTTATGGAAGGAAGTCTTCATTTCTTTGATTTATAAACAAAGAAAAACTTGCAACTGTCTTAAGTCTACAGACCTATTTTTGAATAAAGCTGTTGATGGCAATCCTTAATAAGAAAATAAGTGAACTTATGACTGAAATGATCAGAATGGATTTTATTGATTTTTTATTTATTTATTTTATTTTGCCAAGCAATTATAAGATAACAGGTATAAATATAAACATAGTTACGAATACATGAAATGGATACATATAAGAAAAAAAAAAACAATAGGACAGGGATGGTAGGCACATTGGTGTGCTTATGTACTCTCCCTACAGACCTCTTAGGAAAGGGGTGAGGTCAATAGTAGACAGTCTAAGTTTAAAGGTTTGGGGGTTTGGGGAAGAAACCACATAGACAGGTAGAATGTTCCAGACATTGACCACTGTATTGCTGAAGTCGTATTTCCTGCAATCAAGTTTGGTGCAGTTAACCTTGAGTTTGTATCTATTGTGTGCTCTTGTATTGTTATGGTTGATTTGTCCTGAAGATGTACATGATAAATAATTTAGACAAATTTCAATATTCTCAGCGAGATAAAAAAAATTTAAATTAAATTTTAAAAGTTTTGAAATTATTATTTTTCTTGATGCAGAAAAATCCTTTGATAATTTGAAATTACATATCATGTTGCAGTTTTGAAAAAGATTGATTGAATGCAGTAAGAGAAATGCAAAAATGGAAATTTCAATTGAATAAGAATACTATATTTGCTGTAAATATCATTCTAACAGTAAATTGGTAAGGATGTTTTCTTTCTAAATTATTCCGTATTACTGATAATTAATTGGATAATTCATTTTTTTTAAAATTAGAAATATAACAAGCAGATAAAGTCATTTTTATGCACGATGGCACTGTTGTAAGGATGAGCAATTTTAAAAAATAATTCATATAATGAAACAAATTTTGAAAGTTAAATTCTCATTATAACTTGAATATTTTTATTAAATTTTGGTAAACCATACATTTTTTCCCCACAGTATGCAGGCAGTCCTCAACTTACAACAATTCTTTTAGCTACCATTCAAAGTTACAATGACCTATGACCAACTTACCATTGCAGGATCCTGATGATCAACATTCAGACTTTTGGCAACTGATATTCATTTATGCATGAAAAGGAATTCTTATGAGATTATTTTGACCAGATAAGGAAGTTATGAAATTCATTAATTCTCAGTTTCTATCTTAGACTGTTTATGCTGAGAACAGAGGAAAAAGTGGAGGAAAATAATGTATGCATATTTTTCACACATGCATCTGAGCACAATGTATTTTTAGTTTATGCTTGTTTCTTCTGTTTTCTGATTTTCTTTTACACTGCAAAAGTGCAAAATAATTGTGAAGTTATTTATGCGGAATTTGTAAGCCAGCAAAACATTTTACTGTAAGTCTAGTGTAACTATGAATTCTGTAGCTGAAGTTGCAACTAACTGTAAATCCTAGAGATAATTTTTGTGGCACCATTAAGCAGAAATTACTTTTATACTTGGGTTAAGAAAATGCGTTCAGAATCAATTCATTTCAGAAAAGATAACTTTTGAAGAAGCTGTTTTCTAATTATAAGGTCTAATTCTGAGGAGAAGTAAAGCACAAGGATCCAAAATCATTTATGTTGGTTTTTTTTTGTAGAAGCCTGTGAATCTTTAGAACATTTGTGTGTCTGTTTCTTTTTTCTTATACAAGGAAAAAAACTAGCATTTAAGTATTAACTAATGCAGTTGAGATTTGCTGGTAAAGATACAGCATCCTTGGAGAGGATTTACTGAGTAGCATATAAACATTCACTTTTTGCCTGCAAAAATGCAATTTGCATTAAGCTTCTCACTGCAGCACTAGTTTTGTAGTCCATGCTAAATTGCAACTAAATAAAAGTACCATCTAAAACTACACAGGCACACAAAACACACAGAAAGACAGCAAGAGAGAGTGAGATCTATCATGTAACCAGTCCTAGAAACATTTAGTTTAAATTTGCAAATATACCTATGAGCTAGTCAAATCTGAACCTGTCTTTACCTTTGATTTATAGTGCTTCAGGGATACAACACCCTTTATTTTAATGTCTTGCATAAAGGTCAGTCTTACTTCTTACCAATTTATACAATTAATCTAGTATAGATGATCATTATAACAATGAGAGAAAAGAAAAGAAGAGAAGAAAATAAAATAAAATAAATAAAAAGATATACTAGAAGTGAATGAAGTGGTGGAAGATAGTGAAAGAATGTAGATTCTTTGCAGACCACTGAAGTTAAAACTTGACTGTGGGACAGGGGCTTTGATTATTTAGAATAACGTTATAAATAATATCAACATAATAAATAATATTATTTAGTTATATATTTTAGTTATAAATAATATCAACATGGCATAGGTAACTAAACAAATCTCTATAACTAAACCAATCTCTATAACAATATTACCCTTGACCACAATGCTATACTTTTGCTATACTTTTACTAGGACAATTGAAACAAGCTCTTTTTTATTACTAGGCATGTTATGATTTCAGTACTTAAATAATATAAAGCTGTATATCCCTATTTTTTTTAAAAAAAAATATTCAGGCTTGATATATTTCTTCTATTATGGACTGGAGCCTTGTTCTTCAAACATAAAGAGACATTCTACTGAACTTCACAAATTACCAGATCAGGAGTAGTGAGATAAACCTATTCATGTGCTCTTGAAGGATGCAGAATAGACTGCAGATAAATAATAGTTTATGGAAGACAACAAACAAATCCCGTCATTTTTGATCAATGATGAGAGGAAAAAAAGAAGTATTGTACTGTTCAGTTTTTAAAAAGGCCTCTTGTATCCTGAGATCTTTTAAGGCCATTCTGAAGTTATATTTATGAAAGAGAAAGAACAATGTTTTTATTCTATCAGAATTGTTTGTGTTTCTGCAGGACAATGGATGGTACTTCAACTTGTTCGGTATTAAATATGCCAATGTATAATTTCCTATTTGAATATTAATTTTATAGAGGATCTTTTGGATCTTTTGCCACAAAGTAGCAAAAGGAAGTAATACTGTTAAAAACCATCAGCCTAATGAGCACTAGCTCTAATTTTATTGAAAAATTATAGTAACAAGATCTTGCAAGTTTGGAAGTACATCTAGTGTCTCCTCCCACTATTCCAATTTTAGTAATCAATTAAATAGATAGTAGTGATATTCTAGACAGCATACCTCTTCTGGTTCCTTGCATTGATTTCAAAAAAAAAAAAATGCCACAATGCACTCACTTGGAAATAGAGAGACATTTGGGGGCACTCTTTCAATCAGCCATGGCATAAGCCTTTTAAAGGATGGGACTGCTTAATGCTTTAAAGAGAGGTGGTGTTCAGTAGTATAAAATATGAGGACCCTAAAAAATTAGGTTATTTGAACCTAGGACCTTTTTCTTTTTCACACAGAATAATACAATGTTTCATTGTTTTTTAGATTTTTCAGAGAGCCCTTGGAGGATGCTACTGTATGGGATTAGTATTCTTCTAGGAATGTTAGAATGAAACATAAATATGAATGACATACAGTGCTTATTCCAGCCTTTTTGAACATTGATCTATCAAGATTTCATAGTATACATCTTAATACATCTGAGCATTAATGTCATACCTATTCTGATGATTTAGTGTATTTATATTTATACATACTACTTTATCATTGTAATAAAATAATAACATGAACAAACTTTGTATTATTTCCCCAATAATAGATGATGCTATGAATCATTAGTGTAGATGCAGATGTAGTTTTCTCTTCAATAAGCTTATCAGAGTCATCTTTAACCACAATGTAGTGTTGTTCTAATACATTATGGGCTTAGAAACCTGAAGGCTCTCAGGCAGAAGTTGTAGGAACTTCAGTGACAATTTTTCCAATTTATTCTTCTGACTCCTGAGAATTAACAATGTGCTGCCACATGTTGGTGGCTTGTTAATGGACCGTAATTGGGATGATGAGGACCAGGGGCATTTCAGTCCAGTATTAGTGTATGTATTTGTAGTAAATAATCCAGTATGAAGGCTTATAAATCAGTAGGAATAAAGGTCCCTTTTGTGCATAATTAAAACTTGGTTTTATAGATAATTCAGCAAATATTTCCTCTCTATATTTAATGTTGTTCCCTTTTATGTTTATGGGCCATAATTTAGTACATTAGCAAATTTAAATTATTGGAAATAAAAGGATTTAAATATAGTTAAATTATACTGTACTCACCTCCTTCTGAGTATGATTTAGTTGCTGTTTCCATGAATTTTTATTGTATTTCAATTATTCAAAATACAAAACTCAATCTGATTTGAACAGGGCGTGTACAGAATAGAGAAGCAATGTGGATAGTATATTAAAGACAGGAAAGGATATTTTCAGGATAAATGCTGCATTAAGATGCTCTTGCTCTTAAATTAGTTGATTTTAATAGACTGAATAACTTTTGCTATTGAAGTATATTTAACTTAGGGATCAATAATATTTCCTAAAGTCTTTACCCTCATTTGTTTATAGTAATCAAAGAAAGGGAACTTGATCAGAGAAAAGGCTCAAATTGTCTCTTTTCTTAGAAATGCATAGTGTAACAAGTAAAACTCAGGTTTAATTCTGTTCATTTTTCTTAATCAATTGGAATATTGAGCCTTTGGCATTTACTTTCTGAAGTCAAGAGGCATCTTCAAAGGTTTTTTAAATAGCTGGGTCCATCTCTTTAAATCAGCTCTATGAAAATGGGAAAGTAAGAGGGGTTTTCCCTTCATTATTTTAAGCTTATTGGCTATCTTCTTAACTGCTTTATGGTCTATTTTCTGTAAGCTACAAATCTTGTAAAGTTATGGTGGGTCTACTTCCCAGAGTATCAATTCTTCTGGTTTGATCTAAACATCTTAAGCCATTCCTCATCTGTTTTCTTCATAACTGTGTTGAACAATTAAAGATAGATCAGAAGAAAATTGCTGCGATCAGTTGCACACTCAGAGCCCTAGTTTCCTATTCTCAGGGAGTTGCATATAGCCTGCTAAGTCTGATTTAGGAGCAGGCAGCATCACAGATATTGAAGGTCCCTCCAATGCTACCCAATATATTAGATACTAAATACAAAGTGGAGTAGTGTCCTATCTTGTGGAAATTGCATGTGGATTTCCTCCAAAAATTATGTCACAATTAATTTCATCTTAACAACATAATTAATTTTATTTCAGGAATATTATCAGCACATCATGTTAGTTGTTTATTAAGTTGATCAGTAACATCACATTCAGTTTTATGATACATTATTGAAACAGGAAAGAGCTGCAGCTCTTTCAGTCTCCACTGAATTGTTGTAAGATTGTAGTTATTAGTGGCATATAACAATTACTGCATAATCCCTTATTTTGTGTGTGTGTGTGTGTGTGTGTGTGTGTGTTTATAGAGGGTTGAAAAATTACCTTCTGGATTTATACTGCCTTTTTATGGGCAAAAGTATTTGGCTTAGATTTAACTCTAATGTTGTATGAATCAGTTTTATTAAAGAAACTGTATGGATAATATTTACTCTAAGCTATAAGGACAACTATGACCTGTATAAATTTATAAAATTCTTTAAGGCCATATGCATTCTACAGAATTTATTACACAATATTCAAGGTTTACTCTGAATACAACATGAAATAGCAGTACATTCTCAGTTTGGAGCTATGCTTTATTTCAGCATGACATATTTTGTTTGTTTATTTTAGTTTCTGATTTGATGTGAATTGCAAATGAAATTAAAAGACTAAATTGCCATAAGGGAATTACTTTCCCTTGAATATAACCCCCAAAAGTCAGTTTTAAATGAATTCCCTAGGGCTGTCACAAATAGTTTTCCTGCAAGAATAAGCATGAAAATGTATTCATAATGTTGACCTATAGTCTTAAATAACAGAAGTTTAAAAATGACTTTTAAACTATGTACATGTTTTTCTATTAGATTTCTAGAAATGTAAGCATTCAGTTACAGGAATATTTGATTTAATGTTGTATATATGTATTTTAGTTTGTTGTAAACATAAAATATTTTTTTATACTTGCAAAGAAATGTTGGGGGTTAAGGGCTACACTGGATTTGTCCTTTTTTAAAAAAGGACTCTTTATTTTCCTCTGCATCAGTAGCCTTGTCATGATAATTAACTTTTTCCCCAGTGAAATGATGCAGTTGCTAAAAAGATAGATCTAACTATTTTTAGTGAGTTGAATTTAGTGAGCTAAATCTTTAGGGGATAATTAAGAGGTGCAGGCTTTTGTGTTTGTTTAATATTTTAACAAGATAGTTCTGTGGTGCTGATCAACATGCATTATATTAAATCCAAAGAACAGAAAAAATTATCCTTCTGTTCAAAACCTTTATCATCAAAGATGTCTTCTATCCATTCTCTAGTTTTCAGTTTTTATTTTCAATGCAAATCTTGCAAAATTAATTTTATTTATACTTAGATGAATATGAATGCTAAATTCTAACTAATATCATGTTTCATTTTGTTGTATAAGTATTCAGTAATTATTTTCAGACAATTTCCAAATGATGCAGCTGCTAAAAAGATAGATCTAACTCTTTTTAGTGAGTTGAATTTAGTGAGCTGAATCTTTAGGGGATGATTAAGGGGTGCAGGCTTTTGTGTTTGTTTAATATTTCTACCATTTTCTGTTGTTTTATAGTTAGGTTTTAATCTTGCGAGCCACTCAGAGTTGTTTAAGATGGCTGGCCATATAAGTCTTTTAAACCCACAAAATGAAATAAAATAAAATAAACAAAATAAACAAAATAAACAAAATAAATTCTGCTAATTAAATTAAAACGCATAATCCTTAGGAATAAAAAAACATTAAACTCTGTCTCTTGCTTTATTTATTTTATATGGGGATTAAAAAAAATTTTTTTTTAAAGAATTACACACTGCTTTTACCCTTAATAAATGTATTCTCCTACTCATGTTTTTATTTTTGGATTTGCTTGAACTAAGATGTTGGTATTAATGTTCTATTTTAAGTACTGTAATAACAATCCTTGAAATATCAAGAGAATCTGAAGATGGTTTCTTCATTTATAAGTATACAAGTGACTACACCTATCATTGGTGCATCTGTATTTCATCCTTGTATTCTAATCTGCTATTTTATTCAGCAAATAAGTTGGAAAAAAGACTGGAAAGCTAAAACTGAACTCAGGTGGAGATGGAGTAATAGCAGAGGCAGCCACTGTGGATAGTTCATCAGGTCTTCTCCTTATTAGGGGATCTTTCTGCTGCTTTCTTCTGATATTTCTCAGTTCACCAGTTCTTTGTCATTTCCATGAAAGGAAAAGGGCTTCTTTTTTCTTTCTCTTTTAACAACAGTGAGTTCACTGATACAAAGATATTCTTTGGATTCTCAAATTTCTTTCAGCCATAAATATTTCCTTACAAAACATACAATATATTTAAGGAATCAGTAGTTCTATTGGTGGAATTCTAATTTTTTTTACTACTGGTTATGCGGGCGTGGCTTATTTGGTGGGCACGGCTTGGTGGTCATGTGACTGGGTGGGTATGGCTTAGTGGTCATGTGACTGGGTGGACATGCTTGGTGGTCATGTGACTGTGTGGGCCTGGCTTGGTGGTCATGTGACTGGCTAGGCGTGGCCAACTCAATGTCACTCACATCAAGGGGTGACTCACCTGGCCCCTTCCCTCCCAGCCAATTTATCTATAGTTCTGTAAAAATGTTGTTCACCTTTTTTGACTTTATTATCTGCATACTATAGATGTATTTTCATGGACCATTGAAAGGCAGTAGAATCACTCTAGGTGTAGGGACAGTGTAAAATATTAACACATGATAAATAATGGAACAATTAAAAATAATAGCACAGAGTTTTCTCTGTCTCTCTCTGCCTTCCTATTTCTTTTTCTTCCTTTCCCTTTCTTTGTCTCTTTCTGTCTTTCTCTCCCTTCCTTTCTTTTTTTTTCTCTCTCTCTCACACACACACACCACACTCTCTCTCCCTATTTCTTTTTATTTATTTATTTATTTCTCTTTCTTTCTTTCTTTCTTTCTTTCTTTCTTTCTTTCTTTCTTTCTTTCTTCTTTCTCTCTCTCTCTCTCTCTCTCTCTCTCACACACACACACACACACACACACACACACCTGTCAGCCTTCATTCCCTCTCACTCCAGGCACCTTACTCACAAGGGGAAGTGAATCCAGCATTATAGAAGTTCTGCAAGTAAATGGACTTGCTCCTGCTGGATATCCCCCCACCAACGTTCTTTCCCTCTCACTTCTGGCACTTTACTCACAAAGGGAAGTGATACTTCTAGTGTCCATGAAGAATCCAGCCTTGTAACAGTTTCGCGGGTTAATGGACTCTGCTCCACCCACAGTCATGTGTTTTCAAGTGGCTGCTTGAAAATGCATGGCTAGGGCGGGGGAGCAGTCCTCCTTTAAACTGGGGCAGCGAGCATCGGGTGGATGAGGCAAGCGAGTGAGTGGAAACTGGGCAACTAGGTTGGGGGCATCGCCAGCTAGATGTTGCTACTGGTTTGGCGACCCATGCCAAATTCTTGCTACCGGTTTGCCCGAGTAGGTGCGAACCGGCTGAATAGCATGTCTGGTCCTATTCTATAAGAAATATCCTATTCGGTTAGAAGCATTCAACACTATAAATTGTTTGCTTTTTTATGTCACAGGTTTGCTATACTAACAGCTTTTGAGCAATATTTGATAGATTATATTATTTGTAATGTATAGCTGTATTGAAGTTTAGTGCAACTTGGTAAGAAGACTCCTGTCAGTATTGTAATGACAACTGTACATTTTTTGTCAAAGGATATTATAAGAATCCCTTTATTAATAAAAAACACTTCGCTTTGTTTACATAGAAATTTTATATATGCTTATAATCCTACATGATTTACCTGTCATGTAGAGATTTCCAAAGATTATAGCTTACTTCATCAAAACAACATATCACACAATATATTACACAAAGTACAGATTTAAAAAAGGTTAAAATGTTAGATATGTATTACATTTTTCTATATAAACATTTTAATTAATAAAATCTCATTTTTCTGCTGAGTAAATTTGAGAAAATTGATTGTTATAGCCTCACATAATGCCAGAAAATAATGCTATTTTTGTTAGCTTTGCACATTTCGGTCTATGAATTGTGTATTAAAAAAAAAAATACCCTGGCAAGTCAACTTGTGTGTGTATAGCTAGAATAGTTCATATCTGGAGAAGTGTATGTATATTTATTCTTTTTCATGAATATGAATATTTATATTTTAGGGAATTAAAATAACAGCTGTATCTGAGATCACAATAAAGCCTAAATTATGATGTGAATCATACTGATAAAGAATTCTGAATCAGAATAGGTGAGTCCGTTTTCTTCTGATTCAAAACTTTCCATGAAGCCCTAAACAAAATCTATTTTTCTAGAATTCTGGAAAAAGAGGCTTTTAAATAATTTATATAAACACTACAGTATGTTGGGGAAGGTGAGGAAATCTTATATCTTGTGTCTATGAGATCTGCTCTTAAATGAGAATACTTTGAGTATTAATGTTTGTCTCAGTCATAGTGTCTTCTGGAGGGGACAATGGTGTAGGCAGAAATCTTTAGCTGCATTATCCATAGCATCTCAACACTGTTAAATCTCCCATTCTCAATACTATAGTATTTTGTAGATTGTTTAGATTAACTGAGTAGTTTAAAAATGCTTTATTTCCTGAAAGCTATAGTGAGTTAATATTTTGTACACCTATTCATTTCAAAATAATCTGCATCATATTCATGGAAAAGGTATCATTTCTTATGATCATCTTTTTCTGTTACAAATACCATTAATTTATCAGTTTGAAATTAACTGCAGACTTACCTTCTTTGAATGTTTCAAGGACTTATGATGGTTACTTGGAATCCCAGACATTCCAGTAGCAGTGTGGCCATTTGATTGCAATTTACTGCATCCCCTGACAGCTTTCTATAAGAAAAGTAAGTGGTTAAGATGGCAAGAAGTCACAAGTCATGGTTGCTTAATGACCAGCAGAATCCTCCTCAACAATGATACCTGAAAGTACCATTGTTAAGCAATATAGTCATATGACATCATACTTTACAATTGCATTGCTTAGTGATGGCACCTGGTTCTGTTGAAAAACAAAAATAGTTTAATAAACAAAAGTTGTCCAATTTTAGAAAATAGATGGGCAGAGTTCTGGGGACTGCAGTGAAATCTAGTCTGGATAATTTTCTTTTTGGAACAGTAGAACCTGTCCTCAAAGAATTGTGTGAACTCTAGAGTTCACACAAGGGTTAGGATTCATGTGGCATTTAAAAGTGACCTTTCAACATTTGCATAAAACTGTTTTTTTTCTATTATTTTTTAAAGAACAGCCTGTTTTTATTGCATTTTAAGTGACAATAAATAAATAATGTCCCGATAGCTCTTTTCTAGGATATCTAGTTTGTCTTTTCTATAATATAATTCTAGTGAAATAAATTGTCATAAAATATTTGCCATTACTTATCAGTTGTCGATTTATCCAGTAATAAAATGTGTATATAAAAATAGTATGTGGTATGTAATCAATGCCTATGTTTAATCTATTGTAATGGTAACTAATATACAAAAAATACTAGAACACACTAAATTTGGTTGTGACTGAAGGAGCAAAAAACTGTATATTCTTCACCAGCTACTGCTAGCTATTCCTTTCTACCATGCTTCAGTGTTTACTATGTTTCACTTGTAGTTCTCTTTCTATAGATCTTTCTGCTGAAGATAAGAAAGAAACAGCTGTCATTAGGACTATGCTGTATATTGCTTTCCATGGTATACAGCAATGAAAAACATATTTTGTTATCAGTATGCACTTTGAAATAGGAAAAAATGTTTGGTTGTTTCCATTTTGATTTTCTTCAAGTAAATATTGGTATACGCTTTCAGGATTTTGCATTTTAATTCATAGCTTGGAAACAATTATTATTACTTTAAAAAAATAAGAAAATATCTTATATTAGGGAAATAATTTGCAAAATTACACATTTTGCAAATTATTGCTGTAATTGAATTATTGCTGTAATTGAGCATGAATTATGGGTGTAATTTGTTGCAATTTACAGTTGTAAATTGAGGCATCATCTGACTGGACATGATCTTTTAGGTTTTTTTGCAATAGTGAACACAATATTTCTTAGATGAATGCTGCTAGCAATAAGTGAATCCATTTTATCCAATGGACACTTTTTGCAAGTAATTGGAAGGAAATCCTGAAAACTGGCAACTCCCCCCACCCCACAAATTGTAATCCTGTATGTGACCATAAGACACTGCAAATATCTATAAAGGTAACCCAGTTAACAAGTGCCTAAAATGCTATTATGTGACTGCAGGACAGGGAAAGTAATCACAATTTCAAAATTGGGTTGTAAGTTGCTTTTGACAGGTTTGTCATAACTTGAACAATTGCTAGGTAATTGTTAATAAGACAAAGACAAACTATACTAAGAAGATAATATGAGTATGTTAATGTGTGTGGACCTGGTTATGATATTTCATGAACACATGAAATGAATCAAGAATACAGGATTGAGCAAATGAAAACTAGATACAACTTAATTAATAGATGTGTCCATTATTTATATCTAAACATATTCACTTTTAAAACAACTATAACAAGAGAAACAGATCTGAGGAAATCATTGTAGGAATTTGTTTAAATATATTAGTGATTTGCATATATTGCTTGTCTATTTGTTGGAGTCATTTGCAAGCATGATCTCTCTTTCTTTGAAAAGGTTTGGTCAATTCATAACTTAAATATATATAACGTACTTTAAATTTCAAATAGGTAAAATGACAACAGGTAAAGGTTTCCTCTGTCCAATCATGACCAACTCAAGGGGGCAGTTCTCATGTCTGTTTCTTAGCTGAGGTAGCCAGCATTGTCTGAATATATTTTTGTGGTTATGTGAATGGCATAACTATACATCAAGGCGCACAGAATGCTGTTACCTTCCCTCCGAAATATGTACCTTCTAGCATTTGCATGTTTTTGAACTGCTAGATGGGCAGGAGCTGGGGCAAGTATTGGGAGCTGACCTCATTGTGCTATGCTCTGGTCTGAAACCAGTGGTGGGATTCAAATTTTTTTACTACCGATTCTCTGGGCGTGGCTTGGTGGGCGTGGTGGGGAAGGATCTTGTAAAATCTCCAGTCTGAGGTGATATTTGCTGGTTCTCCAAACTACTCAAAAGTTCCACTACCGGTTTTCCAGAACTGGTCAGAACCTGCTGAATATCACCTCTGTCTCAAACCCACCCAGCATATTTAACTGCTGAGCCATTCCAGTCCTCAAAGTGATAATTATTGCAGTTATTGTGTTGTGGCCCTTTTTAGCAGGTGTTGGTTAAACTATTGCATGATTGTGGATGATTTCATTTTAATGTGTTTTGTATTGAAAAGTAAAGGTTGAGCACTGTACTTGTTCAAAAAGTCATTTTCCAAGTTAGGAGTAATGGACTTTTAAACAAGGCTGTAATTTCTTGCATTATATATTTTCTTACAAATTCTGAACAGAAATAGTTAACATTTTCTTTTATTAATTATAAACTCTAATCTAATTTATTATATTTTATATTGCTTATGCACAGTAAACAGAATAAAAACAGTCAACAGTCAAACATGTTATTAAAATTTATTTTCTGTTTATGTTTTATTTTATTTATGATTAAACTTTTATACCATCCATTTTGTTGAGATAATTCTAGGTTATTTACATTCACTCAATAAAAGTATTAAATAAAACATTACAACAATAAAGATGATAGTTTTAAAATTCAGTTAAAAATTCAATTGACCAAAATGGATCAAAGTGTGTATGGGGAGGAGGTAGTATCTATCTAATCTGTTAATCATCTCCAACATGCACTCCTCCATTGGGGTTTAAGTTGGTAGAACTAGATCTTCAAGCCCTTTCAGAAGGCCAAAAGGTGTATGGATATTAATAATGCTTGGTCAAAGTGGAGTTGTATACTATTACCGCTTGGGGAATTGTATGTGACAACGAATGTGTGTGTACGTGTGTGACTATGTAATTTAGAATCTACAAGGTAAGCCAGGTTCTTTCTACAGGTTGCAAGTGAACTTATTTTCCAACTTTAATTGTTTCCCTTTTTAGAACATCTCTTTTCAGAATGGAATACTTGTGTAAAACTGAACTTCTTTAAACTATAGTTTCAGCCATAGTATTACTAGACCAGTACTGAACTTATGCAAACAGCATACATTAAGAGAAGAATGTTGGCATGGCGGGATTGCTGTTCTGTTACAGTTGAATGAATGATCCCATTGCAAATTTTAATTGGAGAACCACTTACTCTCCTGGCAAATTCACCCTAGAAAGCCATTTATTTATTTTGTCTCCTTTAAGTCTTTCCTTGAACCAATTCTATGCCTAAAGAATTCTATTAGTTCCATCATGTATAAGCCTGAAGGTGATAATACATTTTTCAGTTGTGAGATAGAAGTACAATATCTAGTTCATCTTGGGAATAAAATATACTGTATATTCATTACTTAGTTTAAAGCGTATTTGGCAGTAAACCCCCCAGAGAAGTAATTGAGAAAGAACAGCCAGTTGTGGGATCAAGAAAGTTACTAAATGCAGCTAAAAATTAAAGAATAGTGACGGACAAATATCAAAACACTATGATCTTTGTGAAAAGACTTGACTTTTATATCTGCTTTTCCAATTAATATTTATATTTTAGAAAAACTGATACTGAAAGTAGCCCAGGGTGTTCCTTAAGACTATTTTGCCTTTTAAAATGAATTTCATTTATTGATGTAGCCCCTGTTCAGGGTCATAGAATTAAATAAAATCTGTAAGAGACACTTAGCTTTCACAGCAAGGAACAATCTTAAATAATTATTCCTGGTATACCTTCCTGGGCAAAATTGTTTTACTTCTACACTATTGTAACTTTAGCTTTACTGAAATGTTAATCCAATAGTTAAATAAGTACCTCAAGAAGAGTTGTATTCTTTAGCTAAATGATTTGCAACTAAAAATTATATTACATGGGTTTCTGTTTGCCATGAGAGTCTAGCAAGTTTAAAAAAATGAAATTACATTAAAAAGCACTTTCAGCATCAAGATCAGTAACCTATATAACACAAATTAATGTATTAATTGTGTAACATCCTGGCCTATTGCATTATAAATAAATAGCCTATCCACTAATGCTAATGAGAGAAGTCTACAAATATCCACAATTGATAAATTGCTTTCTTGGATATTGTAAGAGGAAAAAGAATTTGGCTTTATGGGAAGTAAGTAGATTTGATCAATATTTCCAATGAATCCCAGCTATTGTGAGTTACTAAAAAGTTCCCCTTATCAAGGGAATACATTCCTGTGAAGATAATATGATATTACAAAGGCTATATACTGTATATAATGGGCATCATCATCCTTAAAATCTCTTATAGATTATGGGTACAGCAGTATACTTTCAATAAAACAAAATATAAGAGGCAAAGAACACTTTAATCAAGAGTGAAGAGCTCTTTGAACATTTAATCCAGCCTTATTACATAATATTATTAATTAATAATTAATAACAAAAATGGGAGTGAAAACCTTTGAAGGCACATTCACTTAATGACTGCATGCTTTACTTAATGACTGTAGTGATTTTCTTAATACCTTAACAAAAAATTTCATAAAATGAATCACAACTCACTTAACAACTGTCTTTCTTAAAAACAAAAAAAATGTGCCCCAATTTTGGTCATGCATTGAGGACTATCTGTATTATACAAAATGTAAGCTGCAATCTTTTACAATATTAAACACCTTGTGAGATTCTTTGCAGTCAAGACAAGCAGTGTCTGTAAATCAACATCTTCTTGGATCTTGGCTTCAAAAGAATTGTGACACTTATAATACTTTTTATTACTGTCAATTATGACAATAATAAAAATGTCTTTTCCTGACACTAGAAAAAAAATAATTCCAGGCAATTTTTTTCAATCTTGGCCATGTAAGATAAAGGTTAGGGGAATTCTACACAACCAGATAGAGTTGTGGGGCAATTGTACAACCAGATGGGGAATTCTGGGAGTTGAAATCTGCTTATTAAAGTTTCCAACTTTAAAAAACAATGCCTTAGACTTTCTTTTCCAGCATCAGGCAAAGATATTTTTTTAAAAAAAAATTTTTTTTATTAATTTTACAATTAAAAACAAATCAACAACACATACACGAAGAGAAAAATGAGAAAAGAGCAAAGAAAAGAAAAAGAAAAGCAAAAAGAAAGGAGAAAGAAAAAGAAAGAAAGAATGAACACTTAAAAACATTCTCATTTTCGACAGTTTGTAAGATCTTTTCTCTTATTTTATACCATATATGCACATCTTATCCATATATATGTTTATATTACACTCATATAAATTTGTCCCACTCTTTTATATCTCATGATATAAGGTCTATCTTTGATCTAACCATTTATACCAACAGTTCCAATTGTTATAATATATTGAAGAATCTTTGTTTTTTTAGGGCTAAAGTTAGTTTGTGCATTTCTGCACAGTCTGAGATTTTTTGGATGATCATCTGTTCTGTAGGTATGTGAGGTAGTTTCCAACACTGAGCAAACACTAGCCTGGCCACTGTTAATATATGTATTATTATATACTTCACTTTTATAAGTAACTGTTTGTCAAAAATCCCTATCAGGAAGGACTCTGGTTTATACTCAATCTGTTCTTTTGTTATATCTTCTAGCCACTTTCTAATTCTTTGCCAGTATTTCTGAGTTTCTTTACAGGACCACCACATATGAAAAAAGGTTCCATCTATTCTTTTACATTTCCAACATTTCGGGCTCATGTTGGGGTGCATCTTCGCTAATCTCGAAGGAGGAAGGTGCCATCTGTAAAACATTTTATAAGCGTTTTCTTTATAAGCTGCCGATTTGGTGATCTTATTGTTTCTACTCCACATCTTTTCCCATTCTGTTAATGTAATACTCCGTCCAACATTCCTACTCCAAGCTATCATATTCCCTTTGACTGTCTCTTCTTCTAACTACTTCTAGTAGGTAGTTGTAAAATTTAGTTATAATTTTTTTGTCTGATCCTAGTAAAATTTTGCCTGAATGCTGGAGTTTATTGTTAATTCTGAATTCTTTTTTATCCTGTTTGTATCTACTGTGAATTTGGAGATATACCCACTGATCTATTTTAAATCCTCGCTCTTGCAGCTCTTGTCGTGTTTTGAAATTTCCTTGTGCATCTAATAAATCTTTGTATTTGATCATTTTAGTAATGTCCAGATTGCTTGGATGAATCATCGCCTCCATTGTCGATAACCAAATTGGTACTTTTGAATAGTGTTTTTTCCGTACTTTTTTCCAATTGGTTAATAGTGAATCTCTAATTAAGTGTCTATGGAAATATGTCTGATTGATTTTCCCTACCTCCCATAAAAAGGCCTGCCATTCCCTCTGCAGGTTGTGGCCTTCTAACAGTAGCATTCTTTTGTTGAATAAATTCACCCAATCTTTTAACCATACTAGAGCGGCTGCCGTATAATATAATTCCCAATTTGGAAGTGCCAGTCCACCCCTGCTCTTCAAATCCTGCAATGCCTTTACATTAATTCTAGATTTCTTTCCTTGCCAAATGAATTTAACTGTTATTTTGTTGAGTTCTTCAAAAAAAAATTCTATGTAATTTGATTGGAATCGTCTGAAATAAGTATAAGAATTTTGGTAAAATATTCATTTTGATAGAAGCAATCCTACCCAATAGTGAAAGTTGCAACCTACTCCATGATTCTCGATCTTTCTTTACTTGTTGCAACAATTTATCATAATTATTCTCTTTGAGTGTCTTTCAATGTGGTGTTAGCCATATTCCTAAATATTTAACTTTCTTTGTTACCTGTATTCCCATACTTACCTCTAAATCTTTTTTCTGTTCTTCTGTTAAATTTTTAGTCATTAGTTTTGTTTTTTTTCTATTGATTTTAAGTCCTGCTACTGCACCAAATTGTTCTAGTTCTTTTATCAATTTATGTCCTTTTTCTATTGGTTCCTCCATAAAGAAGACCATACCTTTGGCAAATGCTTGCAATTTGTATTCTTCTTTTTTAATCTTCAATCCTTTAATCTCAGGATTTTGCCTAATTCATATTAATAGTGTTTCTAAAGCGAATATGAAGAGGAGGGGTGAGAGAGGGCAACCCTGTCTAACTCCTTTTTCTATTTTTATTGGTCAAGTGTATTCCCCATTTATTATGATATTGGCCTGCTGTGTATCGTAAATTGTTGTTATGATGTTTTCAAATTTAGTGCCTAAATTCATATTATAAATTTTTTGAATTAAAAATTGCCAATTTAAGTTATCGAATGCCTTTTCTGCATCTAAAAACATAAGTGCAGTTTGTTTTTCGGGGTGGGTTTCATAAAATTCTAAAACATCTATTACTGTTCTTAAATTATTCCTTATCTGTCTAGTTGGGAGAAATCCATTTTGATCTTCATGTATATACAAATTTAAAACTCATTTTAGTCTATTAGCTATGATAGAGGGGAATATTTTGTAATTGATGTTTAGGAGCGAAATTGGTCTGTAATTGTTAATATATCTAAGGTCAGATTCTTCCTTCGGGATCAGCGAAATCAATGCTCACCTCCACGAGTCCGGCATCCTGGCTGCCAATAAGACCTCATTAAACATTTCCAGCATAAGTGGTCCAATTTGTTCCACAATTGCCTTATATAATTCTCCCGGGATCCCATCTGGCCCCGGGGTTTTATTATTCCCCTGATTCTCTATTGCTGATTTCAGTTCAGACCAAGTAATATCTTTATTTAATAATTCTATCGATTCATCTCCGATTACTTTATCTTTCATTTCATCTAAGTAATTTATTATTTTATCCTCATTGACTTCTTTTTTATTGACTCTTCGAAGTATTTATGTATAATGTCTTCTTTCTTTTCTATCTCTTGTTGTATGTCACCCTTCTCATCTATTAATTGGTATATCAATCTCTTTTTTTTCTTTTTTTTAGTTTACAAGATAGCCATCTCCCTGGTTTATTAGCATATTCAAAATAAATTTGTTTAGTCATTTTCAAATTTATTTCAATTTTTTCTTGTTCAATTAAATTCAAATTATGTTTGACTGTTATTTTCTGTAATTATCTGATTTTGTACTCTTTGATCTTTCGGGGTCTTTTGTAATTGGGTTTCTAATTCCTTGATTTGTTGTTGTAATTTATTTTGTTGAGCATATTTTGCTTTATTTCTCATGGCGTTATAAGAGATTATTATACCTCTTAAACTGCCTTCAGTGTGTCCCAGATATTTTGTTTCAAGTTTACATCATTATCATTTCCTTTAGAAAATAGTTTAATTCCTCCTTAAGTTTATTAGTATACTCTTTTTCTCTTATTAATTGGGTGTTTAATGTCCATCTTTTCTTTGGTTTTTCCCTATCTTTCCAAATTATTTGAATTAGGTTATGATCAGCCTATTCATTTGGTACAATTTCGATTCCTTTTATTTCATTTGCAATTTCCCCATTCATCTACGCCATATCGATTCTTGTCCATATTTGATGCGGGTTAGAGTAAAATATAAATTGTTTTTCTTTGGGTATAATCTTCTCCATAAGTCCACCAAATTTAACTCTTTTATCATTTCCTTACATGTCTTAGGAAACTCTCTTTTTCCTTTTTTGTTCTTCCTCGCATTACTATGGTCCTTTTGGTAATTGCAATAGAGTTAAAATCTCCTATAATACAGATATTCCTTTTTCCAAATCCTATTATTTTTTGATGTAAATATTTAAAAAACTCTTTCTGGTCTTTGTTTGGGGCATAAATTACTACTAATAGAATTGAAATGGTATTGATCGAGATCTGTAAAAACCAGAGTTTTTCCTTCCAGGTCTGACCAAACTAAATCTGCTTTTAGATCATTTTTCATGTATATTACAATCCCTTTCTTTTTTTTATCTGCTGGTGCAATAAATAGCTTCCCTAGTTTTGGGCAGTCTAAGTATCTTTCATCTGCTTTCCTTATGTGAGTTTCTTGTAAGCATATTATGTCGGCATTTTGTTTAATTAATTTGGCTATTATCCTTTTCCTTTTTGTTGTTGAATTTAAACCATTTATGTTGATGGATAGAAGTTTCTTTTTTTCATCCATTTAGTTAGATCTGCTTTGCTCTTTGTCTTGTGATAATTCCGCTCTCTCCTTGTGCTTGCTGTGGACTAGTTTCTTCTCTCCCCTGAGGTGGGTAGTTGTTTCTTTGGTTTCTTGGGGATCCTTCTTTTTTATTTCCGTGGTGACTTTGGTCTTCCTGAGAATTTCTTTTTAATTCCACCTTACTACTTTGGTCTTCCATGCCTACTAGTTGTTCGTAAAAATCTTGAGCCCTTTCCATAGAATCTATTTTGATTTCCCTTTCTTTCCATGTTACTAACATCCCCTCTGGGATTAGCCATTTGAATAGATTTTTTTCTGCTTTAGATAACTAGCTAAAAATTTATAGTCTCATCTTATTTCCCTTACTTTCCTTGGGATTTGCTTAAGGATCAAAATTTCTTTGCCTTTATACATAATTGTTCCGTCTCTAGACATCCTAAATATTATATCTTGGACACTCCTTCTCGCAAAATGAATGTGGACCTCTCTCGGGCACTTATGATGTCTTGCATAGTTGGTGCTGACCCTTTAGACTTCATCAAATTCCCAGAGTATATCATCTTTGTCTTTTCCCAATAATTCGGCCAATATTTCTGCCATTAGCTGCTCCAGATCTTCTTCCTTGGATTCCTCCACATTCTGGAATCTCAGTTAAGAATCTGCCTTATCCATTTCTAGGTAGATCAATGAAGCTTTCATTTCTTTGCTTACATTTTTTAATTCTTCGTCTACCCTTTCCAAATTCTTTTCCGTTCGTTCCGTCCTTGTCTCTATTTCTTTTATCATTGTTTCATTTTTTTCAAGAGCCTGTTGCAGTGTTATGATCTTGTCCTCTACTTTGAGAATGTCCGCTTTCATCTCAGCTTTTAACTTTCCCATCTCTTCTTTTAATTCACTAATATCCGCTCTTGTTTTGTTATGATTTTTAATCATTATTTCTTGAAGTCTTGTCATTGATTCTTGTAAGGTTAGCAAAATTGATTGTATATTAGCATTCGAGACATTAGTTTGTTTTTACCCTGGTAGCGATTCTTCTATGGTTTTTTGGACTGTAGGTGAAGCTGTTGCCAGAGTGGTTGTTAAAGTCGGGGTAGCCTTCCTTCCAGTTTTCAGGGCCATGGTTGTTGTAGAAGTCATTTCTTTTAATATTTTTTGTTGTTGTTGGATTATGTTAGTTATGTTGTTCCAAATTGCCATTCAATATTATAACCTCTATATTAGAATTTCAATATCTAATTACTTAGTCTACCTATCTACTAAGTAGTTGAATTCTGTGCTCTTAACTAGTACCTAAAATATATAACTATATGTTATTTTGATCTTATGTCCTCAATCACGTATATAATTTTGTACAGTCTATATTCAAATACTATGCAACACTATACAACACTATATAACATTCCTTATGATAAGTATATATAACCAATAATATGTCAAGTCCACACAGGTTTCAGTTTTATAAGATTATAGGTTTCGTAAATATATATATATATATATAATCTTATCTGACCCTATCTGAGTCTTAAATATTCTAAGTATTCTAAGTCACCAATATTTTGAATCAAAATGGTATTATTTTCCCCCAATAAATTGGTTATAATCACACACTAAATTATACTATTAAATGTTAATTATTGATATTAAATCTTATACTTATTGATTACATAGTTCTTAACCTTCTTGCTATTTTCCTTATCAAACTGTATGACTATCCCTAATATTGCAAAAAGTATGACTATCCCTAATATTGCAAATTATTCAAAACAATTAAATCAGTTAGCAGATCAGTCTAACAATCAATATACCTTTCCTGAATAGATAAATTTATAGCTGTTATAGAGAGAAAGTGAAAGGAAAAAAGGAATTCGCCCTAACATCAAAGAATCAGTAAATAGTAGAAAAGGTACAGAGTTAAATAGAGTAGTGCCAAGGAAAAACAGAGAAGGAAGAGGGGAGGGCAATAAGAAGATGAATTTTTAGAGTCAAATTTAAGTCCACCGTTTCTAGGATTCTGTACTTTTCTTCCAACACACCGGAAGCAGGGAGGCAGAAAGTGCTGAATAATAGCTGCTAGCAATCAGTCTGGCTGATTGACGGCTGGCTCTTACACGCTGGGCTCTGGAATTCTTCTCTTTGCTGCCAGGGGATTGCCTTCCCCCACACTGCAGCCCAAGTTTCCCCCACACTGACACGAATCTCTCCGGGATTTGAGTATCCTCTGGGGATCACACCAAGCGCAAGAAGAGATAAGCTGAAACCGCAGATAGGCTTCTGCACCACTACACGTCCTTATCTTGTCACTGGAAGTCCCTGAGGCAAAGACATTTTTATTCCCCTCAGCAATTTTAATGTGTTAATATACTACTATATTCAAATTACATGCCACATAAACAATTAAAAATCTGCTTAACAGATTGTTTATATGTTTAATTTCAAACATATTTATATGGTGATGTTAATATTGTAATTTGCCTGAAAAAACCACAATTTCCTTAAATCAAGTAAGCAAAACAAATACTAAGATGGATATTGCAACTCTGTTTGATTTTATATTAATATTAAATTTGCCATTAATATTTCTCAACCCAGCCACATTTTTAATTATAAATTGTGAATCTAGCATGGAATAATTTAATAAAAGTCCATATTGATGAAGATCTAGATAGTTAGATAAAGAGCTGATAAAGTGAAGACAAAATAACTAACCAGCACCTAGGAATTTGAGAAAGATATAATGTTATTAGCTAGAAATCTTTAATAATCTTAACCAGTAGAAATCTATAAAAAGAATCTATAGAGGAGTTCCGGTCTGCAGCACTTCAGGGCAGGCAGGAATCCGCAACTGTGTGCGGTTCCTGCCTGTGTTCACTGCCCGAGTGCCCTGAGCCACCCGGCTTCAGGGCTAGCCACCTCCGTAGAAGGTGACGAAGACATGGGGGATCTGGCAGGGTCAAGAGATATCGCACCTCTCTTCCCCTTTCTGAAGGCAGCTGAGCAGCGGTCAGAAATGGCCGCCACATAGAAGCGTTCAGCTGGAAAAAGGAAGTGCAGGAGGAGTTGTGAAGAAGTGAAAGTGTTTTTTGCTGACCGGGATAAAGTAACAGAGAAAGTACCCTGGAACTTGAAATTTGCCAAAGATACATCGTTTCCAGAGATTTACAAGCGGCGAATGGAAGTTTAAAAGGGAAAGTTTTCCTTTCTTTTCACTCTCCTTCCTAACGTGACAGCAAATAGAACCGCAAGAGAAATCAGAAAACCTGCATTGGAGGTAATTAAATGCTAAAGGGATAAGGATTTTTGAACATTTTTTTAAAAAAAAACCTTTTTTTGCTGTAAGTGGGAAGGGAGAGGGGAAAAAATGGAGCAGAACTTGAAAGTAAGGTGAGATTGCCTAGAATTTTAAAGAGCTATTAAATATTAACAAGACTTCTAAAAGATACATTTTAACTGGAACTTTGTGACTAAACAGTAACCCAGAAAGAGAAAGGGAAGAAAGGAGAAAGTACTAAAAGAAACAGCTTATTTGGATTGTTTGGTGATTTTGGAACTTTTGGGAACTATCTTTGATTAAAAACACTTGGGTGCTTTTGGAAAAACTTTTTCTCTCTATAATGGCATCAGTTGTGGATGAATTGAAAATTGAATACCAAAAATACAAAAAAGAACAAGAAGGGAAAGATTCTCTTGGCATTCTTTTTCAATTTTTAGAAATGGCAGTTTGTACTTATGAAAAGCTGACTGCGCAACAGGATGACTGGAATAAAGAAGAAGCCATCTTTGATGAACAAGTTACTCTATTTGGGGAAGGAAAGGAGAAAGAGGGAAAAAGGGGGGGGGACTTTAAGATTTGAAAAAACAACCAAAAAAGAGAAAAATATGGTGAAAAGTGGATACTATGTTAGAAAACAACAGAAAGGGGGAAAGCAGAAGAAGAAAGGGGAGGTGGAGAGACAAGGGGGTAAAAAGGGCAAGGAGAAGAATAAGCAAGGGAGAAAGGAAGAGATGAGGAGCCTCAATGGTAGGGAGCAAGATGTAAAGAAACAAAATTCTTTTAGAGACAATTGGTAAACTTAATTGAAAAAGGGATTCTGCAAAGGTACATAAGATTGTATTTCTATATTTGTATTCAGAAATAATATTAGAAAATTGGAAACAACATGTAATCAAAAATGGGATAAAATATTTAGTGAAATTTTTGTGAAGAAAAAGAAGGCAATGAAATAAATGAGAGAATTGAAGTAAGAGAAGTGGGAACATTTTAATGAAATAATGATTTAAAATATGTGATGTGGGGGGGAAATAACTATGGAAAGTATAAGTGTTCCCATAAAAGTATGATATTTAATTGAAAAGTAATGTGTAAAGTGTTTAAGATATAAATGAATATTAATATTAATGATTAGATTTGTATTGGCACTGATAGTTGTTCTAATTACATCATATACTTATAAAAAAAAATTCTATAAAAAACATTGTATAATTTTAGAATGTACTAAACAGAATCTCAATGCAAGTTATGTATTATATTAAGTATTATAAATTTAGGGGAAAGAGTTAAAGGCGTCATACTCCAATCAGTGTACAGGAGAAGTTTTGTTTAAAGAGAAAAGATAAATGGATAGCTGGAAACAGAACAGACAAAGAATAATAAATATTATGATTTGAACTGAGATGAGATAAATAAAATAAAACTAAGAAAGTTAAAAGAGGTGAGAAGTTATATAGAAAATTGAAAATGGTAATAAGATATGGAATGGTATATAAAATGAATATGAATTTGAATTTGTATCTGTACAAAGAGTTGTAACCCGGAATCAAGCAGCTTTCCGAAAAGATGTTCTATGTTTTTATATTTTATGTTTTGTTTGTTTGTGTATTGTCTTTGAAAATCAATAAAATTGTTTTAAAAAAAAGAATCTATAGACAAAGAACAAAATTGCAAGCAGTTGCTGGTCTAATGCGAGAGGGACAGGAAGGGGTGTGAGACGGGAGGAGGGGGTGATCTGCTTTGGCTCTTCCTCAGAACAAATTTAAATGCAGTGGAACCTCGGGTCATGAACTGTTTGTGAACAAAAAAATCCACCCAATTTTTGAATTGGGTCACAAAAAATTGGGTGGCAAACAAAATCAGTTTCTCCTTTGGTGCCATTTTTTTGATTGCGCGTATGCACAGTTGGTTGTGCTTCCAAACATGACCAAATCAGGTTGTGACTGGAGTCCGGGAATGGATTACAGTTGCCAACTGAGGCTCCACTGTATTTTGTTTCTATACAATCCTGAATGGCATAATTGCTAGGTTCAAGCATGTTGGAGATACTCTACATGCTCTACAATAAAAAATAGGCATAATTAACAATTATATAAAGTTCCTCTAACCTACAAAAGGCATCATACTTATAACAGTGATATAACATGTTAATGTATATATGTCAATAATTAAGCAATTACAAAATTCAATATTATAATATAATTTTAATCAATTTAAATGTAGGTGTGCTGATATAATTTTCATTGCAAAAATGCAGCAATGTGTTTTTCTTTCTGCAGCAATTTTTTTTTTCAATAGTTTATATTCTGGAATATATTCAAAATTCTATAATGATGAAATTTAATATATACTTTTTTTCTGAAGGAATTCATTAAGAAAAAACAATATTTTAAATTTAAACAAATTGGCACTTTAAAACATGGTTACATAATCAACATGTAAATTGATGAATAGTTTAGCATTTAGCAGATGAATAGTTTAGCATTTTGATGATTAGGTTCATCTAAAAAGAATCCATTTTTTTACACAGGGAAATATGTTAATTAAATATTAATTAATTTTCTAGCATTTTGATGATTAATTTCATCCAAAAAAATTCCAATATTTTACACAGGGAAATATGTTAATTAATAACGAGACATTTTCTAAAACTTGTCTTCAAATAGGCTTAAACCACATTTAACTGCTCATTGTGTTGGTAATAGATATTTACAATCTCCATCAAAATAATTTTCTATACTTTCTACATCTCTCACTACAAAATTGTATACAATTTTGTATATGTTATTGGATTCAGTGGGACTTGTATGTGGATTTACAATGTTCAGGGATAACTACTAACTAGAACATTAACAATCTATACAAAAATGTTTGTGAACAAAGAATTACTGGTGGATATTGCCAAATAGAATTAAATTTGCATTGATATTAGGGCAAAAATATTGATGAAAGCCATTGTTTTCATATTTGGTTTATGGTGTTCCCAAAGACACATGCAATGAGCATTCTTACTTCTCCCCCCACTTTTTTTTTTAACAAAAGAAAATAACAACATAATAATAGCCAACTCTCCAAAAGCATATGCCATTGCTCCCAGAGGAGTGAAACATTTGGAAAGACTGATCTTGCTTTATTTACCAGCTGTCACTTCCAGTAATGTAGCTCCTCCCCCATTTGAGTGAATGCCAGCAGGAGTCACCTTTAAAAGAGGAATCTATACATTACCTACCTTTAACTGTGGTTTTTCAAAAAATAATCAATGAATTAATGTAACCTGTCCTTCGACTACACTTGGTGCTCCATGACTGCATGTTCCTTTGAGTTCAATGTGTTGATCAAAAGAGGTTCAGCAGTAATTTCATCTAACCCCATAATGTAGGGCATGTCATTTAATGGAGTGAATTTAATTTTTGCAATTTTTTTTTCAGAGAGGGGTTTTGAAAATATGTGTTCTTACACCAAGAATTCAAATCTGCAGGGTTTTTTTTTCAATTCTATAACATTTAGCTTGGTATGGTAAATCCATATCTGATCATATCATTGTTAACTTTATCTTCTCAAAATTATACCTTGTGCTACAAAAATTAAAGGTTTTATTTTTTTGTATGAATCTCATCTAAGGAAAAAAAAATCCATGCAATCATAAACTAATATCGGAAAGCAATTATATGAGTTACAAAATGTTTGAGTTGATTTTCAAGTCTTGTTTTGATTCGTTCTTCGATATCAACTGCTGACTTACTTCTTGGCCTCTGATATAACCCTCATGTTCCTCATGTGTATACAGTCTGTTTGCTGCTTTTGTGACCTGATTCACACATCTCTCTATTGATTGGGTGTCAGCTTTGGAAGCCATATTGAGACCAGATTCTCCCATGCTGCCACATTTTGAGGCTAGGAAAGTGGAAGGGGAGAATTTCTTGGAATGTATGTAGTTAGACATAATAACATTCTTTTTTTAATTCAAGGTCATGTTAATTTGCACATAAATGAGGGGAAGTCTTAAGTTGGGATGGATGGTGATTAGGCCATGTGATGTGATGATGGGTGCAGGGGATGGATTTGTAGTTTTTACTTACTGCAAGGAAGCCCGGAATGTTCAGATTCGGGATTCCCCATTTGTGTCAGTTACTATCCAAAATAAAAGGAACTTTTGAGAAGATATTTGTCTTGGAGTTATTGGTTGGAATGGAGGTTTGCTAGAATGCTGACATTGGGTATGACAGGACCACTGTCATAGTTGCATTGGTTTGTTAATTAACTTCTATATTTCCATTGTAATCAGTTTGCATGTCAAAGGTGGCTCACATACACCTTCAGACCAGTTAATCAGCTCCAGCAGAGTGAATGCTCAGGCTTGATCTCTACCCAGTGCATGGCACCACCTTTACCGCTAGTATTAACATTTGTAGAATCTCCTTGTCAATGCCTTCATGAAATATACCAGATTATCTGCAATCACTTAAGCAGGTTTTCCAGTTTTTGAGCCTTTCTCTAGAGTGAACTGATAAAGATACCTGCCACACTGCACACGGAATAATGTTCTTCTTTGATGGTACTGGAAAATTGCTGATCTGAGAGGCACATTTAAATTATATTAAAGTAACCAAATTTATTTATTTATTTAGTGTATGACACATGTTGGCTAGGGATCACCAAGGTGGCTGGCTGCCTCTGTGAAAGGAATTTTTGGGGGAGGTGTTATCTTTACCAGTGGGATGCCTGAATGCCAGTAAGCATTTGGGGGAGACCCCTTTCTTGTGTCTGTGTTTTATTCACTCATGAGGCCACAGTGGCTTACATAGTAAAATGCCTGCACACCACTGAGATTGGCAGCTCCTGTGAGCAAACAAATCACACAGGGACATGAAAGGAGCCTCCCCTAAATGCCTATTGTCATTCAGGCATCCCACTGGTACAGATAACACTGCCCAAAAAATTCCTTTCACAGAGGCAGCCACCACTTCGGCAATCCCTGGCTAACACGTGCGATATGCTAAATAAATAAAAAAGTAACCAAAATATCTTTATAATCCCCAAGAAATGTCACAACTTTTGAACATCCTTAATGTTTGGAAATGGAAAGATGAAAAATTTGACATACCTTACTACAAAGGCCAGGATTCCCACCAACAATTTTATAAGCTGAAAAAGTTCCGAATGGGATTTTCTGTTTCTATTATAGATTGAATTTCTTGCTCTTCTTAGCTTAGGTTTCCCAGATGGACCTGAATCCAGAACAACTTTTTTTCCTTTTCTTTGTTTCCTACTAATATCACAACACCTCACATATGGGGGACTAATACTACCTCCTAAGGGTGCATTTTGAATGAAGGATAGGTGGATTTACCAGACATACTCATACATATTTGGCAGGTATAGCAGGTAGCATTAGGGCTTAAATTCTGTTTCTTGGGAAAAGTTAAAAAGAGAGAGAAGGAAGACTATTGTCTTCATATTTCATATAGAGTGCAGTTGCAATTTTCTGATAAATACCAAGTATGTTCTGAAAAGTAGCAGAAAAAGTGAGAAAGTAAATCTAAAGAATCATTTCCTTATATACAAAAAATAATTGTGGCTTGCAGTAATTTAAATGAGAAAAAATGTGGTGGAAAAATATGAAGGGTTGATTAATTACTAATGAAGTAATTAGTATATATCAGTATTATTTTTTTATTGAATATACATTTTATTTCATGTAGATTCTGTTTCTTGGATATGTTGGGGAGGGAGGATTGTAGCTGAATCTTTACTTGCTTGTAACTGAATTGTTTCCTTTTATTGTTAAAGTCCATATGTATTGTATCTTATACCAAGCTGAATTGGGAATTTATACAATTCAGGCATTATCTAAAATTAGAGTTTATAACTACTGGTGCAAAGTTAATGAAATGGAGACTGATAGACTACCCAAATTATGCCTACTAGAGCAAATAAAACTAAAATCACAAATCTCCTGGATCATTAAACTAACAAATTTTGTAAGAAGCTGTGGTTTTCCTATTTTTTGTGTAACAGGAGAACAATCTAAAAAAAGAGTTGCCCAAAGAATTAAGGATACAGATGCACAAACTGATATAACTATCCTTAGTAAGATAGGTAACTTGAAATGGTTGAGTAAATACAAATGTACTTTTCAAATAGATAGCTACTTGAAGTCACAACTCCCAGAACATCTTAGGGAGATATTCACAGGAGCGAGATTTGAATAGCTTGACACAATAGTTAGAAATGGGAGATTTCATGCAATACCATACAATGAGCATCTCTGCATTTGCGGAGTGGCAGAGATAGAGGGCCCGGCTCACATCCTATTTGACTATTGCCTGTATAAGAGGATGAGAGACAGGTATCTTGGTCTATATATGAGACGAATGACCCATTGGGATACTCATATCAAAATAACTTACCTTATGTCTGGCCAAAACTTGAAAATAACATTTAAAGTAGCATAGTATTTGAACAAAATGATTCGGTTAATATCTTCATATTTTATTTATTTATTGATTTGATTTGATTTGATTTGTCAATTGTTTACAAGATAATAAGTATAAGTGTATACATAGTTATGAATACATGAAATGGGTACATATAAGAAAAATAAAAGAAAAATAAAAGAAACAATAGGACAGGGACGGTAGGCATGTTGGTGCGCTTATGCACGCCCCAGAGACCTCTTAGGAAAGGGGGGTGAGGTCAATAGTAGACAGTCTAAGGTTAAAGTTTTTGGGGTTTGGGGAAGAAACTACAGAGTCAGGTAGAGTATTCCAGACATCGATCACTCTGTTGCTGAAGTCGTATTTCCTGCAATCAAGCTTTGAATGCGGTTAACCTTGAGTTTGTATCTGTTGTGTGCTCTTGTGTTGTTATGGTTGAAGCTGAAGTATTCATTGACAGGTAGGACTTTGCAATGTATGATTTTATATACCATGCTTAAATCAGACCGAAGGCAGGCGTAATTCAAGGTTTTCTAGTTCTAGAATTTCAAGTCTGGTGGCATAAGGTATTCTACAACGAGTAGAGGAGTGGAGAACTCTTCTTGTGAAATATTTCTGGACTTTCTCAATTGTGCTAATATCAGATACGTAATGTGGGTTCCAGACTGATGAGCTGTATTCGAATATTGGTCTAGCAAATGTTTTGTATGCTCTAGTTAGTAGTGTGATATTACCAGAGAAAAAGCTACGTAGGATTAGGTTAACAACTCTTAATGCCTTTTTGGCTATGTAGTTGCAGTGGGCTCTAGCACTTAGATCATTAGAGGTGAGTATTCCAAGGTCCTTGACAGAGCTTGGATCATCAACAAGATCTTGACTATTCAGCTTGTATTTTATTTTCTGATTTTTTTGCCAATATGTAAGACAGAGCATTTATTTGTTGAGATTTGAAGTTGCCATTTGTTTGACCATTCTGATACATAGTCGAGGTCTTTTTGAAGGGTAGCAGTATTGTCTGTGGTATTGAACAGCTTTACATCATCAGCGAAAAGAGCGCAGTTGCTCTTAATATGATCACAGAGGTCATTTATGTAGAGTATGAAGAGAGTTGGTCCTAGAACACTGCCTTGGGGGACACCACTATTGACAGGTACAGAATTTGATAGGACGCTCCCAATTTTGACCATTTGTTGTCTGTTTGACAGGAATGCTTCTATCCAGTTATGCAGTTGTCCAGAGATACCATAGGATTTTATTTTTAGTAGTAGTTTGTCATGTACCACTGAATCAAAGGCTTTACAGAAGTCTATGTAGATTGCATCTATTGTTTTGCCCTGATCAAGTTGTGTAGTCCATATGTTTTTGCAGTGTAAGAGTTGCAGATTACAGGATAGTTTTTTTCTGAAACCAAATTGTTTATTGGAGAGTAGGTTGTTTGTCTCTAAGTGGAGGATGATGGATTGGTTAATAATTGATTCCATGACTTTACAGGTGATGCAGCATAAGGAGATTGGTCTGTAATTTTCAACTAGGCTGGGGTCTCCTTTTTGAAGATGGGGATGACCGTGGCTTGTGACCATAGGTTAGGCAAGGAACTGGTCCTGAAAGATTTTCAAAGATTATGCTTAGAGGTTTGGCTATGGCAGTGGGTAGCTTTTTTAAGAAGTAGGCACATATTCCAGATCCGGTCCAATAGATAGAGATGGTTTTAGATTGCGAAGTGCTTTTTCAACATTGTCTTCTGTAAAATCGATATGTATTAGATCATTGTAGTTATCTGTGGTTCGCTAGGAAATACTGGGCATGATCCATTGCTGTTTACAAATACTGAGCCAAAAATGTGTTAAAGATGTCGGCTTTAATGGTGTCGTCAATGGTTGCAGTCTTTACCATTAGGTCCTATCAGGGTGGGATGGACCTTGAATCTTTTAGTTTGTTGTTTACAAAATTGTAAAAAGCACTGGTGGAATTGGTACTTAGAAGGTTTTCCTCTTGTTTAATGTGATAATTGGTGCATATGTGGGATTGATTGGGGTAGATTGCAAGGGCGACTCCAAAATATAATGTTACTATATTTTATCTATATCTTTAATTATTGTACATTATTACGATTTTATTTTGGATCGTATTTTATTACTATTTCATCTTAAATCGTATTTTGTTTAGATTCCATTTTAAATTGTATTTTATCTAGTTCCATTTTAAATAGTATTTTATCAAATTTCATTTTGAATTGCTTCTATTAAATTTTAGTAACAAATTGTTGCTGGAACTTTGTACTTTGATATGGCCCAAGGGCTAATCAATAAAGACTTACTTGTCACTTTACCAAGCTATTATCTGAGCAAATGATTTCCATTGCATATTTCCCCAACTTCATATAGTCAAAATAATGATCAATGTCATAATATATAATAATGATGATGATTAATTAGTGATTTTTAACACATAAACTGGCCAAAGCATTTAGCCATTTTTCATTAAATGAGGAGGACTTAACATGGAAGATTTACATTGTTTTTCTTTTTCCCAAATTATTCAGAAAATTGAAGACATAATGTTACTTGTGACCTATGAATAAAATAGTTATAAACATAGGTTTTCTACCTATGCAGGCATTTCTGTATTATGAAGTGCATCTTCCAATCAGTTGTATTAGCTTTTCTTTAGCATATGTTGGCTTCTTTTTAATTTTTTTTTAAATTGTAAATCATGCAGAATCAGTATGAAGTTGCATAGCCTTGAAATGTAAATATTAAATCAAACATGTGGGTGTATATACTTGTGTATGTGTGCATGTATGTGTAACTATGTAAAATATTGTATATAAGAGTCCCTTAAATACTGTTTATGATTTTCATGTTATTGAAGTCTTTTTAAAAAATACTATAGTTCTTCTTTCTTTTTTCTTTTTATTACTGTTTTCTTTTTATTTTTTTCAAACTTATGCTGTTCTATTAAACAAATAAGATACAATAAATAAACAACTACCCTACAGACTAGGGCCTTCCCAACTTCATTCAAGTGGAGCAATGTTCATCATAATAGCTAATCTGCTGTATGGTCTGTCTAGAAGAACTAGATAAAGAGTAAATTAAAAAATTGTATCCTTTCGGTATTATATGTTCAGAAGAGTGATTGATGGTTGGTTTTTTGGCAACCATTTTTGGATGGAATGAGAAAGGACATCAAGGACTCCATCAATAGATGCTCAGGAACAACTCCACAGTTAACTGATTAAGGAGAGAAAAATTGCCCAGCCTTGATGGTGAGGCTCAGAAATTGTAGGCTATGGAAGAACATAATTTCTGTTGATGATCCCAACTCAAGGATGAAGTAAAATGAAGTAAAAAAACATGCCTATAGGAAAGAGCATACAGTAATGAGAACGATTTATCTGGGATATATTTTCCTCATTAAACACCAGTTAGAATTATCTGTTAGATAATTATCTGTTGAGCAATGATTACACAGAGAATTGTTTACAGACTCTACATAGTATATATCTGATGTTTAAGATACCATGAATCATTTATTACCAAAAATGTCCTGCCCCATGATAAAAGATGTGTTGATCTTTTGGATGATATTTCATCTTGATTTTTGATTGTTCTTCATTGGTCTCCTCAGACTAAAGTGCATACTGTACTTTATACAGAGGTGACCAATGAAAAACAATCAAGTAATTTTAATTTGGATTTATCATTCTTAAATATCCATACTTAATAGTTCAGGGGGGAAAATAGAATATTAACTTGATGGCCTTTCTTATGAATCCTACATGATTTTAAATTCTATTTTTATATGCTTAGTGCCATTGTTTTTCTAATTTGGAGACTTAGATAATAGCTCTTAAATTGAAACTTCAGCAAAGCTGTTGTTTTGATTTTATAGACAAAAGGAATGGTTTCCTTGGCAACAGATACTAGGGTAAAATACTTCAGTTGGTAACACTATTCTTACTCACTCAAGCTTCCTTTAGATATTCTGCAGGCAAAGAATAAATAGATAACACCCAATCAGTAGGAAATATTCAGTTAATCCAAGAGAAGAAGCTAAGGACAGGTAAGTCTGTTCACTTAATGGTCCAATCAGAGCTGTTGACAAGATTTCCACTGTTTTGTGAATTTGGAATTCCATGGTTTCACACTTGACTGTTGCTCAATTTTAGCCAAAATAGAAAGGATAAACTGTATTTCTTTTTTCCTTTACCTCTAGGAAATTGGTTTTTTATTATTCTTGAAAAGAAATTCCTGCATTAGCATTATTTGAAACTCTCTCTCTATATATATATGTATGTATGTATGTATGTATGTATGTATGTATATATATATATATGTATGTGTGTGTGTGTGTGTGTGTGTGTGTGTGTGTGTGTGTATATAGCGTTTAAACCCTAAGTAGTGAAACATAATGAAATGATAAAATATTAACTTTAAAACATTTATAATAACATTTATAATAAGATAAATATTGCTTGTAAAAACTTTTTTACTTCAGTACTGTCTTCCTAGTATTCTGCACATTAATACTGTAAATATGCATAAAGCATACCATTCTCTTTATGTAAATTTTTGTACGCACGTTCTTATTTGCCGGTCACATCAATGTCCTTCTTTATGATTTGTGCAAAGAAAAACTATGTGGTCTGTAAGAGTTGAAAATGACTTGATGGAACAATGAATCAATCAAAACGTTTTTAAAAACTTATCTAGCAATAATTTAGTTGATCTTTCCCTGTCCTTTCCCCTGTTTTTAGAGTATATTTAGGATTGAAGAAATGTATCTCTTAATTTACTCTTTAATAAAAAAGATATATCACTTTGGATGGACTTCCTGATGTCGTTTGTTTGTTTGTTTGTTTAATTTGTATGCTGCCTATCTCTACCAAATGATGTTGCTCCAACTGATTTTTAATATCCTTGGTTTTGAGTTAGTTTTATGTTTTATCTTTTTGTTTCAAACCATCAGTAAGAATGAGCATATCTTTGAAGAGACATTTTGCTGTATCAACAGTACAAGTAAAAAATAGTTCTGAACCATGTATTTGACTTGTTGATCCATCCCTTTTCTAATTAGCTAAGTGGCTGCTGCATTTTGCTTTGCTTGAAAAATGTAGATTTTGCACATGCAAGATATATGTGCAGGAACCATTACTATTAGAATAAAGAAAAGTATTAAGACAATAGGTTTCCACCTTCACTCTTTAAAGCAGAATTTGTGCATTATGTATAGCAGTTACAGAATATTAAAAGGATAATATATGAATTTTGTTTGGAAGATGTGTGATAATAAATATGTTCCATGTTGAGGCCACATACCAGAAAGGTGCCTAAATGATATAACTCAAAGTCTTCTTAAATAGACATTTAAATCAGCTCCCATGTCTACTGCAATAATTAATAATATGTCATTAACATTGCAGCCTACATTAATTTTTTTCAAGACATGAAAAAATAATTGCATAATTTATTTTACAAGATGAATGTAATTGATTTAACTTATACCTTTGATATCCTATATTTAAATTTACTATTTAAATATGATTTTAAGATTTGATGGTTATGTTGTTATGTTACGTTACATTACGTTTGTTTTGTTATGTTTTATGATAATATATGATATTATACTTGATTTATTCATCTTAATGATAGAGTTTTTGTAAGATAAATATAAGTGATTCAGTCTTTGACTTCATGTGTTTATGACTCAGGACTGCTGATGAATGATTTGATAACTAGCAATTGACAATGACTTGGTGACTGGTGAAATGCTATTACAAGTTGTTCAAATTTATTAGCTTTCTTTGTTTTTCTGGTGAGAGTTAGGAGATTCTCACAGCGAATTTGCCACCAGGTGGATTAGTTAGAAAAGTATATAGGTGCATCCCACACATATACACTCAGTGACAATATGTGTATCTATCAGGACAGTATATTTCCATGAAATATGAATTCTTCTAAATAAATCCTTTTCATTTTTCAAATTGCTAGCATGGATTGGAAAAGAGAGTAGAAAAAAGCTCTTTCATATACAATAAGATGGAAACGTATTTCAAGTTAAACATGATACATAGTTTTTGTACCACTTCACACATTTTAATTTTTATTCTTCAGACAACACTGTAAGATAAATTTATTTGTGTGATAGTTAACAGCTTTCTGTAATCAAGGAGTTTTACTGCTGAATGAAGATGTAAATTCAAATCTCTCTTGAACAACCATTTCATCTTATAAAGCCATATCAATTACAGCTTTAACAGATGAAATAAATTTTCTGTTTACAAAAATAAAGACTATATTTTTTAAAAATATATAAAACCTACTGAAATCAGTGAGAAAGATTGCATTCATTTCAATGAGGTTGTTCTAATTACTAAGATGTGTGTGTGTGTGTGTGTGTGTGTGTGTGTGTGTGTGTGTGTGTAATCATATATTTATTTGTCTGTGACTATGGTAGAGAAATGTTTAAATATTATTGTAAGTGTACTTAAATACAAAGCATTAGAATAAAAAAAAAAACAAAGTTGGAAGGGGCCCTGGAGGTCTTCTAGTCTAAACCCCCTGCTTAGCAGGAGACTCTACACCACTTCAGACAAATGGTTATCCAACATCTTTTAAAAACTTCCAGTGTTGGAGCATTCACAACTTCTGGAGGCAAGTTGTTCCATTGATTAATTGTTCTAACTGTCAGGAAATTTCTCTTTGCTTCTCTCCTTGATTAGTTTCCACTCATTGCTTCTTGTCCTACCCTCAGGTGTTTTGGATAATAGCTTGACTCCTTCTTATTTGTGGCAGCCCCTGCAGATATTGGAACGCTGCTATCATGTCTCCCCTTCTTTTCATTAAACTAGACATAACCAGTTCCTGTAACCGTTCTTATGTTTTAGCCTTCAGTCCCCTAATCAACTTCGTTGCTCTTCTCTGCACTCTTCCTAGAGTCTCAACATCTTTTTTACATTGTGGCAACCAAAACTGAATGCAGTATTCCCAATGTGGCCTTATCAAGGTGTTATAAAGTGGTATTAACACTTCACGTGATCTTGATTCTATCCCTCTGTTTATGCAGCCTAGAACTGTATTGGCTTTTTTGGCAGCTACTGCACACTGCTGGCTCATATTTAAATGGTTGTCCACTAGGACTCTGAGATCCCTCTCACAGTTACTATTATTGAGCAAGGTATCACATATACTACACCTATGCACTTGATTTTTCTTGCCTAAATGAATAACCTTACTTCACCATTAAATTTCATTTTGTCAGATAATGTTCAATGTTCAAGTCTGTCAAGATCATTATGTATCTTAAGCCTATCTTCTGAAGTGTTGGCTATTCCTGCCAGCTTGGTGTCATCTGCAAATTTGATATGTTCCCCATCTATCCCCTTGTCCAAGTCATTGTATATTTCCCTCCATGTAGATGCAGTTTCATTGAAAACTACACATTGAGTGCAGTTGTCACACAGTTACATATCCATCTAGTGGTGATGCTGTCTAACCCACATTTTTCTACTTTATCTAGTAGTAGGCTATGGTCTACTTTATCAAACGCCTTATTGAAGTCCAAGTAAATTATATTGACAGCATTCCTCTGGTCAACTAATTTTGTCACTTTGTCAAAGACTGCAATAAGATTAGTCTGGTATGATCTGTTTTTAACAAACCCATGTTGGCTTTTGGTTATTTCTTTGTTTGCTTCTAGGTGTTTGCTGATTCGTTGTTTGCTTATCTTTTCTAGAATCTTCCCTGGTATTAAGGTCAGGCTTATAGGTCTGTAGTTTCCTGGATCTATTTTTTTTCTTTTTTTAAGATGTACATCAGCTCTTTTCCAGTCCTTTAGCAGTTCCCCAGTGCTCCAGGATCTTTGAAAGATATAGTTCAGAGGTTCTGAGATTTCGTCTGCCAGTTCCTTCAGAACCCTGGGGTATAATCCATTCAGTCCTGGTGATTTGAACTCGTCTAGGGTAGACAAGTGTTCACTTACCTTTTTCTTCTCTATTTTAACTTGTGTTCCGAATCTAGTTTGGGGTTCTGTTTTTAATAGGTTGGACTGTTTTTTCCCTTTGTGTAAAGACCGATGCAAAAAATGAATTAAGTAGTTCTGCTTTCTTCCTGTTGCTTGTCACCTTCTTGCCACTCTCTCCCAGCAATGGACCAATTGTTTTCTTGACTTTTTTCTTCTTTTTAACATGTTGGAAGAAGCTTTTTTTGGTTATTTTTTACTTTTTTTGCAAGCCTTTGTTCATTGTCAGCCTTAACTTTCCTCACTTCATCTTTATAGGCTCGGGCTATTTCCTGATATTCTGCCTTAGTTATTTGCCCCTCTTTCCACTTTTTATAATTGTCCTTTGTGTCTTTCAATTTGTCAGAGAGTTCTTTATGCAGTCATGCTGGTTTCTTTTGAGAGCTATTATTTTTCTTCTTCATTAATATTGTGCTAGACTGGGCTTTTCAAAATTTCCCAAACTTGAGTTGTTTTCCCCTTGAGGATTCTCATCCATGTCATCCCAAGCTCTCTCTAAATTTATTGAAATTAGCTCTCTTTATTATTATCATTAAAGATGCATTGTCATAGAGTTACTAAAGCAGGTGATTGTATGATGAATGCTTTCGGCTCCTGATCAGCAGAAAGAATCAAGAATGAGAGGTGTAACATATTATCTTTTCTATTCATATGAAAGGTGCTAAAATATCCAGTGAATTTTGAATTTTGCAATTCTGACACTGGCAATATTACACATCTTCATAAAATCTAAATATTATTGAAAAGAAAGAAAATCTGGCTTAGACTGCAGAATATTTTTTTTAAAATAAATTTTATTAATTTTTAAAAACAATACACAGACAAACAAAACGTAGAATATAAAAACATAAGACATCTTTTCTAAAAAAACAAATAAAGCATATTTAAAGACAGCATAATTCCAAATTATCATGTTTCCATACAAACACAATTTAATATGCATATTTATCTTATATATTCACTTCGTATCTTTTCCCAACTTCTCTCTATTTCTCCCTTTCCTTCTCTTCAATTATATTTCTTTTGCCTTGATTTCTATATATTCATTGTATCCATCTGTCTTATTTACAATTTCATTATTCTCTTCCAACATTTTTCTAGAATTTTATTAATTCAAACATAAACAAACAAAACACAAAACATAAATACATAAAACTTCTTTTTGGAAAGCAGCTTAACCCCGCGTTACATCTTTTTATACAGACATAAATCAAATTCATGCTCACCTAATATACTATTTCATATCTTATTTAACATTTTATATTTTCTATATATTTTCACTCTTCTATTCACTCTCTTAATTCTGTTTTATTTATTTCATCTCAATTTAGATAATTATACTTGCATCTTTTGTCCGTTCTCTTTCAATTATCTATTTATCTTTCCTTTCTAATACAATATTTCTCTTGTGATCACTGGTTGAAGTATGACAACTTTTTATCTTTCCCCTAAATTTAACACTTAAAATAATACAAAATTTCCATACTGATTCTGCTTAGTACATTCTAAGTACTACATTTTAAAATAATGAAACAAAAGAAGAAAAATAATCTTATAATATAGTAAAAACAATGTTCCACAAGGAATCAAACTCTATTGTTAAATCTTAGACATTTTTATACATTCCCTTTAATGTATTGTTAACTCATATAATATTCAGTTTTCTAACTCAATTTCAAATACTAATATCTACAACACAGTCTTATGTACTTTTGCAGAATCTTTTTTTTAAATTATATTTTACCCTTTGTCTCTGAAAAAAACTGTTTTTTAACATCTTGTTTTAAACCTTTATGACTTCTGCTCCCCTTTTCCCTTCCTTTCTTGTCAATTCTAGCCTTTTTGCCCCCCATCTTTCAATCTCCACTCTCTTAATCTCCCCTCTCTGTTGTATTTCTCTTTTCTGTTGCTTTCTGATATTGTATCGATTTTTCACCTTATTTTTCCCTTTCTTGGTTGCTTTTTTAAGATCTGAGTTCTCCATTTTCTTCTCCCCCTTTGTCTTCTCTTCCTAGGGTAAAATTCAATTACACAGTTCCAAAATAATTTTTTGGAAGTCTTATTGTCATTTATTTCTGATCTTATAAATTCCAAGCAGTCTCTTCCAGTACAATATTAAAATAAGTTCTTTACCTCTTCCTTCCCACTTATAGCAAAAAGATTTTAATTTTTAATTCCAATATTCAAAAATCTTTTATCCCCTTGGCTTTAATTTTCAAAGTTTAGTTACCTTCTGTGCCCAAGCAGGTTTTTCAGATTTCCATCTGCTATTTCCTTGGGGAAGGAGAGTGAGAGAAAATAACTTTCCCTTTCAACTTTCTTCCACTGCTTTTACAGTCTTCTTGGGAAACAATGTATCGTTCAAAAGATTAAATTTCCAGGGTATTTAGAGGTTCCTAATTGTCCCGGTTCAGCCAAGAACTTTCACTTTCTCCAACTTCCTCCTGCACAATCTTGTCTGGCTGCAGGCTTCTTTGTGGCGGCCATTGCTGACCGCCGCTCCACCGCCTTGGGAAAAGGGGGTTTAGCCGGCTGGGGAGCGGGTTTGCGATACACCCGGACCCCTGCCTGGATCCCCCCTGTCTTCAGTTACCTCTATATGGTAACCATATCCTCCAAATCCAGCTGGATCGGAGGCACTTCAGCAGCGAGCGCAGTGGGAACTGCACACGATCGCGGATTCCTGCCACTGCCGAAGCCTGCACCGACTGCAGAATATTGATTGTTGTTGTTTGGCTGGCAATGGGAAGACCCTAAATCTAACACTGAAACATTGAGGAATAGGCTAATATTCAGTGAATGATAGATATTTTATTTTTGCAGCAAATAAAATAATCATGACACAAATTCTTTTTTATTTATGTCAAATAAATGCTAGCATTGCTAAGCTTATTATATGTTTAAGATCTTATTGGAATATTATACCATTTTCATTGCACTTTTTATTTTCTACCATTTTCTTCAGGCATGTCATAGTATATGTGTTTCCTAGATGAAAAATATAATCAGTTGTTTGGCCTCCTTAATGGTTGTGAATCATCTTTCCATTTGGGTTTAGACTCTGGCTACAATTTTTTCTGCATGACATTCCAACATAATTTGTGTTTTCAATATGTCTATTTTTAGCCCTTATGCTTCAAGGGCTAAATTCCATTATGAAGCCTTTAATAAAAACTCAGAGACAAAAAGATTAGCTGAGCATATATACTATAACTATTTTGCATATATGCCAACAACACCAACAAGTTTAGGTATATTTTTAAACTCTTGATCTATTCTTCATGGAAAGAACAATAATAGATTTTTGTCAGTTTCCACTTGCATTCTAGAGTTTCAAGGAAATGATAAGTAGCTTAATTTTTAATTAATTAAACTGATTAAGATGACCAGTCTCTCTTTCTCACATTAAATTATCAATATTACTTGCCTTAAAATATTTTTGTTTATCTTTTATCAAAAATGAAGAATTTGCATGCTGAAATGTTAGAACAAAGAATGTTAATTTCTTTGTGAATAGCAAGAATAAATATCGTTCCAATAACGCTAAAAACTGTTTGTAATCTACCAGTTCACCAGAGATTATTATACATGAGAGGAATGAAATTCTAATTTAGTTCATTGTAATTTACTGATATACATTAACTTAAAACATCCTAAAATTCATTGGTCACAACCCTCCTAGATTTCCAGAAACCTTAAAGAGTATGTACTTCCCACAAACATTGGAGTGGAGTGATGTTGGATCATAAGAAAGTTAACTTTTAAGGTGCTGGGAAATGTAATTTGGGGGGCACCAGGGGTTTTTCTGATTATATTTTTCCCATTGTTATTGTTTTTTGAAACTTGGCCAGAGTTGTGCTGCTTAGGAAGAGCAGCTATAGAAATCTTTTAAATAATTACTTTACTTGATTGCTTCTCTCAATAAAAGGTAGTGGATATAGTGTCTGTAGTGGTTGAAAGCTTGAAATTAGCAAAGACAAACCATTTTTTACATAGATTCTGAGTCAATAAATATCAAAATGTCCCCGTGAATTTTTTTAATATATTGGTAAAGCACAAAAACACACATGACAATGATGACATAAATGTGCAAGAGATTCTGTCATTTTATTTATGCCATCCTACCTTAACACTGGTTTTTCAATTTAATCGTAATTAACATTTATATGTTTACATTTGGTTTATAGTATGTCTCATAATGTTTTGTGTTGTATGAAAATTGTAAAGTTGCATGACTGTGCTATGTTTGAGTTGTTTCTATTGATTATCTTCACTGTCCAGTGTTCTTTCAATATGGGTACCTAAACAATACCAAAACTAATTTAGAGAAAGGGAAATTTATATGACTACCGTACCTATCGATATAATTGAATATTTTTCTATTATAGACAGCACAAATTTTGCAGCCATGTAAACCCAGACATAGTGAGTTTTCTATCTATTAGCAAAATTAAATATTATGGTAAAATGTTGTTTTGGTACACATGCACAGATGTACAGAGTATATTTCAATTTGGAACTGCAGATTCGTTTCTTTAACCTACTTGTATCTCAGGTATTAGTAAACATCAATTATGTAGATGGAAAAGCTCAGTGATTATAGTATAACTCCGATCCCATGTTAGTGTTAATATAAAAGGGGTGACAAGCTGGAGCTTTTTAAAAATGTGCAAATGTAGTGGAGGCTATTTATTAGGGCTCTGAAAAGCATTTATACAAGATGCTTTGCAAAGCATGTTGACATGAATGAAGTATCATCTCTGATTCATTAATATACCTGAGTTTTGCAAGATTTGCTTGCTTGATTTGAAGGGTGCTTTCCAAATTTCTCAATCTTTATGTACGCAATATTTCTTCTAGGATCAGCAGCAAAGTGGTGTGATTAGGCATGCACGTGCATAAACCTAAGCAGGGCATTCTTCAGATGAACTTTGCATGCTTTCAAATAATGTGGCTGCTTTAACATTTCAAGTAGCACATCATTCACCCCGCTACATTTTCAGAAGTGCCTTTCTTTAATGCTTTGTAGCCCCTCTGCCTATAAATCTTAGTATTAACTACTCTCTTATTATTTTATAGGTTGTGGCTATTATATCAGCTTTCCCCATGTTGGTACTACTCAAATGTGTTACAACTACTGTTCTCAAAATTCTTAATCAAGCTACCCAAAAGATAGAAAATCCTGGAAGTTGTAGTTCTAACTAATTTTGAAACTACCAAGTGGCAGATAATGTATTAGAACACTGAGTTCAATGCATCATTAAGAAGACATATTTCCTTTGAAAATACTTTCTAAGAATTTTCTAAGCTGGAATAATTCATAATAATTCCTTGGTATCTATTTGATATGTCCATTCCACTTCTGCAGTTAATACTGATATAGACTGATGTAGCATCAAGGCCTTAGCACATTATTAGTACCAAAAAATTGGGAACCAGCTGTGCATTAAACAGTCTTTAAAGTCTGCACTAAATTGATGGAATAAGAAGCTCAGTTTTCTCATTCTGCACATTGGAGTGAAGGAAGAAATTATGTTAAGCCTTTAAGCATCCATAGGATAGGGGATGGGGAGGAGGCAAATAAAAAAGGATAATAACATCATGATAGAAAACATGAAATTTACATCAATTATAAATAGGAATGTATCGTGACATCATCACACACATATCATCATTTTGACATAATTCTAATTTTCTATGGATGTGTATAATAAAAAAAAGGTTGAATAAAAAATTACATGCTAGAAAAGAAAGGGCTTTGTCCATTCCTGGAAGGCATTTTATCCAATAGAAGGCTTCTGTGGGCAATATTTGCTGATTCCCTCTTCTCTGCAGCCAGTTGTATCTTTTGATCTCCTTTATTCTGGATAACATGATTAAGTTATGAAGTAGCTTCCAGATGAAACAAATGACTTCTGGGGAATTGTGGATTATACAAAGGCCATTTTCCACTTTCATTGTTGAGAGTATCCTCTATTGGTCTAAAGCAAAGCCTGGATCCAGTTCAATGACTGCAAATGTTGACTGATTGAATTAAAATCCCAGCTGAGGTTCTGTTAAAATGATAATAGTAAAATGAAGTCAATACAGATGGCTGCTTTATATGATAAATGACATGGGAATAGTCTTACAGAGGGTCCTTATTTAGCAATTGGAACTGGAAGTTCTGTTGTTAAGCAGTGGGGTCTTAAACTGAAAACCATTTGACCATCTCACTTAACAATGGCAGCTACAGCAGTCCCAGTTGCCATTGTTAAATAAGGATTATGAAGGTCTTTAAGGACCTCTTGTCACCTCATGACTCCAGATTTTCTACTGGCTTCCCCATTGCTTTATTTGTGGGAATCTAGAAGGAAAGATCACAAATTGTAATCACATGGCTACTGTAACAGCTATAAATATGAGGCCTAATCATAACTACCATTTCTTCAGCCATATCATAAATTCAAACAGTTGCTGAATGAGAGGTTATTAAATGAGGATCACCTGTACATTGACTTTTCTTATAAAGAAGAAGCATAGATTTATTTTGTTCTTTTCTTTTTTAAAATATTTTTAAATCTTCAGAAAGAAAATATATGATCACCCTATTTTTAATTACTGTCCTTTGAAATGGCCATCTGTGTTCACTTTATTTTATCATTAACACAAAAGTTCAACAAATTAGCCCAAGTAGTACTTTAAATTCATCAGAAGTTTTCAACATAGAGAATTGGTCAGATCCATTGCAATGGAAAGGAAAAACAATAGGCTTTAATTTTGGACATTATAAAAAACCCCTTGATTAAATGCTGGTTGTCTTTTCCATAAAAAGAGATATCTGCAATCCCCTTTTCTTGCTTAGTGTCCATGAAAAAACATTTCTGTGGCTGCAGTTGAAATTAAATTTTCGGTTAATGTTTATGTAAAACTAGTTTCAAAGAAAAATGAATTGCATTTTTCCTCAGAGAGGAAAAATTTCCAGCTATCAATTTTTTTAAGTGAATGTAGTTTTTGACTTAAGAAAGCAAGATAGTATACCTGAAATCTATAATATTCCTGTATCACTATTTCCAAAGGATCATTTTAGGAAGAAACTTCAGTTTGGTCATTATCTTGGTATGGAAAATGGTACCCATTATTGAAAGGTGGTCTGTATTTGTACTAATACAGAGAATGCCATTTTAGAAATGAGCCTGATTGCATGGTTCATTTTGTTCTCCTTTGTAGAGCCAGGCTGCGGCCCACTACAAAGGCACTAAACATGCCAAGAAGCTCAAAGCACTGGAAGCCATGAAAAATAAGCAGAAATGTGTAACTACAAAGGACAGCGCAAAGACTATCTTCACTTCCATCACTACCAATACCATCAATACCAACTCTGACAAAACAGGTTAAGCAATAATTTCTGTTGTGATTTATTTCTTTTCCCCTTGTTGACTGCCCTGTCCATTGGGTTATGTAATTGCCATGCTGATTCATGCTTGAGCCATCATTCTGTATAATATTGATTTCTTTCTTCTTCTTACAAGGGGAAGGTAATTGTGGCAACGTGTGTAACTGATTTCTCTTTTGCACAGAGATGTTTGTCATCATGTCAGGCATGAACGCATATATTTTTAAGATGAGTAATATCTATTGCCAGCAAACAATTAAGCATAAATTGCTCAGAGCCTTGTAGTCTAGGCCAGAACTGCTCCCCCTTTGCAGCTTTCTGTGACTCTTTTTTTAAAGCATTTTGTCAACACTTTATTGTCACATATTATTATTTCAAAAGGTATTGCATGATTTCAAATTGGATAATTTCCATGTAACCTTTATCCACTTTATAAACAGGTAAGTGTGACCAAAATGGATTATTCTTATATTTCAGTTTCACAGACTGAAAAACAGTATCTAAGTTTAAAATTATTGATCAAGTTTCTCTTTATTTCTTCTAGAAATAGAAACATTGCAAGTAGCTGCTAAATTGATGGGATTTGAGTCTCTTTGTATTTAAAATCTGAACCACTATTGGGAAACTTTATAAACAGACAAATAAGTATTTTATAGAAAAGAAGTGATTTTGTCCTTTTCTTCTCTAGTATTCAATGTACTCACCTATACCTCTGGGTGAGATGGGCAGCATACAAGTTTAATAAATAAAGATAAATAATGTACATAAAAAGGTCAAGACGCATTTGCATCTGAATGATATAAAACAAGTAAATGGTTTATTTTTTATAGTGTGGTCACTTGATAGAAAGGGTTCTTTGAACTGTTGCTAACTACATTTTGTCAGCCCTCAGTGTGGAAGTTCTGCCTTTGCTTATGGCCAGCTGCTCTTTTAATTAGTGTTCATTATTAAGGAAACAGGAATTTTACACTGAACTAAATTGGTTCTTGCCAGAGGGATAACCCATAAGACATACTGATTTGGCTTTCCCTTAATAAAATAAATTGAATTGAGACAGTTTTTCTTCTTTTTAATTAATGCATATAAAATGGATGCTTTACACTGATTAGCCTACAGACAGTAGGGCAGAGTAGTAGAGTTGGGGAGATGCTTAATGTATCTGTAACAATGACTACATTTGAATCTTGATTGTTGTGGTTTTATAAAAAATGTCCCTCAATTGATTAATTTTCATTCAAAGTAGACTTATCCTTTGTAAATCATACAGTTACAATTGGAGGTACTGTGGCAGTTGGATAAAGTAGTAGTAGTAGTACTGTGTTTGTCACAAAATAAGGCTGGGCCTTTTTCTTTTTCTTTTGACCCCTGAAAAAACGGCTAGGCCAACATTAACATTCTTCTAGACTACTATATAAAGAAGAATTGAGATCTGAATTGGAGGAATTGTGGAAATTTGTCGACTTGCTCCATTGTTAGCTGGAATCTGGTTTCTAATCTGACTCATGATCTTTTTTCTCTATTCTTCTGAATTTTCTTTTCATTTTTTCATATATATTCTAGAGCAGTGGTCGCCCATCAGTGGGCCAGGGACCACTGGTGGTCTGCGAGAAAATTTTGGTGGTCCTCAGAGAAATGTCACCCCTAAAGCAATTAATCCAGGCTGTGCGGGAATATAAGGCTGTGCTGCCCACATGGCCCACAGGAACACAAGGCTTGCGTCTCTTGCATTGTGAACAACATGAGGTAGCGAGGAGAGGGGGGAAAGGGCAAAGGGGGGAATTTGCCCCACTTGCCCTACATGTCTCGCCTGGCCACTGAGCTGTTTCTTTCCACTTCTTTCTTCTTCTGCTTTTAGCTGCACACAAGGAAAGCAGCAAAAGTCTTTCTTTCTCTCCCCCAAACTCTGCCAGAAATGAGTCTTTGGGACCCTGCAAGGCATCCTTCTCAAAGAGGCTGCGTTTTTTTGAGATTTAATATTGTGAGTTTGGTGGTCTCTGAGATCTAAAAGTTTGGTGATCCCTGTTCTAGAGATCTCTTTATCAATAGGAATTTAGGAAGCATGTAGCTAATGTAGATATTTGTATCATAAACTTTGCTTTAAGGTATATTCCATCTAGAATTACCTCAGTTTTTTGGATATAATCCCTATGATCAAAGCTTGTTTCCTAATTTTATGACTTGATTTAGAACATTTTTGAATATTTTCATTCTTTTCTCTCGCTCTCTCTGTCTCTCTCTCTGTGTGTTTGTTTGTCTGTCAGTCTCTGTCTTTGTGTCCTTGTGCCTGTGTGTGGTGGCTGTGATTATATTCTCTCTTTAATTCTCAGAATAATCCACCTAGGTTGAAGTTGTACTAACATTCCTGGAAGTAAATTACCGTGCAGCTTATTGTTATGTGACATGTTTAGAATCATATTATTAAAAGCATTTTAACTTTATATATAAAATTAATTTTTGCCAATGGTTGATAACTCCTAAATTCAGTTAATTTCTTTTTGATGATTCCATTATTAAACTTCCTTCTAAAAAATACTGTTAGTTTGTATTGCAAACAGCTTTTTAATTGGAAGAAAAATGAAATTGTATGGCATAACAATTATATCCAAAATCAAAACCTTATCTAGCTTTTTAGATTTTTTTATTCCTCCTTTATTATTCTTATTAATAAATCATACTTCCTCCTCCTTCCTAATTTCCCCAAAACAGCAACACTATGAAGTGAGTTGATTGGAGAGTGGTTGTTTCAAATTCACCTATCCCTTCTTTTTTGTTATTTATTTCAGGTATTTATATTTTAAGCTTATGATTAAAATTTTCTTTCATTCAAGATTAAAGGCAAACTCATCTAGCATTTTCATATTTTTATTTCAAAAGTCTTTAGTGGTTTAGGAGTTAATGAACAATTCCTGAAGATGATTAAAAAGTGAGGTTTGCATTTTTAAAATCTGTTTAATGGTTGTGAACAAGGTTACTAAATCACATTGTTTCCCAGCACTCAGACCCATGGAAAATGCTGTCCTGTAGTCTCCTTGCAAGAATAGTAACTTGGAGCACATGTAAGTTATCTGCTGCCCTCTTCTTAACAGATAACAGATAATCAGAGTTGGAAGGGACCTTGTAGGTCATCTAGTCCAACACCCCGCCCAAGCAGGAGACCCTGTACAATTTCTGACAAATGGCAGTCCAATCTCTTCTTGAAAGTCTCAAATGATGGCACTCTCTCAACTTCTGAGGGCAAGCTGTTCCATTGGTTGATTGTTCTCACTGTCAGAAAGTTTCTCCTTATTTCCAGGTTGAAATCTCCTTGTTCAGTTTCCATCCATTATTCCTTTTCTGGCCTACAGGAGCTTTAGAAAATAGCTTGACCCCTTCCTCCCTGTGGCAGCCCCTCAAATATGGGAAGACTGCTATTATGTCTCCCCTGGTCCTTCTCTTTACTAGACTAGTCAAGCCCAGTTTCTGCAACCGTTTATACATAAAGATTCCAAAGAACCTGTCTACTTGCTGGTTCCTTGATCTTTGCCACAGTCAATGCAAAAGGGACATCACATTTTAAATTTTTTAAAAAAATCATTTGGGCAAGATCTAATATATCTTTTGAAAGAATGGTTCTATTAATGTCACCTAAAGATCCCTTTTTCATCCAGAAAGCAGTTAATGGACAATTCCATTCAGAGTGTTTATGAATGCTGTTAACAGTTCTTTTCAAAATTATGTTAAACAACTGATAGCTCAATTGTACTGTTAAAGATTTCCTAACTTCTGGATACAAATCAATCTGATTCCAAATTTTATTGTTAAATGATAGCAATCAATTAGGCATAGATGAATTAATTATTAGATCTCAGGGCAAAATGAATTGATGGAGATGGTTTATGCATGTATGTCCATGTCCATTTGTTATAACAGTTTGCTTCAATATAAATTTCTTTCCTTTCCTTTGTATATTTCTTTATTTATTTTCATGCCATAAATGGGGGTGTCATGTGAGCCAACTGAGGGATGAAAGAAACCAGTGAAACGGTGGCTATCCAGCCACTTGGCTATCCAGCCAAGTCCACAATTTCTGATGTTCCTTCTAATTTTTATATAATGGATCAAGATGTAATAACTATAACATATTCTTAATCAAGAGAAAAAGTATACTTAGAATCCCATGCAATCATAATCTCCAAAGAGCACCCAAAAACTGTGTGCAATCTTTTATTTTTCTTGCCCTCTCTCACTTTATAGTGTTTCTTACCAGTAGGATCGGAAAATACATTCCTACTTAAATGACTGTTCCTTGACAAATTATCTTCTCAGAAGCAAAATGTTAAAATGTTTGTTGTTATGTCTGAGACTGCTGATGGGAAAAGACTGAGATATAATGATGGTTGGAATTGAAATAAAAGTTGAGATTGGAAACTGCTTAGCACAATCATATTGTTTGTGCAAAACATGGAAATAACCCTTTAAATAAATTAAGATTTGGGCAGAAGCTGGCAGTACAGATCACAAGGTTACCCTCTTCTTGTTATGACCTAGGGTTGGCACACTAGGAACACATGCTAAGTGAGAGCTTAACCACCTTTATTCAACCACCACCACCCACAATCCCCACAATTCAGAAAGTCCCAGTCTGTTCTCCAAAGTCTCTGCCCACAGGTTACCCTTACAGACCTGGAGCAAGGATCAAACATACATGCCTGTTTTGTGCAACTTCCTGACAGTGAAAATTCACAGGAGCAGCACCAATCTAGGAGTAAGACAGGACATCAAATTGGCAAAGTTTACAGTGAATGTCAAGACTAGGATCAAACATCATTCCACACCAGCAAGAATTTTGGAGCAAAGTTCTTCTTAGAGACATGCTGTATATTGCTGTGAAATACAACACTTGTTCATGACAAAACCTTCTCCCCATGGTGTCTCCTTAAATGCTATTCTCCAGGTGATCCTTGGGATGAGGAGTGGGACTATCTCCTCTTGTGTAATCAGTTCACCCTGCACTGACTCTGCCTCCTTTCCATTCTTGGGGATCGGGTGGGGGTAGCATTTGCTCATCTCTGGAGTTCCAGCCCTCCTCTACTGCCTGCCCATTCCATCTCCTCCCCCCTTTCTTGCTCAGTCTGCAACCTCGCTTACTCTTCTGATGCCTGAGGGGCCCAGAACATGTCGCATTGCATTATTGTTTAGATCTTGAACTATCTTCCTGTTCCACTAAATTAGATACCATAGGCATGCTCTAGGTTTCCTTTCTTAAATGTTGCATCTGATGGATGCATAATTTTTCTTAGCAGTCCCAGCCTTGTAAATCACCCATCTCCTTGAGATCCAACAGGCACCCAATTTTTTACACTTCCAGAAGGCTGTAAAAAATGACAATGCTGGAACAGGGTGAAGTTGGAGCCTGGCTAGGTTGTGCTGGCTATACTGGAGAAGATTGGTTGTACTGTCAAGATTTTGCTTTAATTACTTTTGGTTTTCTATGATGTTTTCTTCTGTGAACCGCCCAGAGTTAAATCTCTAAAGATAGGCAACTGATGATGGAGGGATGGACAGATGAATGGTTTACTTGATTAGTTTAGAATCAATGCTGCCTTCTATTTTCTGATTTCTCTTAAATTTCTGGGAATGATTCCCTGAATTGAATTACATTGATTTCTACAAAGAATAAGTTTATATTGGCTTCCACTCTTTTCTTTTCTCTTTGCTGGTATGTTACAAATAGATTTCATGGTACTTTTATCTTTTTTCCATTACAGTTGAGAGATGTTTATGATTGTCAGCTGTTTTGTGACCTAAAATTGATTTTTCTCAATATATGTCAGAACATTTGTTTCAAAATAATAACATGGCATTTGACTAAAAGCCTTATTGTCTTTTCTTGTATTTCTGCTTTTTTCTGAAATAATTTTCTTCCCATAATAATTGATATTTGCTCATGTTGATTGCCATTGCAGAATATATGGGATGTATTACTGACATTTTCAAACTTGTGTACTTGAAAGAACATTTATCTTCCTTGACAAAATGTCATCATGTTCTGCAAATGGACAGTAAAAATATCACTACACTGTGATTGGCAGTGCTTATTTTACATTTTTCTGAAATTGACCCCTATCATTTATATTTCACTCAAGAATGCCACAAGGGTTAAAAAAAGGGCATCATTAAAATAAAAATGACAAATGATGAGCTCATTTCAGCAATTTTTCCTTGAGCCTGATTTCATATGCTGAGTTTATTCTTATGCAGTATTCAGCCAGTTCACAATGGTTTGGATGAATCGGCAACAAGGATTTGGCATGAGTCGCTGAACTGGTAGTAAGTTCTGGCTGGCCATGTCCCTGACCAGGTCGCCTGGCCACCACTGGCTTGCTTGCCCCACCCATCCAGTGCTCAGTCCCCCTGCTGCCTGACACTCACCTCTTAAGGTATTTCTTTTTTTTTTCTTCCTGACAATCCGCTGTTCATATGATCAGCTTTGCCAGGATTCCCCTAGCTTATCTTACTGCTTCTCCCAGGAGGTTTCCCTGAGGCCCAGGAAGGCAAAAAATGGAGGGAGGGGCACAGCCCCCCTCTCCATTTTTTTCTTCCTGAGCCCCAGGAGAGTTCTGGGAGCAAAAACGCCCCACCAGGAGGCTCCCCTGAGGCCCAGAAGGCCCCAAAATGGAGCAAGGGAGTGCTGTATGCCCCCTCCAGGCTCTGTTATTTTTCTTCCTGAGCCCCAGGGAAGCTTTCTGGCAGCAAAAATGTTAGATCTGGGAGGATGGTTCAAGAACGGAGGCAAGACTCAGATAACAACAACAGCTCTTTATTAATGACTTCAGATCTGAGCGAACTATCCCAGCCGCAGCAGCCCCTTATATAGGGCTGGCTGCGGCTAGGCAGCCAATGAAGGTGATTTGAGTTTGCCGCTCTTGGCTGGGCCAAGAGCGGCAGCCTGTTTACTAGCCAATCGGATCAGTCTGCGGTGACCAATCACGATCTGCCATTCGCGGGCCAATCAGAGTTGCAGGCTTTCGAGCCTGCTAGTCTGGAACAAAAATGTCCCCCCCAGGAGGGTTGCCTGAGGCCTGGAAGGCCCAAAAGTGGGTGGGGAGAGCTGCAAAAAAGCCATGCCCACCCAGTCACATGACCACATGCACCAAGCCACGGCCACCAAGCCATGCCCACAGAACTGGTAGTAAAAAGTTTTGAATCCCATCACTGTTCTTACATTACTATAGATTGAAAATTATCACACTGTGATCATTATTGCTAAAAATTCAATTTTGAAGCCCTAACATAAAAATATTGCAATGTTACGAGGCTTAACATAATTAAAAACAAAGAAAATATCCATAAACTACTGCAAGACCCAAAGGAAAGACATAATATTATATCTATCAGAAGGTGGCTAATCTTTCGCAGTTTATAATTGTCCTTAAACAGAACCTGTTAATATATATCTACCTTAAATGAAAACCTGAAAACCTGCTCACTGAAAAGTATAAGAAAAAAAGAATGTGACAATAGAAATCCACTAATTGTGTTTGCAGGTAAAAACTTAATGAAATGGTTAACCAAATCTTATGAATTGGCAAGGCAGCCCAGATTTAAAGAACCGTAAAATTAGTATATGAACTCTAAAGTTTCTAAAAGTTAGACTGAAATTCCATTGCATCCTTCATTTGATCAGAAATTAAAATTTTCAATGAACAGAATTGTTTTTAATCCAATCACCAAATTCTTGTTTGAGGATTAATGTTTTGCATCTTACTCTCTACCTTGAATTCATGAGATTTGTCTTGCGAGGGAATGGTTTTCTTCAGTGTGTGATGTGGTCCCAGAAGGTTTTTCTTGGCTGTGAAACCAAGAATGGAATAGTGGTGAGACCATTGGCTTTGATCTGGTAAACCAGAGTTTAAGTTCAAACTGCTCCTTTTTTCTATGTTCTAATATACTTCTAATTTTTTTGATTGCTATTGAAATGAAGGAGGCTGCCCAACTGAGAAAATTTGAAGAAGCATATATAATAGCTAAGTTCCCTTCCAATGATTTGCTACTAATCACCTCTTCAGAGCCTAACTTAAGAAGAAATCTGAACAAAAAGTCATTTAATTCCCAACTTTCCAGACAGTACTGGATGATTGGGTTTTCTATATGAATTCAAGCCCAATGAATCAGGAAGACACTAGATTGGGCTAGATTATTCTTATCAATCAGAATAAAAACACAAGAAAGTAAAAAATAATTTTCTTGCAACCGTTCTGCCTTTGTTTCTTAAATAAATTAAGAAAAGTTGTAACAGAGTTTCATAATTTATTATGCATAATAATTTATGTATAATTCCAATTTAGATTCAATTCCAACATTTGTAAAGATGAATAAAAACAAAGACCATCCATAGCATTTATCATTGTTTCTGCTAAATTCTTATTGTATGAGTACATTATAAAGCATTTATCATTGCTAACACCTTTCTGCCAAATCAAGTAATATCAGAACAGGTTTTTATGATGAATGTTAATGTAAATGGCTGTCTAAGAGAAATACATTATATGTTTTCATTGTCTGTCACTTATTCCTATGAAGTTGATGAAAAATTAGTCCATTCAATATTCATGTGGAATTTGAACCTCCAGAAAGGAGTTTTGAAAGATATTGCTCATTTATGTGTCTTATTCATGAACAATTATTTCACAATTCTCAAGTAATCAGTTATATAGATATTTGACCTAAAGTATATAATTTTGTTCAGATAAAATTAGGATTTAAAAAAAATCTTGTGCAATAGCAAAAGTTATACAGATTTTTAAAGAAGTAGTTGGATAAAATTTTGAGGAAACCAACTTTTCTAAACTACTTTGAAAAGCATTGCAGCCCATATTCTTAAACCAGATAGTTTTGTTGCTTCAATTCACTTCCTTTTTCTATAGCTTTCTCAGAATACCACCCACCATTTGCAGTAGCTAAGTAGATACCTGCAAACAGAATGGTAATTTAGGAAATGTGCATAGTTTGATCAAAATGCAAACCACATGCATAAAAAAGTATAATGTCACAAGGGTGATTCTTTCACTGTGATATGAAGAGTGTTAAGTCTGGGTGGTGGGTCCCAAGGAGAGACGAGACTCGTAGTAGTGAACAACAGCTCTTTATTAAGCAACCAGATACTGAGACAAAAACCCTAGCCACGGCTGCTCTTTTTATAGAGCTGGCCATGGCAGGGCAGCCAATGACAGGTTTTTGAGCTTGCCGCGCTTGGTGTTAGCCAATCGCGGCAAGCTCTATATGAGCCAATCAGAGTGTCCCATAACGACCAATCATGGCCCGGCTTTTCCAGACCAATAGGAACACAGGCCTTCAAGCCTGCTAGTACGGAACACCCCTCCCCTCTTGGTTCAGTCCGGGGGGCGGGGAAACATTGTCGCGCAAGTAGGCGGGTCTTCAGACATGTCTACTTGACTTGCACAGTTCACAATGTCTTTGGTCATCGTCAGGTTTGGACGGGCTCCGCGTCGCTCTCAAGCTTCTCAAAGGAACTGCCTGGAAGGGTGAGCCGGGCCTATAGCTGCGACTCCCACCTGGTGTATCCAGGTCGGTTGAGTTGTTTGCTCTGTTGCTCCCACCTGGATTTTCTGGGCTGGTAGAGCTTGTCCGGCTGCTGCTTCCAGGCGAAGAACCGTCTGCCACGGCTCCCTGTCAACTGGTAAGTCTAGTTGGTTAAATGTTTGGTTTCTGTTTAATGGGGGTTGTTCTGCTTGTTCAGAACCCGGTTCTTGTTCAGAGTTTGCGGATTCTCCCCCCCTGATTTCTTGGTTGGAGTCTGTGAGGGGAGAAATGGCCAGCCTGGACCTTAGCTGGTCAATATGACGTTTCCAACACCTGCCATCAGTGGTTTAGAGCCGGTAGGATCGAGGGCCAGTGATCTGGGTAATTTTTGCAGGAAGCCATAGTGGGTCTCCAGTAAAGTTTTTTGCAAAAACAGTGTCTCCTTCCTTGAAGGCGCGGTGTTTGCTAGAGGATCCCGGGGGGTTCTCTGGGGTGTAAGCAGGGTGAAGATGATCTAGGGGTGACCGGAGTCTTCTGCCCATGAGTAGTTCTGCTGGGCTCTTGTTGGTCGTGGTGTTGGGCGTGATGTGTTGGATCAGAAGCATTTTAGTGATTTTTTCGTGGATGTCACCATGTTCAATTCTTTGAATAGTTTTTTTTGTGAATTGAACCATGTGTTCAGCCTTCCCATTCGCCGCCGGGTGAACGGGTGATGTCAATGCGTGTCGGATGCCACGGTCTGCCAAGTATTGCTCGAATGCCAATGCAGTAAACTGGGGTCCGTTGTCTGAGGCTATCACATCAGGTAGACCGTGTGTGGCAAAAAGTTTGTTTAGTTTTTTTATGACGGCTTCTGTGGTGGTGGTTTTCATTTTGCTTACTTCGAGCCAATTCGAGTAAGGATCAACTGTAATTAAAAAGGTATGCCCTTTTGTTGGTCCACCGAAATCAATATGGATGCGTGACCATGGGCCTCTGGGGGTTTCCCATTCTAACGGTGTGGCTTTTGGGGGAGCTGAGTGAGTCTCTTGGCATCTGTTACAGGTGGTGCCCCAGGTTTCAATTTGCTTGTCCATGCCTGGCCACCAAGCATAGCTCCTGGCCAGGGCTTTCATATGTACGATGCCTGGGTGCCCATCATGCAGCATGTTTAAAACTGTTTTTTGGAGCATTCCTGGTATGATTACCTGGTCTCCCCACAGGATACATCCTCTCTGAGAAAAGAGTTCAGTTTTCTGGTTTTTAAATGTTTTAAAGGGTTCGTTTGTCCCGCTTTCTGGCCAACCCCTCTCCACCCAGCTGAGAACTCGCGCTAATCGTTTATCCCGTCATGTTTTGCGGGCAATGTCCTGCGCAGTCAATGGTGACATGGATGCAGTTTCAATTTGCAAAATTGATAATGTGGGTGCTGGGTCGTCTTGCACGTCTGGCAGGGGTGATCGGCTTAAAGCATCGGCGTGCAAGATGGATTTGCCAGGTCGATGTATTAATTGATAATTATAAGCGGCAAGAAATTCAGACCATCTTGTCATTCTAGGTGACAGGATGTGTGGAGTGGGTTTGTTACCAGCCAGAATGCCGAGTAGGGGTTTATGGTCAGTAATAATTGAAAATGTCCTACCATAAATGTATTCGTGGAATCTTTTGACTGTGGAGACGATGGCGAGGGCTTCTTTATCCAGCTGACTGTAGTTCTGCTCTGGCTTGGACAGGGTTCTTGAGAAAAATGCAATGGGAGCCTCTGTTCCATTAGGCACTCTGTTCCATGTGGCTTAGGATTGCTCCCACGCCAAAAGGTGAAGCGTCACAAGTAATAGTCAGTGGTAGGGTCTCGTTGTATTGCATGAGGACTGTGTCGGAAGTCAGAAGATCTTTTATCTGTTGAAATGCGTGTTCCTCTCACTGTCCCCAAATCCATAGTGCCTTTTTATCCAGGAGTCTATGCAAGGGCTCCGCGACAGTGGCTTTCTGGGGTAGGAAAATATTATAGAAATTAATGAGTCCAAGGAATGCTTGGAGGTCCATTTTGTTTTTTGGCCTGGGGGCTTCTTTGATGGCCTTTAATTTCTTGTTGGTAGGGTGAATTCCCTGTTCATCAAGGAGGTACCCAAGGAATTCAACCCTTTCAGTACATAACTGGCACTTTTCTTTCTTTACCTTGAGGCCAGAGTCTTTAAATTTTTGTAGCACTGCTTTCAGTCTCTTTTCCAATTCTCGCTTGTTGGGGGCTGCTACTAAGATGTCATTGAAATAGGGCACAACTCCTTTAATTCCTTGTAGCAGTCTTTCCATTAGGCTTTGGAAAACCCCAGGTGCGACGCTGACTCCAAACTGGAGTCGGTTGCATTTAAAGGCCCCTCAATGTGTTACGATTGTTTGAGCCTCGGCAGTTTCAGCATTGACTGGCAGTTGTTGATAAGCTGCAAAGATTCTGCCACCCCCCAGTGAGTGTAGGAGATGTTGGACTACTGGCACCGGGTAGGCACTCTGCTGCAATGCATGGTTAAGGGTGGCCTTGTAGTCACCACAAATTCTCAGGGAGCCGTCTGGTTTGATAGGGGTGACAATTGGTGTTTCCCAGAGGGCATGATCAATGGGTTCTAATACGCCTTGAGCTATTAGTTTGTCTAATTGTTCGTCTATTTTAGGCTTGAGTGCAAAAGGCACTCAGTGCGGTTTGAGGCAGATGGGAGCGATGTCAGGGCTAAGATTAAAGGAGATTGGGGAACCCTTGTACTTGCCTAGGGTGTCACTGAAGACTTCTTGGAAGTCCCGAACGAGCGTTGCTTCCCAGTCTTCATCCTTGGTGTGGTTGATGCCTGCCATCTCGATCCCCAACGGTGTGAACCATTGCAACCCGAGTAGACTGGGGCGGTCCTTGTCAATGATTGTGAGTGGTAAGACGTTGGTACGGTCTTTGAAAGAGATTTTGAAATGTCCTACACCTGCTACTGGAATGCGGTTTCCCTGATAGTCTTTCAAAATCAATTTCTGGTCGCTCAGTTCTTGGCAGCATATGCTGGGTATTATATGCTTAATAGTCTGCCAGGAGACCATAGAGAGGTAGGAGCCAGAATCTACCTCCATGGTGCATGGTTGGTTTGCGATACCGACCTCAATACAAATTTTTTGTGCGTCGATTGGTGAAGCGTGGCCAATAATGACTGTTTGGTGCGTTTCCTCTCTTCGTGGTGCCTCGCTGAATTGCTTGGTTCTGTTGTCCTGGCTCCATCAGTTGTCTGTCAGGCAGTCCCGGTTTTTGGTAGAGTTGCCCTCTTGCCTTCTCGGGCTGTTTCCCTGGCGCCAAGGGCTGAAGTTTCTTTTGTTGCGGCATACTTTAGCGATATGCCCTCGCTTCTCTCAAAAACAGCAAACAGCGTCCAGGAACTTACATTTGGAACGTGAGTGATCTCTGCAGCCGGCGCATTGGTACCCCGACTTGCGACCCAGCCGGTCTCGCCGCTCGCGCTCTGACTGAAGTCTGTGAACTTCTTCCTCTTCACTGTCAGAGGGGGATTCGATGTCACCATGGTGGGTGGATGCTGCAAGTTTCTCTGGTGTCGCAGTGGCTCGCTGGTGGATTTGCGATCGGTTCCGTTCGAACGCTGCATTCGCTCCACTGACTTACGTGTAGCCTCGGCTTCAGTGGCTTCAGCTATGGCGTCGGCAAGGGATATATCACCCTTGGCCATCAATCTGCTTTGGAGTGCTGGATCTTTTAGGCTGAGGACGACCCAGTCTCGCATGGCCTCATCTAGGTTAGCGAACCCGCATAAGCCCCCTAGGTCTCTCAGGTCGGCTATGAACTCGCCGATGCTCTCACCTCATGCTGATCATGCTGGTAAAAGTCATGCCTTCTGATAAGGGTCGGTACAACCGGGGCGTAGTGGTTTCGGAGGATGGGAGCTAGGTTGTCCCAGTCCATAGTCTTGACATGAGCAGGCTTCGCGAGCGCCTTGGCCATTTTAAAAACGGTGGGTCCGCAGTGTGTCAAAAAGAACTCTTGCTTCTTGCTGCCGGTGGTGTCTTTCAGGTTGTTCGATTCCAAGAACATTTGGAAACAATCAATGTAGGACTCCCAGTCCTCGCTGGCCGGATTGAATGGTGCGGGTGGCATGGCGCTGCTGGCCATTTCACTGATCATCTTCACGCTGTCTGCCACGTGCTGGTCAGCCTTACTGTCTCAGTATCCCACCTTCATCTCCAGTGTTAAGTCTGGGCAGTGGATCCCAAGGAGAGATGAGACTCATAGTAGTGAACAACAGCTCTTTATTAAGCAACCAGATACTGAGACAAAAACCCTAGCCACGGCTGCTCTTTTTACAGAGCTGGCCGCGGCTAGGCAGCCAATGACAGGTTTTTGAGCTTGCCGCGCTTGGTGTTAGCCAATCGTGGCAAGCTCTATATGAGCCAATCAGAGTGTCCCATAACGACCAATCATGGCCCGGCTTTTCCGGACCAATAGGAACGCAGGCCTTCAAGCCTGCTAGTATGGAACAAAGAGATTATGGCATACTACAGATAAATCAGATTCATTTCACATTTGTCTAGGGAAAAACATGCAGTTGGTGTATACTCTGCTCTATTTGTAATTGTTGTTATCAAAGAAACTATTCAATTATAAATGTTTCTAGAAGCCTACCAGATGCATTCCAGGGTGTTGGGATAGCTATGAATAAGGCTCAATCCTAAGTAACCTCTATGATGAGTCTACATCTATTAGTACACCTTGTAAATATAAAGCCTATAGCAGTTAATGGTTAATTTATTGGAAACTAGAAAATACTGTTGAAATGTGATTCTATGTTCTGTATCTCTTGATATAGAACATAGAATCACATGCTATGCTTTTTCACTCCACATAATTTGTTTGTACAGTTATGGGTTTGGTTGTTTTGCTGATTATTCTTTGTCAGCCAAACTCTACTTGGTTTGAATCTTTTCACATATTCTTTACATAGACAGTGTTTACATCTCTTCAGGGTACAATTTATGGAAAATCTCATGATAAAAACCTTATATTTTCATTCCATCACTGATTTTCTAGAAGCATCATGCAACTTTTATATTCTCTGCTTACATAGCTTTTGATTTTTTTAATTTCTTTTTTATTGTTCTCAGCTTTGAATCTGGATACCAAATGTCTACTTTGGCCTACATTTGGCAGCAGCATTATATTTTAATTTGTGTATTTCCTCAGATAAACAAAATGAAAGGATGCTAACATTTTGAAGTCATTTATTGCTACTAATTAAAAATACAAACTAAAATCTATAGCCATCTACCATAAACCCATTAGAAAGCAGTGTCCAGATGGCAAATAAATATTGAATACTTTCATAAATAGACTCTTATTTTATTTATTAGCATATGTATCTGATTTTCGATGATTTATTTACCTAAATGCCACCAAACCACAGAAGAATGAAATAATTTTTCAGATTATATGATTATATTTAGTGGGATTATTTTGTGCTACTTGAAGGAACTCAGTAGATGTAACTCAGACAATATTAATCTATCACAAGATAGATGCTTTTCTGAAACAGTTTACATATTTTTTTTAATCCAGTACCTTGTATGAAATAATTCTTGTGGTCCCCATGGCTACTTATACTTAAATGTTTGTATAATAACAACTGAAAGCACTAAAATATTTCTGGCCTTTGGAACAAAGATACTAAACTGAGTGCTGCTATAACACTGCACACTAGTTGCTTAAATAACATTTTTTTAGATACAACAATTAAATACATTGCTTGCTGATGCCATTGTCACTAAATTTAAATTTAATTGCTTTTAAAAGACCTCTTTCTTCCTGTAAAGTTTTCAAGCATAAATTATTAGTAAAGTTAGAGGAGGAACTCCTACTCATTGAGATCTTTAACTCACAGAGATTATGTTAATTGAAAGCAATGCTCACATAGTTACATTTCAGTATTGCAATATTTAGTTTTATGAAGTTTTCTTCTGTGTTTTCCTGAAATATGTTTCATAAATTAGACATTGCCTTAAGCATATAATACTGTACATTACCTGAAATCGTTTGATTTCAGTTGTTTGCATTGAATGTGTTTATCTTCTGTCAATATATTTGGCCTCATAACTAGACAGGTAAACAAAATACAGTTTTTCTTTAGTGACAGACAAATATATAATTAAAGTTCTATCTTCTAAAACTGATTCTAGAATCTAAATAAAATGAGGCATAGCTAAGTAATGCTAACTGGTATAAGACTTATCCATTCACAGAAATAGATACTTCCTTGATGATCAAGAATAATAGATGATTAAATTAAAAAGGTACCCAAAGATGCTAATGTTCCATCAACACATCTTTACATTATCTTGTGGAACTGTACCAATTATACAGGGATTTCTCCAATTTGGCTGCTCAGGCCTAAGTTTAAAAAAAGTTGCATGCTAAATCCTTTGAAGATAGCATGTATTTCACAATTGTTCTGGAGATAACCTGACCATATGTGAACTAATTTTTCAGTTTTACCATTGCAAAATGATATTGCATTGTGTTACACAATGGTTTGAAGCTTAGAAATTCATTGAATTGACTCTATATGGGTTAATGCTAGAATTGATACTAGATGGACTGTAGGGAGTGCCTCTCTGTAGAGATAAACCATGACATCGACTCCTATATTTTATTTATTTATTATAATTATTATATTCTTTGAGGGAAAAGGATATTCCACAAAAAGGGTATGGCAACAAAGCATCTACTTAACTTTGAGACAGTGGGAAGTCATTAAAAAGATCTTCTTGGGCTTCCAGGAAGTAGATCAACAATGATTTGAGAAGACCATTCTGGAGATAGCTCAGAACCAAGCCAAGATTAGGCCCTATAATGAGCAAATCAGTGAAGTTGACTAGTGAAAAATATCATTTTGCTTGAATTGTCTATTTCATTTTAGTTATCCCATCCAACAGTCATTTATGGTATTTATCTGTAAAATGCAATTTCAGGTAAGCATCTGAGGGTTATCTCTCCTATACTTTTGGCACAAAGAATTTTTAAAATACGATTTATGACTAGAAATCTCAAGCTTCTGTATCTTTGATGAGATTTTTCATGGTTTACATTGTAATTTAATAGTTGTATACTATGCTAGGAATTTTCTGCTGAAATATGCTGTAAAAATATTATAACTAACTTAATAGGTTGTCATCACAAGACTAACATTCTCTGTTAATCTAGCATATTTACAAGCATTGTGCCCAAGATAAATAGAACAACTGATCAAATTATTTAATTAAATGTCAAAATTGCCTTTTATTTCCGCTACTTCTATTTCACATTTTTAGACATAAATATCCGTTCCCATCAAAAATACAGGTCTGTGTCACCCAGTTATGACATTTGTCTATTAAAATGTCAAGATCCACTGACTTTTTACTGAGAATGATAATAAAATAAATAATAGCTTTTATTCCTTCAGTTCCATTTCATATCAATGGCATTGCACTTAGTGAGCTCTGAACTGGTAATATATCAATGGCACCAGTTTCTGCAAAGCTTTCCAGTAGTTATTCAATTCAAACTAATAAAATTAGAATTATGATACCTTGTAATTAAAAATACAATAAACTTTAGAAACCCTTTTGATTATCGGAAAATAGGTCTATGCAGTGTTTTGGTTCATTTTTAAAAGCTGCTACATAGTATGTGGCAAATGTTAGCATAATGCTATTTGCAACTCTTTAAAGCTGCCTCTTTTCTGGGGATAACATGGCTCCCCTCTCTGGCTGATTTAAACAGTTGCGAAAAAGTATTCTATTTGTTCTCTAACAACTCTGAAGAGCTATTTGGAATCCAAAGCACTACACATTGGGCATGCCTTTGGTGCATATCTTTAGTGAAGTCCTGGAAAGAATGTCAACTTATAAATTGAATAGGAGAAATAAATCAGAAAAGGTCATGCCCTTGAAATAGGGCATGATTTTGGCAATAGTTATGAAGAAATTATTCAGGTTTCAGGAAATTTAGAAGTTGGTTGCTTTTTTGGTCTGTCTTCATCTATTGAACCTTACATGCTTACATTCTGAACTGAATAAGGAATTGGTAAAGCTATTCAGTAAAAGATGGCACAATACATTTCAGATGTTTGAACTATTCTTCTCATAACCCTTGGCCATTGTCCATTATGCTGAGGCAGGTAAGATTTATAACACCTAAAGGGAGTGACATCTGCTGGAAGAAATATTTCAAAAAATACCAGATGGTAACTATAATAGACCAATTAAAGTTGGTCTATTATAAAGTTGGTACACCCATACAATTTCAGTGCACACACAAAAGAGGCTTTGATAATGCACTTGCAACTAGCATTTAGAAAAACACAAAATACATGAGAACATTTCATCTACTACCACAAATCAACAGTTTATATCCCCAAAAGGCATAGGATAGATATGGAGCATATAATTTATGAAAACCTCACTTGTTCATTGCACTTGTTTTGCTGTTTCTATAGCTGTTTCTTTTCTGAAGCATACTGCCTGCTGACAGAACCACATCTTCAGGGCCTTCTGAAAGAGTGTTAGAATTGTGGCCAGTCAAATCTCTGGGGCCACAATGTTCCAGAGAGAGGGAACGAACATGGAGAAGGCCCTTCTTCTGGGTTCCGCCAGATATATCTCTTTAGGGTATGGGATGCTCAACATTCCTTGCCTCCCAACTCTAATGAGTTAGGTAGATGTAGCCAGCAAGAGACAGTTATTCAGATAACCTGGTTCCAAATCATGAAGGGCTTAAATGTGACAACCAGCACCTTGAATTTCACTCGGAAGCAAATTGTCAACCAATGAGGTTCCCACAGGAGAGATATATGTGCACACCAAGGTCTTTACAAAACCATGTGGATCACTGCATTTTTCACCAACTGGAGCTTCTGGATGCTTTCCGGGGCAGCCCCATGTAGACCACACTGCAAATTCTACTTATACTAATTAAAATGCAATAGTATAACATTCTCTCCATTTTCTGTCTTAATTTGCTACCAAAGGCACTTGGCAAAGAGCAAACAAAGGTAAGAATTTTATGATGATACAATCATGCATAGGGATAAGATAAGAATTCAAAACAAAGAAATTGAATTGTTTAAACAAAATTGAAAGTAAAGTTCATTTCAAGAAGACTCCTATCTTGTTCTCATTTTATTAGCCATCATTATTCCAAATAATACCAAATTATATTATTATTCTTCCTAGATCCTTTATATCCACTTCCCATTTAAAGAAAGAAAATTATTTTAATGTTGAGTTGTTGAGTTGTTGTTGAGTTGTTCATTCATTTAAATCTCATGGATTAAGATGGAACAGAAGAACAAAAAGAAGCTATTTAGGGTTAAGAAAGAAATAGTTTCAGGAACCACAGTTCTGCATGTGGGATAAAACTTTGTGGAGATGGCAGTATGAAAAAGAGTTCTAAACATGAGTTTGCTAATATGGATAAGATGCAAACAGACAGAACATGGACTTGGTTTGGATTGAAGAAGTAATCTTCCTAATGACTAAAGTAATTCTTTTACTGGTTCTTTATCCAAATTATAATTCCTACAGTAGCATATCTACTGGAGGTGAAGTTTTTGAAAATTGTTGAGCATATCCAACTTTAAACAACCACCTACTTCAACTTAACATTGCATACCTAATAACATAACCAGTTACTATAGAGTAAATTATAACGTTCCAGTGGAATATACTTCCAACTAATTATATCTTAAAACATACTAGGTATTAAATTATTTCAGTAGGATATATCAAATTAATTATTTGAATATAAAAATGCTTCATTTTATTTAGGTAGTACTCCTTATAGTTCTAAAACCTAAATAATCGATTCTGCTCAAATTCTGTTGCAGCAATTACCTTAAATAGGGAAGAAATAAAGTATTTAATTTCTGCATTATGCTTATCAAATCCAAACATACTTGTGCTCTAATTATTTCCAAGCCTTTTTCCTCTCATAAAATTATTTTGAAAATTTGGGCATAAACTAAATATAAATTAGTAGTTAGTTCCATACTGTATCTATAGCTTTTACTTTCTAGCTAAGTGGGAAAATATGGGACTCAAGTGTAAAGGCAGGAAGGCAAGGAAAGAAGGAAGGAAGGAAGGAAGGAAGGAAGGAAGGAAGGAAGGAAGGAAGGAAGGAGGAAGGAAGGAAGGAAGGAAGGAAGGAAGGAAGGAAGGAAGGAAGGAAGGAAGGAAGGAAGGAAGGAAGGAAACTAACTGCATATCCATCCTGAATAATCACATAATAAAAACTGTTTTTACCGAATCACCTTGGTAAATAATTTATGGTTCAGGAACCTTTCAAAACCTGTATATTATTTAACTGTAATTAACTGAATCTTATAATAGGTACAGTTATTTCACTTACAACAATCATTTAGATTGTATTATTCCACTTGTAATATTTTGGAACTATTCAAGGATCATGTTGTATCTGCATAAAAGATGAACTTAAAATGTGAAAAATTAATATGAGAATTGTATAGGGTTTTTGCGTTGTAAAACAATGAGTGCAGTTGTAGCTCATTAGAAAGTTGAAGGGCAGAACTGACATCTGGAATCAATTTTTTAAAAATGGAAGATGGTAGTCTCTTTTCCATTTACAGCTTAAACATTTATTACAACATGTATATTTTGTTTAATAATAGATCTACAGACCATTAACTCCATTTGTCGGTTATTATTTCATATTTCTTGAACAGTGTGTGAATCAGCACAACCTTATTTAAGACAATTTCTACTTTGTGTTTACATCACTCTTCTTTAGAAGCAAAGCATGCCTAGAAGGTAACAATGAATGTGTCGGCTATTCAGAACACATGTACATAATAGCTTAATAAGAATAAATTAGTTCTTATTACCTTCAACTATCCATGATAATCAACAATGAGAATTGGAAATTTTGTCTATTTTTCACTTCATACGTTTGGGTGAAGATCATAATCTGGTTTCAATCCACAACCACTTTAAATCAACTTGATTTTTGTATAAATATTTACCCAAACAATATTTTTGCTACTTACTGTTAATCAGGGTTTTGTTCTTACTGGAATTTATCAAGCATATATAACAATTGTAATCAATTTCAGATCTTGCACAATTCAAGCTAGCAGAAAAATAAATAATACATACATTGTTTAGTATTTGCTTTATGCTATTACATATTCTTATTCTTATGGCTTTGCTATAGAAATAAATGGACTGTAAACAGTCTACTTATGTTATAAGTTTAAATTATATTATCCACCAAGCTTTTGTTAGCAGAGATATTTGTTATTATTCACTTAATTATGCATCATTGATCAAGTTAGCCACTGCACACGTAATGGGCCCATCCACCCACCTCCCACCTGTGATTAGCTCTATCATTTTTACCTCAGACATGTTAATCAGTGGAGGCTTAACTCCTATTGTTTCCTCCGCTATTGCACCCCACTTAGGTTGCTCATCCCCAGGAAATAGTGTTGAACTGTCAGCTATTATTTGTTCTGACCAAGGCATCCTGAGACAGTAACAATCACATGTTGCCCAAAAAACCCTTTTTATTTCAATGGCTGTGAATTATATGCATTCACATCCCATAATGAGTCCCAAACAGTTTATGAATAGTCCAACATAAGTCTGCCACAATCTTTCAGGATAAAGCTGCTAGGCACCCACTGTTATTTCCCTTGAAATGCTGCCAACAACTAAATTGCCAATTTGCTGTACAAGGCCAAACGGAACACAAAGTCAGCACGGAGCTTCAGATTTTAAACTGACCAGAATGAAAAAAGTTGCTTCCTGCAAAGGCTCATGGTCCTTTGCTCCTCCTTTATGTCTTATTGTTATGTCCCTGGAACTTGCCAAAGTCCCCACCCAGGTCCGTTCATGCTGTGGGGGCGTTTGCTGCCCCTCATTGGCTGGCCTCCCTCGACAGCCGGCTATAAAAGCCAGCTGCAGGGTCCGGCCAGTCGCTGATCGCTGGGAGCCTGCTCCAGGCAGAGCTAACACATTCAGTCCTTTATTGCTACAATAAAGTCTTGTTGCATCCATGCCCTGGTTTAGCCTCTCATTGCTCAACTACAACACTGGCGACGAGGGTGGGATCGCTACCAGAGGCAATTCGCAACAGCTGAAATCACTAAAACCGCTGAGCCGCAGCTGCGCCGCAGGAGAGCTCGGTCAGCAAAAGTGAAAGTAATAAGCGTCTGTAGCCGCTTGTTAGCAAGCTACAGAGGAAAGTGAAGCGCTGCGAGCCGCAGCCGCTCAATACAAAAGAGCGCGAAATTCAAACGGCTGTCGTTTGAATTTCAAGCCGGAATACAGCGCGGTGCTGTTATTCCGAGTCACTGACACTTACGCAGGCGCGAGATTCAAAGCGCTATCAGAGGCGGTAAGCCATCACCGCCTACGCTCTCCAGGAGCGCGAAAATCAAAACGCTGCCAACAGCCGTTGCAGCTTAGCAGCCCAGAGAGAGAGCAGAGAGGTTCTGTGGAGCCTCTCCAGAGCTGTAGTCACTAGCCTGACAAGAACTCAAGTGCCATTTGTTGTCCCAGAGAGATTTCTCAACAGCATAACGCGCATGAGTCCTCATCATGAACTCCAACCCAGCCTTCCCTCCGTTCAAGCCGGAAGAAGAAAAATGGGAGTCATACAAGAATCATTTTAACCACTATATCGACGCTATCGGTCTGGCTGATGCTGGGGAGCACAGAAAAAGGTCATTCTTCCTCAGTTATTGCGGAGCCATCGTTTTTGATACAGCCACAGCACTCGTCGCTCCACGTGAGTTAAAGAATGTTCCCTGGGCAGAATTGCTGGAGATTCTCACCAATCATTACTCCCCCAGACCATCACAAATCGCGAGGCGTTTCACCTTCCGGATGAGGAAGCAAGCGGAAAAAGAAACCATCAACCAATATATGGCCGCCTTGAGGACTGCAGCCCTCCACTGCGGGTTCGGGAACTATCTTGATGACATGCTCCTCGACCAGCTCGTCTGCGGGGTCAAGGACCTTCACCTCCAAAGGCAACTACTCGCCAAGAAGGACCTCAATTTATCCCAGGCCGTCGAGGAAGCCTTGGCAGCAGAGCTGGCAACCCAGTCAGCCACTGAAATTCAAGGTCCCATTCCCAAACAAAGCTGCGCCACAGTTCATTCAGAAGAGGTAGTCAACGAAGACGACCCTAGCGACCAAACAGACATCCACCGCCTCACCCACGCCAAACAACCACAGGCAGGAGTCAGGCAAGAAACCAACAGCGCACCCAAACACATCATCCTGTGCCTATCCTGTGGTGGACCTCACTCAAGAGCTACATGCAAATTCAAGGGTGCCATCTGTAACCATTGTCACAAAAAAGGCCACATCGCCAGAGTCTGCCAGGCCGCGCACAACTCAGCACAAAAGGTTCCTTCTTTTTCCCATTCTGGGCCTCAAAGGCAAGTACTAAAGTGTCACACTTGCTACCATGCTAACCACACCTGTCACTCTATTAGTAAAATAACGCTTTCCATTTTATTAGAAGGTAAACCTTGTCCTATGGAGGTTGACACGGGGTCAGTGCTCTCAATCATCTCTTGGAACACCCTCAAGAAAATCCAGCCCAGACTATCCAGAAACCAGCTCCAGAAGTGCCAGATCTCCTTGAGGGATTATCAGGGAAAAGACATTCCAGTGCTCGGCAAAGGCAAGTTCCTTGTTAATTTTAAAGCTTTTAAAGGCCACCTGCCTCTAGTGGTAGTTAACGGCAACCTCCCCAGTCTTCTGGGGCTTGATTGGTTCCCCCACCTCGGCCTAGGGTTAACAGGAGTCCATGCTGTCTCAGCTTCTGACACTGACTCCTTATTTACTGACTACTCAGACGTATTCAGCAATGAGTTGGGGTGTTATAATGGTACCCCCATCTCGTTTGCAGTTGACCCCCAAGCGGTTCCAGTCCGGCTGAAACCGCGTAGAGTCCCATTCGCCATTCAGCCTAAACTGGACGCAGAACTCGATAAATTATTAAAGCAAGGGGTCATTGAGCCGACAGACTTCGCCAAATGGGAGACGCCAATTGTCACACCCCTTACAAAGGATGGCAGCCTGAGAATTTGTTCAGATTACAAAACAACAATCAACCGCTTTCTACAAGTTAGCGCGTACCCAGTCCTGGTCATTCAACATTTATTGCATACCTTTGAGCCTGGCAACATTTTTGCCAAATTGGACATGTCACAAGTGTATCAGCAGTTCCCTGTTGACAACCAAACAGCCGAACTGCAGACCATTGTGACCCACAGGGGTGCCTTCAGGTGCAAGCGTCTCCAATTTGGCGTAAGTGTTGCCCCTGGCATCTTCCAATCCCTCATGGAGCATATACTACAGGGCCTCCCTGGCGTAGTACCCTACTTCGACGACATATTGGTCTCGGCCAGGGACAGACCCCAACTTTTCCAGAGAGTCAGAGCAGTGTTAGACAGGTTCAGACAGCATGGCCTCAAATTAAAAAAGGAAAAATGTGCCATTGCCACTAGACAGGTGGACTTTCTGGGCTATAGAATTGACGCCTCAGGCATCCACCCCCTAGAGTCCAAGGTCAAGGCAATTCATGAGGCACCCACACCAACCACTAAAGCCGAGCTACAAGCCTTTTGGGGATTATTGAACTTTTATGCATCATTTCTACCTCACAAAGCATCGGTAGCAGAGCCTCTACACAGGCTCTTAGATAAAAAAGCACCGTGGCACTGGGAACACAAGGAAGACACCGCTTTTCGCGCAGTCAAATCACTGCTCACATCTGACGCAGTCCTTGTTCAATTTGACCCACACCTTCCACTGGTACTAGCCGCGGATGCATCCCCTTTTGGGATTGGCGCCGTATTAAGCCATAGACTACCCAACGGCTCTGAGGCACCGATCGCCTTCTTTTCCAGAACGCTCTCAGCAACAGAGCGTAACTATAGTCAGATAGACAAGGAGGCTTTAGCCGCAGTGGCCGCGGTTAAGAAATTTCATGAATTCCTATTTGGCCACAACTTTGAGCTAATCACGGACCACAAGCCTCTCCTGGGTCTTCTTTCCGGAGACAAGCAGACTCCCCAAGTGTTGTCTCCCAGAATGATGAGGTGGACTTTATTCCTGGCGGCTTACTCGTACAAAGCTCATCCACCGCCCAGGAAAAACGTTAAGCCACGCAGCCGCCCTCAGCCGCTGCCCCCTGCCAGCTCCAGCAGAAGACCCGGCCCCGGTCCACGCCATCTTCGATGTCACCGAGCTCGACCTTCCTGTCACCGCTCTCGACATCGCCACCAAATCCAAGAAGGACAAAACCATCGCCCAGGTACTGGACTGGGTGAGGAGGGGGTGGCCGGGCTCTAACCTCGCAGCCAAATTCACACCTTTTAAGACCCGTCAACAGGAGCTGTCTAGCATACAGGGCTGCCTGTTGTGGGTCACCCGGGTTGTTATTCCGGCCTCACTTCGCACACCAGTCTTAGAGGCACTACACGAGGGCCACCCCGGCATCGTCCGGATGAAGGCGTTGGCACGGAGCTACGTCTGGTGGCCTGGCTTGGACGACGACATCGTCAAGTGGGTAAGCTCATGCCAACCCTGCCAGGAATCCAGACCTTCTCCTCCAGTCACCACCCCCACAAAGTGGGAGAGCGCCAACGCGCCTTGGTCAAGGCTACACATTGACTTAGCGGGTCCAATACACGGCAAAACCTTTTTGGTGGTTGTAGATTCATACTCAAAATGGATCGACGTGGCCCAACTATCCACGACCACCACGCTAGCAGTTACCAAGGCTCTAACTCGCCTATTCGTAACACACGGGCTACCAGATACCATTGTTTCGGATAACGGCCCCCAGTTTGCCTCAACAGAATTTAGCCGTTTCGCCACAAATCTTGGCATCCGACATATCTTCACGGCCCCCTTCCATCCTGCCAGCAACGGACTGGCAGAGCGAGCCGTGAGGTCCACAAAAGAAGCGTTGGCCAGATTCAGCAAAGAAGATTGGCATCACAGACTCTCCCGTTTCTTGCTTAGTCAACACTCGACCCCTTGCATGGTCACCAACAAATCCCCTGCTGAACTTCTAATGGGTAGACGCCTAAGAACTGTGTTGGATAGGCTCCACCCTCACTATTGCCCTGACACCCCTCTCGCTTCAATGACGGGGGTCAGAGATTTTGTCTTGCAGGAACATGTATTTGCGAGAAACTATGCCGGAGACCCACTGTGGATTCCAGGAGTGATAGTAGCCATCACCGGCCCCCGGTCGTACCGAGTCCAGCTGGAAGACGGCCGCATCTGGAGAAGACACCTGGACCAGCTAAGGAAGCAACAGGGTACCTTCACCAGCATCGGATCGTGGGCTCAAGTCGACCCTCAGGTGCTACACCAAGCTCCCGTCGTAGACCATGCCAGAGCCTCTACACCACCGTCATCCGGACCAGAGGAACTGGCATTAGACCGGGACTGCCCGATGGGTCCGCCACCGGCACCAGTAGACGGGGCCACGACATCACCAACCAGAAGCACTGCACCGGTGCCTGTGCAACCCTCAGAGCGAGGCTGCACCCCATCTCCAACACCACCGGGTTCCTTGAACTCTGAGACACTTGGTAACTCACCGGAGTTACGACGTTCGGGGCGCCAGCACAGACCGCCCGCTTATTTAAGTGACTATGCGTGTTCGCATCTGGGGGGAAGGGGTGTTATGTCCCTGGAACTTGCCAAAGTCCCCACCCAGGTCCGTTCATGCTGTGGGGGCGTTTGCTGCCCCTCATTGGCTGGCCTCCCTCGACAGCCGGCTATAAAAGCCAGCTGCAGGGTCCGGCCAGTCGCTGATCGCTGGGAGCCTGCTCCAGGCAGAGCTAACACGTTCAGTCCTTTATTGCTACAATAAAGTCTTGTTGCATCCATGCCCTGGTTTAGCCTCTCATTGCTCAACTACAACACTTATGGACTGGGCCAATCATCTCCAAGCTTTACTCCCAAGTCGGCCCTTTTGCCTTAACTGTCTTTGCCTTCTGGCAGTTCTGCACAAGCGGGCACTGGGAACAGGACCCTGCTCCCCTGGTTCCTCTGCCTCACTGATGTCAAATTTTGGAGGCTCCAGAGTCAGCAACTAACTCTCAGATGGCCCTGCCCCATCTCTGTGTCGGACACAGATCCCTTATCCAAGCCCTCCTCAGACTCCAGGACTGACCCATGTTCCTTCCCACTGTCCAACTCTGTTGCCAGCTCTGCAGGCCACATTACTTTGGCGGCATGTGCCTGTGAGGTGGAGGTGTGTTGGTGTGAGGGAGGGAGCCAGAGGGAATGCTGCCTAAGTAATAGCTGACAGTTCAGCTCTGGAACTTCCAGGAGGTCCATTTTTTGCCCTCCCCAGGCTCCAGAGCTTTCCTTGAGCCTCCAAAAGGGTGAAAACAGCCTCCCCAGCCTCCAGAGGCCCTCCAGAGGCTGGAAACTGGCCCATTTCTGGCCTTCCAAAACTTCTGTAAGGCCCATTTTTGTCCTTCCCAAGCCTTCATGTGGGCCATCAAAAGGGGCCAGATGGGGACTCCTGGGAGGGGTGGGGTGGGGTGAGGCAGGCAGCACCAGCCAGGAGTAGGATTTGTGGGTTCATGCAGAATCTTACCTAGAGGATCGCTCGAACCCATGTGAACCCACAGCAGCCCACCCTTGGATGTATTGGTATATAAAGCTTCCCTTCTGTAATAACCAATATAAAAAATAGATTTCCTGCTGTCAATAGAAGAGGAATGAGGGAGAAAAATCATACATTTGTCCTTTCTGTCCTGACCAATGTTGATAGAGTTTGAATGCTCTGTTGAAACTCTTTTAGACTGCCAGAAGATTTGTATAACCTTGAGATGGCTAGAAACTAGAATTTAAAAATATTTTTAGAATAAATATTTTTTTTCAAAACTGTTGATTCATAAAATGTTTTTCATAAACTATTTATACTCATTTGTATTCATATATTTAATGGATATCATAGTATCACTGATGTTTTAGCTGTTACAAATATTTCTTAGGTGTACTGTAGTTAGCCACTTCATAAGAGATGGAGATTAAATGTGGACAAATATAATACTGATAATCATCTTGAGAACATTGAATCATGATATGATGTTAGTCTGCCATTTTGCCATTACTTTGAATATGATGTATCCAAGTTTCACTGTAATTACTGATTCAAGATAAAGACATCTGGCATCAGCATTGCATGAATATTATGTTTTGCATTTTCCACATAAATTTGATGAGTTTCCTTAACCGTTTCTGGAAAATATTGTGACTGATCATTTTTCTTACATTTTGGATAGAAATCCACCCTCATAAAGTTATGAATAGAACATAGAAATGACTATAAAACTGAATGGCCTGTATGTGTTATCCTTTCTGCTTTCCTCTTGTTTTAAATATATTTGAGTAATAGCTTAAAATTATATATATACAGTACACACACACACACACACACACACACACACACACACACAAAATTTTAGTTTATTATTGGAATTGAAAGGCTACAGGTATATTTGGAATCCATACTACTCTGAATGACAGAGAAAAGAATTATTACTACTAAAGAATAGGTATTAAGTTGATTGGTCTTGATAAGAGTAAATTTGGGTACCGTATATACTCGAGTATAAGCTGAGTTTTTCAGCACATTTTTTGTGCTGAAAAAAACCCCCTCGGCTTATACTCGAGTCAGATTCCCTCTGAAAAAAAAATGGTGTGGAGCTCCAGAGCTGGGCAGCCACTTCCCTGCTTCCGTGTTTCCTTTGCAACTTGTAAGCATGGGGGTAATTGGAAGCAGAAAAGTTCTTGCATGAGGATGTATTGTTTTTTCTTTATTTAACTGTTTTTAGGGGGGGAAGTCCCACCGACATGTGAGAATGCTCAGACACGAAATCTATCCGCCTGAAAATAAGTGTGTGTGTGTGTGTGTGGGATTTTAACAGAGGGAAGACATAGGGAGAAGGCAAAAGCGACGGAAGATCCTTCAGGGGAAACAGAGGGGGAGACTCACCCTTGGTCCAGATGAGCCCCCTTCCTCGCCCCTAAGGAAGCAGAGGCAGCCAGCAAGGGCAGGCAAACCCCGCTTTGCGGACTCCATCCATCCTCACTCCCACCTACCCACCCAAAGCCACAAAGTCCCCCAATCGCGCAGCCCAGAATCGCCCTCCCCTCAGGGGGCAGCAACGATGCCCGGTGTTTCCTGAAACAAGAAGCTCCGCCGTGCAATGAAAGCGTCCTGGCTCTAGGCTCAGAAAACAGTGCGAGCCAAGGTGGCTTCGTTTCCTCAGCCCTAGCTGCTTTCAGTCCGCTCAGGAGGAGGAGGGGGAGGAGGAGGGGGTGGCAGCGGCTCGTGTTATTTTCTGAACTCTAGGCTCGCAATTTCAGAAAACAACGCAAGCCGAGGTGGCTTCGTTTCCTCAGCCCTAGCTGCTTTCAGTCCACTCGGGAGGAGGAGGGGGAGGAGGAGGTGGTGGCAGCGGTGCTGAAAAACTCGGCTTATACTCGAGTCAATAAGTTTTCCCAGTTTTTTGTGGCAAAATTAGGTGCCTCGGCTTATATTCGGGTCGACTTATACTTGAGTATATATGGTATTTATAGCTAGTCAACTTAAGATAGAACAAGGACTGGTTGGAATAAAATCTTCCTATTAACTATTGTCCGGATAAAATAAAAAAATATTGACTTCTTTTTTGTATTCATCTTTCTCATGTAGCAGTGATACTGTCTCATGTTCTTCCAACTTTTCTAAAATGTGCTTGAATATCTAGTATATTTTTGCCAAGTTGGGCTTTAATCTACACTGGATGATCTTTGTCATTATTTTGCTGGGCCTAGGGCATTAAGAATATTGCATGATAGTTTATACACTGCCATTTCTTTTATATTGGTAGGCAGATTGGCCTCTTTCAATCCATTAACTGCTGTTTTCAGATTAGTTGGCAGAGCTTACTTAGAACCTTTTCTGATTTTTCCTCTATTATTTATCCCATTTCTGTAAATATTCTATCAGTTCGTGAAGCTTCCAACTTAGTAATGAACAAAGTGCTGATCTAACTTCATTTTCTAATATTAGAAGTACTTTTAAGTGGAGTACCTTCCAAAAGTAAGAATTGTAAAGAATTATAAGTCCTCTACTGTAAGTAATTTCAGAATACTCATTCCATCTTTGATTAGTAACTGTATGTCCACTGTTGTCCATTTGTAGACTGATTTGATGTTGAAACTTCCTTTTGAGTTCAGAGTTATTTAAAATGTTATGTCTTTCAGTGTCCGTTTCCCTCTTCAGTATCTTTTAATAGGTTTCTGAAATTGTTCATTAAATTCATCCTGAGATTGATTGATTGATTGATTGATTGATTTCTTTCTTTCTTTCTTTCTTTCTTTCTTTCTTTCTTTCTTTCTTTCTTTCTTTCTTTCTTTCTGACTTTTATTTTCTATTTTTGCAGTTTCCTTGGTTTTTTTCTTTCATCTGCTTTGCTTTCTGTCATCTAATTTGTTTTCTTCTGAGTTTAGAATGAACTCTTCTTTCTATACATTACAGTTTTCAATTGATTTTAACTGGTTTAAATTGCTATGCGCTTTAATTGTGTATGCCACCTAGAGTGACACACTTGATATAGATGGCTGCATAAAGTTATTAATTAATTAATTAATTCTGATTTGCATTCCAATCTTCAACCAGAAGGACCATATCTTGCTTGTTATCAACTTCAAATCGAACTTAAATCAAGTTCATCTCTTCTTCTGCCTCAGAAATTGCCTTATTAGAGGATTGTCTAAGACGTCTAACTGATACTATTTGTCACTGATTGCACTGTAGCCCAGTACGGCTCTTTCTATATAACTTTCCTAACTATTAAAATAATGCTATTCCTTCTTTGAGATTTTGAGTAGAAAACAGTGTGCTCTTCTGACTGAAAGGATCCAATCTTGGCCTATCCCAGTTTGCTGGTGCTCAAGGTGTAAATGTGTAATTATTACATTTCATTTTTCACACCATTGACCTTCCCATGTTTCTTACATTTCATATTCACACTGTATGTTTATCTTTTCTTACAGAAAAAATAAAAAGATTTTATTTTTTGCTGCATGGAGGATCAGAACCAAATGTCCCAAATGTTTAAATCTAACAGTATAATCAACACCAGTAGTTCTCAAAAAATCCTTAGCTTTTCCTCAGTAGCATATTTAATACTACCAATTTGAGGACCTTTAGTTGGCACTATATCATCAATCATTTTCTATTTTCCTGGTAATAGTATAGGGGATATATATTGCTTTGTCCTATGTAATATGAAATGATGCTCTTGTCGTTGCCAGTAAAGTAACCATTCACCTTCAGCTTCTTTCTTTATCATTTCTGCCCTATATAGGTGCTTTAACAAAGATGGGTTTTTTGCCAGGTACGATAGATTTAATTAATGCAATTTTGGTGATAACTCTGTATTTTAATTGGTTATGGTGGGATCAATTAAATCTTTATTCAATATTTACAGAGATTTGCATTAGAATCATCTAATTCAATGCTTTTCAAACTTGGGAACTTTAAGATGTGTAGACTTCACTTTCCATGTTGGCTATGGCAGTGGTGGGATTCAATTTTTTTTACTACCTGTTCTGTGGGCATGGCTTGGTGCACTTGACGCGCTTGGCAGAGGAAAGATACTATAAAATCTCTAGTCAGAGGTGGCATTTGCCAGTTTTCCGAACTACTCAAAATTTCTGTTACCAGTTCTCCAGAACTGGTCAGAACCTGCTGAATACCATCTCTGGGCTGTGGACTTATGACAGTTGGACATATCTTAACATTGCCAAGTTTGAAAAACATGGATCTAATTCAACAGAAGTATGTAGTTATAATTTTCAAAAATGTCTCTGATATACATTTGTGCAATAAACAATAGAAAATAATACATTTGTTGTGCTTTTACTAAGAATAAATGTACTTAGAAGAACAAGAGTTGTGTCTGTAGAAAGGCTGATTAAAGCAGAAGCTTTAAACTATTTTATTACTTTATTTTGTTTCAGAAAATTTATATAGCTTCCTACTCACAGCAACTCTAGGTATCTTACAAACAAAAACACAATGTAGAAGAAATAAAAATATAAAATAATAATAACCCTCCAGCAACAACACACACTCAAATGGGTTCCATCCCACTCTAGATTCCCAGGCCAGCTGGCAAAGCCATGTCTTCAGAGCCTTATGAAAGAGCATCAGAGTGGAGGCAAGTCTAATTTCTGGAAGGATGGTGTTCCAGAGGTAAGAAGCCACCACAGAGAGGCCCTTCTCCTGGTCTTGCCAGAGATATCTCTTTAGAGGATGGAACATTTGTTGCCTCTGATGTGACCAGCAAGAGTTGTTGCCCCAGATAACCTGGTCCCAAGCCATGAAGGACTTTAAAGGTGACAACCAGCACCTTGAATTGCACCTGGAAGCAAATTGGTAACTAATGCAGCTCCCACAGGAGAGGTGAAACATATGCACACTGAGGTCTGCACAAAACCACATGAGCCGCTGCATTTTGAAACACCTGGAGCTTCCAGATGTTTTTCAAGATTTTTGGTCCAAGAAAGTTTTCTTTCCATTTTCTTTTGGAAAGAAATTAATTGCTTACTCTTTAGGCACTGCACATTTAGTATAGATTTGACAGATGAAATGCTCTTTAGCATGGAAGCAGAAATACAGAAGAGAATTTCATCAATAAAATTCTGCTTTCGGGCTTCTCAAAGGAAATTGGTGCCAAAAAGGAAAGAGGACTCTCATTATTTAGATGTTCTAATTATTTTAAACACTAAAGATATTGCTATGTCTTTTTATCTGCTTTATTTATTTGGGATTTGTAAGTCACTTAGGGAGATGTAGTCAACAGAATAACAAATTAATATAGTAATAGTAATTTGAAAATTAGGTAATATGTTCAGTATTGATTACAAATAAAATATTCTTTATCAAAATAATACAGTATTACCTATATTTTAAAATGGTTTTAAGGAAGAAAAGATTAAAATCATTTTTTAAAGTGAGATGGATATAAATTTTATAAAGACCATGCAGTCATCGCTAACTATCTGGTTAGACAGATGCTAAAATATTTATGCCTTCATCTTTCTCTTTGTATTCTTGTATGTTTGGCAAATATTCTGGATTTCTTTTTTTTGTAAAACACAACAGTAGTTTCTTCCATAGTTATTTTCTTGTGAAATCTTTGCTCTTGGGTTGTTTAAAGTACAGAGGTGATTCTGACATTATTTCCATCAAATAAAGTAAAAATATTGCTGGATAAGTAGAATTATTCCTCAAAAAACATGATTTTTTTAGATACAGCATCTGGCTATTTAAAGATTTTATAAATTGTGGACTTTGCTATCTATCAGCAGAGACTTTTAGGCTGTGTTTAAACAGAGTAATTCTCATGGTTCCTATTATATGTCATTTTAATTTTTCCCTTCTATCTGCTTGACATTTAAAACATCTGTCAGAGCTTCAGAGCCACACTACAAGAACTGATGCCAAATAGGATGCTTTCCAGTTCATTCATAATTACTGATGTAGCGTCTCCAGAGAAGTACATTGATAAAATTTTGATTAAACATCATGCATTATGTTATCATTTGTGCAGTTTGCATGCTAATCAATTGCACATTGGTTCCTCTACAATGTAATGTCTTATTGAATGTCTTATTGAAAAGCCGAAATCACAAAGCATGCAAGAGGAAAGGCACTGTGAATCTGTGTCATGCTGCCAAAATAACACAGTAAGAGAAATAGATACTGGAATCAATTTTTATAGAATGTCGGGAAAACTGTATCAAAACCTTAAGTAAGTAGGTACTTCTGATTCTGTAAGACTTACTGAAAGGTGCACTTTAAGATTTGGTTAGACGTCTCTAATATTTTAATAACTGAGGAAAAATGTTGTATTGATCCATTTGTTTAGAGAGTAAAATCATGTATCATAAAAAGAATTTGAAAGAAGCTAAACAAAATTAAATTGAAGTAATTAATAAAGCTGATATTGTCAATGCTATGAAGTATTTAAGAAGCATGTTGGAGGCAAAATACAGTAATTTTAAATCAAAATTGTTTTGAGTCATTCTTTATAACTGATTAAAATTTCTTAGCTTGATATTCTTCAGATATATTAGGTGATGTAATAGTTGAGTAATAATGTATGTAATATACCAGATATGTAAGATATCATCTTGATTGGGAATATGTAGAATTTCAGATTTCATGATAAATTCATGCTACTAGAGGGGAGGAGTGCTAAAAGAATGATAATATATCTTACAATTATAATAAATAAACTGTAGCATTGTTCAATTTTTAGCATTCAAGTTCAATCTTGCAACCTTTATTAATGACTATATTTTGGGTGTTTGTATGACCAATGAGAAATAATACCACATAACTTTGCCTAAACTTTAAATATGCTTGTTTTTTCAGTAAAAGAATCAATATTAGAACAGTAGAATACATCTAAAATCATTACAGGAGTGTTCACAATGTTAATTTTTTAAAAATTACACAAGAACTTTTGTCCTTAATGAACATCTTTGCATGACAAGAATAACTCAGAGGAGAAGATTAGGGAAGGAATGGTAGTCTGTAAGGTGAAGAATAGTTAAACAGTCATCAAATACTGAGACGCAGAATGGCATGATGATATAGTGTAGGGGTATCAAACTCAAGGCCAGGGGCTGAATCTGGCCCTCAGAGTATTTATATCTGTCCCGTGGGACTGCCTTGGAAACAGTGAAGTGGTCCATGGTGCTTTTGACAGTGGCCCTCCCAGGCTCCACTTTCACTGGCAGAGGGTTTCAGGAAGCTATTCCAGCCAAAAACAGAGCTCGGGAGCCCATTTTCACCGGCAGAGCACTCAGGCCACTACAGGCATTCCCAACACAACTGACATCGAATTGGCTATGCCCCCTGGCCATGCCCCCCAGCCCCCTCAAGGTCAAACACAACCTTGATGTTGCCCCCCAATGAAATTGAGTTTGACATCCGTAATGTAATGAATGCAGCTTTGCATTAGTTAGGACTATATTTGGATAAATGCCTCTAAAAGGAGCTCATTCGAATTTACAATCAAATATTACATAAATAGCCAATCTAATCACCTAGTCACAACATTTTATATAAAGTTGCATCAAAAGAATAACATCTTGAAGGTGCTAAAATGTATTTTTAAAAATGAAATTCCATCAAACAAGTATTTTTATAACAAAAAGGAACTTTGAGATAGCCATTTTAAAAAAAAATCATTATTTCACTAAATATTTTAAATATATCTGGTTTATTTAATCTTCATAATTTATTACAATTAAATACTAATGTGGAATATTTCAGCATGTCTACTTAATATACTGATATTAAAAACTTCTTTCCAGGACTGAAAGAGAGATCCATTCCCGCTGATAGGCTGATAAGAATAATATACTCAGTTGAGTCAGCCATGTTTGGAGATTCTCACTAAAAATGCCCATATTATCAATTCTCTTTTTAATGAATATATGATATAAAGTGGTCACACAACTAGAACATATGATTGAACATATGCTTGCCTTCTGTCCATTTTCAACAGAATTACAGTGTAAATTTAAATTTCATTTCAAATGGTCTATGCATTTCCAAGCTGTTGTAATGGACTTGAACATAAGGCTTGTAGAGTATAAGAGGAGAAGGCAAGTGGGTGGAAAACTTACATACCTCAACTATTCATTTACTCTGGATTTTTAATTGTGAAGAATGATTTTTCCTATGTCTATTGCATAAATCATAAGATCATCTGTATCCTATAGTTTTTATTATTGCTCTCTATATTCATTTACAGTATTTATTAGGCTATCAGGATATAATTAGACTTGGCAGAAGTTTTAGATAGCGTTTATGGGTATAAGTATAGCCCATACTACTTTTTCTCTCCTGGTAATACATCACTGATAATTATCACAGATTTTTTTTCTCTCAAGAGGTTAGCATTGGAGGAAACTCCTGCTGAAATATTATTTCCTCTTACTGCCTGCAATGCTCCAAGTTTTCTCAGAGATCAACTAATTCCCAGGCACCTAGATCATGGGTGTCAAACTTGTGGCATCACATTGCCATCACATGATATTTTGTGACATTTTTCCCCTTCATGGAGCTGGAGTACGCATGGCCTGCACATGACATATCCAGCCTGTGGGTCACCAGTTTGACAATCTTGAAATTAAGTCACACATAGCAAGCAAAAGGTGGCCAGGGAATGGGAAAATAGGAAGTGGAGTTTCATTTCTTATCATTGATACTTCAGGGCAGTGCAGAAGTAGTATTAGAAAACTAATGTATGACATCAGAGACAAGAAACAGAATATCCACAGGCTTATTTACATCACCTTATGCATTTTTGACAAAGAAAATTTTAAAGATAAAATGCTTGGTATTTCTTATAACCCTCTGAAAGTTTATTCTTTGTGGGGCTGTTATAAATCTCATTATATGAAAAATCTCTTAACTGTTGTTATAGTAAACCACTGAGGTCAATTTTTGCCTGTTGGGCAATATTCAATTTAGAAGACTGCTTGTTTTATGTAGTAATTTCCAAGTATGCATCTGATAATAAAAGGTAGGTGCAGCCTTTAGCAATTTTGTTTTTCTTGTCATATGTTCAAAGAGATGGTCACCTTGTTTGTGTATGTGACATTAACACTAACATGATCAAAACACCATTAGAGATTTTTGTTCTTTCCTTTAAAAGCAACTTCTTATCAGATTTACCTTGCATCACAATGCTGCTAGAAAAAGGTCAATCTGGTACTTAACCTTGTGTTTAACCTTGAAGTCAAGAGTCCAAATTGAAAATATGTTATTTTCCCAAAGAAGCTTGGATTCAAAACAGTATAATTCTGACTCCTCTTGGTTGTAAGCTCTACTTTTGAAGTTCAAATTATTATCTTTCGTTCTGATTATAAAACTGATTTTCCCCCTCTGAACTACACAAGTGTCATTAATTAGATAGCAAGAACACAAGCTTATGCCAGAAACATTTCATGCCCTCAATGCTCCTGGTCCTGGAACAGAAAATCTTTCATTCATAGTTTCTGAAAGCAGTTTCTATTTCTGTCTCAACAAGGAGAAATCTATATTATGTCTTGAAAGGATAACTTCCAAATCTAGTCAAAAATCAAGGTTGCTTAAAATAGATGCAGAATGAATCGATTTTCCTCCTCTGTCCTTATTCATTTGTGCTTCTCCTTGGTTAGACAACATTTATCTAGTTTCTAAATGTAGAAATTGCCTCAGACCTTCTTGCCTTGCTCTTTTCCCACCAGCTCTTTACTTTGTGAAGTTGTGCCTGCCAGTTTATTCAATTAATTTCAGCAAGAATGTAGGCTTTTCATTTTGCAGTTAATTTCTTTCAAGACTGATGAACTGTGCATTGAAATGGAGAGACTGACAATTGGAACAGAATGCGAATTTCATTCCAAAGCTTTGTACCTCCAATTAATGAAAACAAGCCACTTCAGGATTTAGGCAAATCAGGTTTAATTGGAGAGCAAATTATTCTGAAACTTATATTATGGATGATTTTTTTCTTTTTGTTTTATAAAACACTAACCTCTATTCAACATTTTAAAAATGTGATTTTCTCCTTAATTTTTCCAGTACTACTTTAGCTAAAGCCACAAAATAAGCTAGTTTATCTAAAAAGTGAAGCTTTGGATCTCAATTCTTCCTGAACCAAATCTTTTTCATGCATTCTTGTACCTGTAATAATCCACTACAATGGATTAAATGCTAAAAATTTCCTTTTTTTGAATGGAAGAACTCTTTCTGCTATCCAGTGACATTTCTGACAAAATCACAGCAGAAGACTTGTTAACTCTCTTTCCCTGCAGCCTGCTATGACTCTTTCTACACAGGGTATATACAGCTTCAGGGTATATCCCAACTCTTCAGAATATATTTGTAGAGGGTTGCCGGGAGATGGAATAATGTAGTGTGCAGTAATTGCTACATTCAACCTCCATTGTTGGAGAGTAACCCATATGTGAAGTTCACAGCAGCTCTGCTAGTTTTTGACCTTTGGTTACTTCCTCATTATACTGATACAAATTGCACATTGTGGTTATAAAAAAAAAAGTTCAGAAATACAAAGATTCTAAATATTCTTAAAATCACATTCATGTGGCATGTTAAAATATTATACTTAAAACCAGAAAAGCTTCTTTGTATGTTTGTAATATGTCTCTGCAGAACCATCTGTTATAATCTAAAATAAACTGTGTCATAGAATAAAAACCTTTTTTCTTTAGCAAATGAAGTACCTTTATTCTGTGTTGTTATTTTCTCTGGGGTTTTTTTATGGTTAATGTTTTGTTTATTTTTCCACTATCATTTTTTTTATGTTTAGTTAGCCACTCACTTAAAGAAAAGGAAAGTAGAAGCAGGAAAGCTGAATATTCATTATTACATTTCTAGGCAGAGAAGTATGGGAAACTACTGTTTGTGAGCAGGAGAAGCCAAACATTCTTGGAGGGTACATTAGGGACAAATGCCTTTAGAAGTATGTTTCTGCATGGGAAAGTTAAGCTAGTTACTTCCAATATGAATGAGTTATAATTTTAGGAGTGGAGAGCTAGTTCATACTCACTTTGGACACCTTTGAGTTTCATCATGTTTTATACTTGTAAGACTTCACACCCATCTCTTAAGTGGTCACAAAAATCATTCTGTGTGATTAAGTCCTTTAATTAATTCACTTGAAGCATCCAGTTTGGCAGATGATATTATGGGTGATTTTTAAGTGGCAGATATCCTTCCAAATGTAAAACAGAATCGCAGAATAGAGGACTTTTATTGAATAATGAAGAACCTCTTTCTTTTAGTCTACTACTTCCATCCTAACCCATCCCCACTTTTCCACAACTTTTGGAAATTTTGATTGTTTCCTCTGGAAATAACTATTTTTAGACCCTTCAAGTATTGGCTTTCATATAGTCTTCTGGAGGTTTTTCTGAGTCTTTCTGATTTTTAATGAACTATTTACCAGGATTTTAGGCTTTGTTTCAGGAAGTAGAAAGATTTTGGGGATGCAGACTGCTTTCTCAAAGAAACTGTTATGGAATTATTGGTGCTTTTGAGTTTGTTTATTTGATTATAGATGTTTCATTAACAGGTTAGGTAATATCAGGTAATCATAACACCTAGTTGGATAATGAGGCATTTGAAAAGCAAACTGCAAGCTGAGAGGTCACCAAGAAGCCATTTTACTCTCCATGTGAGTTCTCCTCATTTCTCCTAATAGCTGTGTATGTTCCTCCACAAGCCTGTGTAAACAAGGTATTACGAACTCTTGCTGATCCAGTTATGGAGGCTGAAGCCAAACACCCAGGTTCCCTTCCCATCATTTTAGGAGATTTCAATCAAGCAAATTTAAGGAAAGAGCTCCCAAAATATTTCCAGCATGTAAATTGTCCCACCAGAGGCAAAAATACTTTAGATCACTGCTACACAACAGTAAAAGATGCTTATAGGTCTTTACCACGAGCAGTTGTGAGACACTCTGACCACTGCATGATTCACCTTGTACCTGCCTACAGACAAAGACTTAAAACCAGTAAACCAACAATTAAATAAGTGAAGACTTGGTCAGATGAGGCAAAGCTGAAATTCCAGGCCTGACTTGATTGCACTGATTGGAATGTTTCTGAAGATGCCTCTGCAGACCTAGTTGAGCTCACAGATACTGTAACATCATATGTTAGCTTCTGCGAAGACATATGTGTACCAACAAGGAATCTGAAAATATATAGTAACAATAAACCTTGGTTCACAGCTAAACTTAAGCAGCTGTGTTGTTCCAAAGAGGAAGCCTACAGAAAAGACAGAATGCTATACAACCAGGCCAGAAACGTATTAACGAGAGATCAGAGCATCAAAAAGAAACTACTCTGAAAAGTTAAAGAATCAATTCTCAACAAATGAACCAGCAAACATGTGGAAAAGTCTTAAAAACACACTGGCTTCAGCAAACCTCCTTCCCAGGTAGAAGGAAATCAACAACTAGCAGATGATCTGAGTGTGTTTTATGCAGGCTTGAAAAGAAACTACAGCCACCTATCTCTACAACCCACATCTCAAACACACCAACAACAGCCAAGCCTCCTATATCTGGCCCCAATCCATTGGGCTCACAACCTCTGGTGATCACAGAAAAAGAAGTGCAAGATCTATTACACAGACAGAAGCCAGGAAAAGCACCAGGGCCAGACAAGATAACTCCTTCTTGCTTAAAAGTCTGTGCTGACCAATTAGCCCCCATCCTCATCCGAATCTTCAATAGATCACTAGAGATGTGCTATGTTCCTTTCTGCTTCAAACGTTCTATCATCATCCCAGTGCCAAAGAAGGCCTCCATCAAGGAACTGAATGACTACAGACCAGCTGCTCTAATATCTGTAGTTATGAAAATCTTTGAAAGGCTTGTGCTGTCCCACCTGAAAACCATCATGGATCTGCTGTTAGATCCCATGCAGTTTGCATATTGAGCAAATAGATCGACAGATGATTCTGTTTACATGGCTCTGCATTACATCCTACAACACCTTGAATCTCCAAGTACCTATGCAAGGGTCCTCTTTGTAGATTTCAGTTCAGCATTCAATACCATCATTCCAGACACTCTTCTAAGTAAATTAAACCAACAAGCAGTACCTGAACACACTTGTAAGTGGATCATAAGCTTCTTAACAGACAGGAAGCAGCAGGTGAAGCTAGGCAGAATCACATCTGATACCTGTACAATCAACACAGGTTGTGTGCTTTCTCCACTTCTCTTCTCCCTATATACCAATGACTGCATCTCAAACGATCCATCTGTTAAAATATTGAAGTTTGCTGATGACACAACAGTGATTGGTCTTATTCAAGACAACAATGAATCTGCATACAGACAGGAGGTTATGCAATTTGCCTTGTGGTGTAACCGGAACAATCTGGAACTGAACACACTCAAAACCATAGAAATGGTGGTAGACTTTAGAAGAAACCCTCACATACTACCACCTCTTACAATACTAGACAACACAGTATCAACAGTAGAGACCTTCAAATTTCTAGGTTCTACTATATCACATGACCTAAAATGGACACCTAACATCAAAAACATCATCAAAAAAGCACAACAAAGAATGTTCTTTCTGCGCCAACTCAGAAAGCTCAAACTGCCCAAGGAGCTGCTGATACAGTTCTACAGAGGAATTGTTGAGTCTATCATCTGCATCTCTATAACTGTCTGGTTTGCAACCCAACAGGACAGACACAGACTTCAGAGGATAATTAGGACTACAGAAAAAACAATTACTACCCACCTGCCTTCAGTCGAGGACCTGTATACTGCACGAATCAAAAAGAGGGCTGTGAAAATATTTACAGACCCCTCACATCCCGGATATAAACTGTTTCAACTCCTTCTAGTGCTATAGAGCACTACACACCAGAACAACTAGACACAAGAGCAGTTTTTTCCAAAAGCCATCACTCTGCTAAACAAATAATTCCCTCAAATTGTTCAACTATTTACAAAGTGTACACTACTGTTAATCTCATCACTGCTTATCACCCATCCCCTCCCACTTATGATTGTAGGACTGTAACTTTGTTGCTTGTATCTATACGATTTATGTTGACTGTTTCCCAGTATGATTTGATTGTTGATTGTACCCTATGGTTATCATTAAGTGTTGTACGTTATGATTCTTGATTCTTAACGAATGTACCTTTTCTTTATGTATACTGAGAGTATTTACACCAAGACTAATTCCTTGTGGGCCCAATCACACTTGGCCAATAAAGTATTCTATTCTATTCTATTCTATTCTATTCTATTCTATTCTATTCTATTCTATTCTATTCTATTCTAAGAACTCAACTTTTCAACTCTAAATAAAGTACAGCCATTCTCTTCTATTGGCCACTATTGCATACAGAATAACTGCTGGACCAATTGGAAGCTCAACACTGCTGCCTTGGACAAGCAACTACAGAAGACTGCTCTGTGCCTAAGATTTGTGTTTTGGGAAGATTTGGCTGTGCTTCCAAATTCTTGGTGGCCCATTGGGCTGTCTTTTGTGGGAAAGAACAGAGACATGTCCAAGCACTGAACTCTTCCTCAATGACTCAGCATCATCCTGTAGCTTCTTTAAAGCTGATGCCATGTTTGAGACCTGGGCTCTTGTTAAGAGTGCCCCTGATAATGAAATGAGGGAAGGGCTGAATTGATTATTCTGCAAATTATCAGATTCTCACTTCTTTCAAACTTGGATAGCATTTTTAAAAGCTACTAGAGATATACCAATTGTATTATATGTAGGGCCATTCCATTATTGGCTTAGCATGCATTATTGTTCTGGATTTATGTTTGCCACTTTGTTCAAGAATTCCCCTTTTATAGATTTCCCAAGCACTCTGTTTAAATTAAAACGAGGCATGTAAAGAAAAGTTTTGCAAATACAAAGTTGTCTTCCTTACTAGATGCTGACATTCCAGACATCCTATCAATATTAGTGGTTGGAGTGCAGTGCCAAAGCAAAGCAGTGGTGCTTGCAAGAATGAATAATTACTGCAGATCATTACAATGAAAACAGCTTGCCAACTTCACAAAAAATAATTTATTTCATGGATGCAGTAAATGTATTTCTGATTTACTTCCAAGATCTAAGTCCCTTCAGACTTTTCTCAACAGTGGAGTGACAAATTGCTAGCAACAATTATATACATTTTTCTGAATTATAAAAGTGAAGATGATTGGGAATTTAAAGATTCCCTGTGATTTTCAGGCTTCTCTTTATTTGCTTACTGATATAATGGGTTAAAATTATGGCTAAATCCAAGCAGGAGCAAGAAAATCTCCATTCTTATTTGTAGCTACTTGGAGATGTGAAAGATAAAGGCTTTATCTTAAAGAGCATTTTATAATGACTGCGTCATTAACTCAGTCAGCACTTTAAAGTGTAATGATGCTATTTGGCCAGCTTTCTCTGCTGATATCAGTAATTTACACAAGCAAAATACAGCTGGCAACCACCCAATACATATATACTTTGTGTCAAGAATAATTTCTATGAGGAAGGACAGACTGTCCCATCTTCTTTTTTATATATTTCATAGTAGAAATGCTATCACAATTTCTGGGATTTAACAACAAATTTCAACATGATGATGTAATAATCCAGACTTAAGATCTGCACCTCTAGAAATGATACACTATTTCAGACCTACCTTTTAGTCTCCTTCAAGAATCATGTGAGCAAATGCCTATCCAGTCTTACAATGTTCCAGATTAGGCAAAAAAAAATGAAATTAATTCTTTTTTAATGTAAGATATTTATTAAAGAGGAGTCAAAAATAATCAGTGATTAAATTATTACAATAACCACTTCTTTATTTTGCTATCTAAAACATATTGTTTGGATCTACTCATATTTGTTAAGAATCCTAACTTTTGGCAAATAATCCCATAGAACGCCACAATATGGTTTAGTCTCTATTTTCCACTAATTGTTTCAAAACAAAGCATGTTGATCAAATGGGGAATTTCCTGAAGTAGAATCCAAAGATGGCTCAATGAACAATAGCTCATCAAAAAATCAGCTTAGCCTTGGTGTAAATGTGTTCAAAAGAATTATTTAGTAAATGGGGAAAGAAAGCTTCGTCATAAATTGCATTATCACCACACAAGATCTTCACTGACTATTAGATAAAAATTGTCTTGGGAGTTGTTTGTGAAAGCTTTCACAATTGGAGTAAGGAATGCTTTTTTAACAATAAAAATGCCTTTATTAAACTTTGAGATTTATCTTCCTCCAGTTGGAAATTATAGTGGTACCTTGGTATTTGGCTGTTTCAAAACAAGTCAAATTTGGTACTTGAAGCATTTTGATGTGAAAATGTTGTCCTGGTACTCATAGTTTCTTTGGTATTTGGCATACTACAAAAGGAAGAGGAAGACAGCCACAAAGAGCTGACAGGAAGTTGGAAATGCTGGGAAGGTTGCTGCTAAAGGAAGAAAGGGGTGGTTACAGTGCACAGGAATCGGTCAGGCTGGGAAAGTTGCTGATATAGGAAAAAGCATAGACAAAAGAAAGGATCATGTGATTTGTTTGCCATTCATAGTTTTTAGTACTTAGCGTGTCTCCTGAAATCAATTAACGTTAAGTACTGAGGTATCACAGTAAGCTGAAATCAATTGGATTTCAACCCATTATGTTTCTAAATTCAGAATATACTTCTTCATAGCTTTCCAACTTAACTCAGGATGAACTATTATAGACATCACATGCTATAAAGTTTTTAGACAGATTTTAAATAAAAATATTGCATTTAAATGCTCCTTGTTAAATGTACCTGTTCATCTGAATATACTATAGCCACCTAGTATCAGTAATTACAGTGGCATATTTATAACTTTAAGATATTATGGACATTTGTGATAATATAATGTACATGATTTTAAAAATATTAAGCAGTAATGTAGGTGAAATGAAATTCCACCACTTGAAATTATTTAAAGTTGTCAGTTTAAGATTGAAGAAAAGATAGAATTCTTATGGAACAATTTATTCCTATCTTAGCTGACATGAAGACTTTAGTCTGTAATAACATCAAGTTCACAGAAAACAGAATGACCACAAAACTAACAATTAGAAATATGTGTAGCTTCAGTAACTCAAGGTTATGATTTTGTGTAAATGCAATACAGGGGTGGGATTCAAAAATTTTAACAACTGGTTCTGTGGGCATGGCCTAGGTGGTGGGTATGGCTTGGTGGTCATGTGACTGGGTGGACATGGCTTGGTGGTCATGTTATTAGCTGGGTGTGGCCAACTCAATATCACTCACATCGAGGCACACATCTCCTCACCTGGCCTCTCATGACTGGGGATGCTGCAACAGTCGTAAATGTGAAAAATGGTCATAAGTCATTTTTTTCAGTGCCGTTGTAATGTTTCCTTCTTGCCTTCCTTACAGGATTAGGCCAGTAATTTCTTCTAACAACCAGTTCTCTGAACTGCTTAGAATGTTAACAACCGGTTCTAGTGAATAGGTGTGAACTGGTAGAATTCCACCCCTGATGCAATACATCAAGTCAGAAATATAGAGACAGGCCAGTATTTTATAGAAATAGAATGGTATTTTTCTTAATGTTTATACATTTATATATAGATGTATGTGAAATCTAGCAATAGTAAAATGTTAATAATAACTAATAATAATTAGTAAATAATAACTTCACCAGGGGTCCATAATGTTATGTCTTCCCATATTTCACATATTTTCTGCTTTCATTGTAAGTTTTGATGACTCATTTAATATTTCCCCAAGATAAATTTATCAGGAAGCAAAATATTAATCAAGTGTAGATGATGTGTCATAGTTCCAATTGCAGCCTTTTCTTTAAAAACCTCAATTTTTCACATTTTATAAAAGGCAAAGTGGTTATTTTATGTTTCTTGAATCCAAAAAGTAACATGAAAGGTTGCTACCTTTATGTCTGCTTTGGAATGAGATTGGCATTCTAGAATAGCAAACAGACAATCATGTGTTTATTTTTGTTAATATGAAGAGATTTATATAAGCAGAATAAAGTGTCTAATCTGGCAAAAATGAAAAATTTTGTCATATTATTCTCAGCCAAAACATTATTCTACATCTATTTATTTCTTCTTAGACTCCTCCAAGATAACGAGCATTTTTCAGAATGATTTTTAAAAGGATAAATAATTTTTATATGTGTAAAGTATATATTAAGAATTGAACTGATAGATTAATCAATTTAATAATTGTCATAATGACCTTATAATACATTTATATTATTACACAGCTTCATGCTATGAGCCAGCTGCAGCTATTCTTGAGGAATAAGACTCTGCTCACCATCATCATGCCTTAATAATCTCCCATTACTGCAAAATGCTCTACATAGGGTTGCCCTTGAAGAATATTTAGAAGCTTCAGATGATGCAAAAGTTAGTCATACAGGCAGTTATGGGTGGCTGTAATTCAGCATGTGTGATACCCCTACTCAACAAGCTGCATTGGTTTCCAGTTTGCTTCCATATGTAATTCAAGCTGCTTGTAGTTACCTTTAAAGCCATACATTGCTTGGGAATAGATCACTTACAGAACTGCTATATCCAGTTTTCTGTTAGAGCCAGCAAGAGAAGCATGTTCTATATTCCACCTGATATCATAATCTAGTAAGAACCCCAAAGAGATTTTTTGTTGTGAAACCCTGTGGAACATCATTCTACCCTAAGACAAACTTGCATCTACCCGTCTAGTCTTTCACGAAGGTCAGTTAAATTCCTGTTTTGTCTTTGACCCCCATCCCTGATGGTGGTTGTATGAATCGTTGTGTGTGATTACTAATTATTACCTTTAGTTATTTTTCTCAACTGCTATTTATGTTATTTATAGTTCTGCTATATTTTATTATTGTGAGCTACCCAGTAACGTGTCTGAGATGGACTGTCATGTAAATTACTCTATAAATAACTTTTCCAAAATGGCCAGCTGCATTTTGGAATTGGTAATGTAAAATCAATTCATTTTTACTGATGAATTGGTTTAAACCCAAATAATTAGTTAAGAATTATTTATCAGACAATGCATTATAATTATGCATCATTTATGAAGTATTTTTTCCCATATATACAATTTGATTGGACTCTTTAGCTGCATTAGAAACTACTGAATTGTTATTACGATGGGATCGAGCTTGGGATAATTCTTTTTTTTTCATTTTTCATTTTTATTTTATTATATAAAATACAAAAAAGAGAAGAAAAATAGAAAATTAAGGGAAGGAAAGGGAATGGGAAAAAGGGTTGTGAGATACAAGGGGAAAGAGAAAAAGAAAGAAAAGGGGCCATTGATTTCCAACTCTTCTTAGCACAGTACAAGATAAATGCACTCCAACCTGAACTTTTTACTTTTACACATTAATATATAACTAGCCATTCCTATAACACCAAATCTTTTTAATCAACAAAAACCAAGGTCAAAGTTTTTTTTAACTTTTTCTTCACAAGCACCAATTCCAGAAGTGATATCTAAATAAGAACATATTTTCATTTTTGAATAAAATAAATCAATTTAACCATTGCTACTTTATTTTCCTTGCTATAGAAAGAATGTGTATTTATTTCTATTTGCAACTAGTAATATTTGCCAAGTGTCTCCATTTTTATTTACGAAATTTATTGTATTCTTTTTTATTGATATGTTTATATCAATTTATTGATATGTTGATATCCCAGAGATGTTTAGTGAAGATATATGTACAAACTTCACTATATTGCAAGTGTAATATATATATGGAAGGGACATTGGCATATATTTTGTGAGCCTGTTCTGCAATTGTCTTGCTTTCTTCTTGGCCCTCTCTTTTAAATTCAAGTTCTGCTTAAAACAAAAGTAATATTTTAATCCCTGTTCCCAGTCTTATACAAGCCAGTCAGGTCAAGTCTTGCAAGCTCCTGACTATAGCAGGACCATAAAATCATATGGCTCCAAGTTTTGATAAAAACTTTGGAACTGATACTTGTGAGGAGCTTCTGCACACATTAGTATTATGGAAACTAGCCTCCCATGGGGTATTTCTGCTGTTGTTATTAAGAAGCTCCTGACAGCTTATAAGATATTTAGATATTAGTCCTCATTGTCCCTGGATGCAAAAGAACCAATTGTTTGGGCACCTGATCACTTGGCAAAACAACATCCAAACCATTTCTTGATAAAAATGGTTATTTGAAATGTTAAAGAACACTAACCAACAATTAACCAAATGATGAAAGGATAAAGAAAGGCAATGGGCAAATTAAAGAAAGGAATAAGCTGTCTCTTCTCTCTCTTTTATCTATACTTTCTGTCTTTTCTCTTCAGAATATGATTGACTGTTCTAATTATATTTCATGATTATATCTCCTGTCTATAGAAGCAATTTTTGTTTCACCTTTAAAATTGTTACAGCTAATTGTCTCCCTAAATGGAGAGATAACTTACACTTAAATCATGTTGAAATTGTAGGACTAAACATATCAGAAAGTGAATTATGGAATGAAGAAAGGAAGAGATATATTCTAGACTTCATAAAACAGCAAGTAGACATTGTCTCTTTTGTTCCTTCACCAGAGTATTGGTGGTGAACTCATTATCTCAGTGAGGGAATGGATTTCTCATGTTTTGCTTCAAAAGCTCTATTTTAGACATCGGGCACTCTTGCCCATTTCCGAAGGTGAAATATCAGAATGATTCAGGAGTGGCTGAAATGATTTTCCTTTTCAGGGTTTTTTTTGGTTCTATTTTCTTCTAAATGTTTATTTTCTCTTTCTTCTAAGACACAGATTGTGAGATGTTCAAGTACTCTGGTTGCAAAAGCAGAACTAAGTGCCCCTGGGAAGAAATAATAATGAAAATAATAATAGATCAGCTGTTTCAGTGTCTCTGAAATTATTTTAAAAGTTACTTAGGAACTTATCTAGGGAAGATTGACAGTAAAATTAGAGTTAAAAAGTTTTTTAAAAAGGATAGAACTGTAATTCCAGGAGTTATTTTTGAGACTAAAGCTGTCCATTGGAGTAGATGAGCTGGTTCATGTTAAGAAAGCCTTTCTAGTTTCACGAACTGTAATTCTGCCAAGTTCTATTTGTTAGTTTAAAGGTCCAGGAAGAAAAGAATTATAGTAGACTGAAGAATTGGCTTTGCTGAGATTATTTATCATTTTTCTTTGTGCCATTTTCTCCATCTAAGTAAATCTGCAAAAGAAAAATATGTGTATTTTTGCCTTCTTTCATGTGAAACTTGCATTAAATCCTTTATCTGGCTGCCCATCAAAGAAGCAAAGGTAAAGAACATTTTCTTTTAATGATAATTTTTTCATATTAAGGATTTATTCCCCTGAGACTGCTGATATTACAAAAGTTTATTAGCTTTTAACCTGAGTAGCCTTTTTAATTACATGTCAAGATTTCTCTGCTGACCCTATTTGAATTTATTTTTCTTGACAGTAATCTTTATTCCTGCAGAAGGAAGGATTGGAAGTTTTGACTTATTTCAAGTGAAATAAATTATACATCAGCCAACTGGTGTGGGAGAATTGATTAAGCACTTATTGTTAATGTGCTTTCTTTCCCTGTGCTATGATATCTAGGAGGCAAATCCATTGTACCATTAAAAGAGGGAAATTCAGGATTTCTTGGCAATCTGTAATATTTGTGCAGTTAAGAGGATAGGATTTGCTTTCATGAATATTATTTTCTTACCTAAATAGAGATCCTACCCAGAGACTTTATAATCTTCCAGACAGGCTAGGAAAACAATATTCGAACATCTAATGTCTTTGCCAAGCTTTTCAGGACAATAAATTGAAATCTGCAGCATGACACTTGATTTTTGTTATGCAAAAATGTTTTGTTATGCTGTAAAATATTGCAGGTTTGTGTAGAATACATGCATTTACAAAAATTTTCATTTTCTGACATACATTATTTATATGTTGCCTTATCTCCTAAGAAAGAGTGACCAGCAAAAAGCCTTTTGAATGAATTTATTACGTTCAGCAACATTTTATAAAAGGCTCTTTTATTGAAGTAGATTAATGGCAAGTATTACTTACTTGGCATCCATTTTCTATTTTATGATCAATCTTAGTACAAGTGGCTAAACGTAACCTACCAACAATATTTTTTCCATTTCCTAATTCCCAGCAACACTGCACTGAATGATTAACAAGCAGTCATTTTGCATGGCTAGGAACAGTGGATTGTAGTTGTTATCATTTTATGTTTATACAGATAAAATGAAAGTAACAGAATTACAGGGTTAGAAGTGAACTTGGAGATCTTCTAGCCCGATCCCCAGATCAGGCAAGAAGGTTTATACCATTTCAGACAAATGATTGTCCAAACTCTTTTTGAAAACCTCCAGTGTTGGAGCATCCACAATTTCTGGAGGCAATTATACCACTGATTAATTGTTCTAACTGAGACAATCTAGTAAAGACTAAAGACCTCTATTAAAGTCCATATTGTTGTTATGATACTGTTTGGATTTTTTTTTTAGTTTAAACCACTTCTCCTGTCAAGTTTCATATTACACCCAATGTTTTCAGAATTGAAATGTATATATATTTTTTTGTTTCAATCTGTAAAACAGATAGTACAACCGAAGCACCAGCAATATCAACATCTCCAGCTATCAAAATTCGGAAGAACAGTGTAACAATGACTGAAATCACCTCAAAAATCGATAAATTTCCTTCCACTGCCACCAGCAGTAGCGTGAGTTCCTTAGGAGAGACAGAAGAAGAAAAGGCCAAACGGTTGCTTTATTGTTCACTATGCAAGGTTGCTGTCAACTCTGCCTCCCAATTGGAGGCACACAACAGTGGTAAGATTGAGATTTTCAGGTGGTTTACAGAAGAGAAACCTAGAATTTCCATGAATTTATTAACAATTAAATGACAAAAATGAGAAGAAAAGAAATCCAGTATAAAAAAAGGGAAAGGAGGGGCTTTTGCAATTGCTCCATAGAAGCAATTGGATTCCTTCTTCAAATACCAGTTTTCAATTGATTGCATAAACTGAATACTGTTTTAGATGAAAGAAAAGAAACTAACATGGCTGAAGTAAGAATAACATTAAGCAGAATTTGAAAGGGACACTTAACGTTTGCACTGCTGTATTAGGAAAAACAATTGACCAAATATAAACATACATAGATTGAATGCACACACATCTTAATCAAAATTGTTCTTTTTCATTCTTCAGCATGGACACCTTTCATCAAATGAAATGTCTTACATTAATTGATTTCATAACCACTTAGAAAGTACTTTTTAAGGAGATTATATGAACAATCTAACTAGATGTATCATAATTGAAAATCTTTAAAGGAAAAAAATTCCTCATTTCCAAATCATATTTTCTTCTCTTGGACTTGAGTTCTTCGAACTATTTTATTTAGTACTGTTAATCTACAATCTAATTCAGCTGGTTCAGTGAAAGCCATGAAACATGCAAGCTCTGATCCACTGACTATTAGAAAAAGAAACCAATATAATAAAAATGTCAGTAATCCAACCTAGCCTTTAACCCTACCATTTATTTTACTCATTCAAGTATTTAAGATAGTAAAATATAGCTAATAAGTACAAGTATTTCCTATAATTATATATTTGAGATTATTTTATGTGGTCAATCATTTTTCATTCTTCAAATTTAGACTGAATTTATTGTAGCAACTTTTTTCCATTTTATAATTTTGTTATTTTTAGTTTGTGCATAGATCCCAAAATTATTGAATTTCCTTTATTATGTATTCCATAACTGTATTTATTTGTTAGATTTATTTCCTGCCTTTTCTCCTGGAAGTCATATATTGCATTCATTCTTCTGATTTTCCCCTCCCTGCATCTTATAAGGTAGGTTAGATTGGGCTGAGATTGATTGGTCAAATCCAGGGAGCTTCCTAGCTAAGATGAACCTGTAACTGGGTCTACTAGTTTTTTTGATATATCTGGACGATATTGGCATAAGCTCTGTTCAATCATTAAGCTACTGTATCAAACTCCTATATTCTTCTTCAGTTTTTTTATTATCTATTTATATGGGATGTTTCTAGAATAAATATTAGATTACAGTGCATTACTTTTCCTTCTTTGAGGAAGGAAAAGTCTTGTGTCACTTTTTAAATCATGATTTATTGCATGGGTTATTTCAAAAATGAATAATATCTCATATATACACAGAACATTATTGTTGTTATTTCAGTGGATTGTTCACACTTACATGTAATTTATGAAAATTGTTTTACTTTCAGTCTGATTCATTAAAGAAGCTGAAAAAGAGATCCATTTGGGATCCAGAGCTGGCAAATCTGAAAAATTCCCATACTTGCAATTTATAAGTATGGCTATTGCTTTTAGATCAAAAAGGATTTTGTGTACTTACTGCCTAACTTTTGTAAAATGTTTGGAAATAATTAATATTTTAAGTTGTTATGACAAATACTAACTTTGCATTTCCCTCCCCCTTTTAAAAAATATATGGACTCCTGGGAAATTTTTGCTATTGGAGAAACAATGGCATGGAATAGAATAGACCTTTATTATAAATACTTTAGTTTTTAGAAGCAATATTTTTCCTGGTAAAGACATCTAGAAGTTAATCATACATTCTTTTTAAAAAGGGTGACTGTGTTGCTATTTAATTTCTATTCCTTTCTATGGAGTGTGCACTATCAAAAAGGTTTTTTGAGATGGTGCCAATTCCTTCACTAGCAGCAGGTTTTCAAAATTATTGTTAATAATCCAATTAGAATATGTGGCAATGATTCAAACCAATGTACAAATGATTTTATCGTTTATGGGAAGACATGTTTAATTAGCTGCAGCTGGTGATCAAAATAAACTCTACATTTAGCTTCAGTGAGGATTCTCACACACATTAGTACATACTGGTGACAGCTTCTTTAGCATAAAAGTTGAGGAATAAATAACTTGGGGCCCATTAGTCATATGTGCCATGGACCTTGGGTGCATTAGAAATTGTATCAGTGTATGGAAATAATAATCATAACTTCCCAGGTTTTTATATGAAATTATAATTACTTAGGTAGCATTAATAGCTAGATATATGGATATACAATATTAATATGATTATCATTCATCAAATCAATATGAAGAATACAGATGGGTGCATAAAAAGTATCTGGTATAAAACCTGAGGTATAGCTAGAACAGCTTTTCCATTCTTTCCATTCTTTAAGTATTCAGACTTTGTAATATTCTTGGTTCTGACTATAGTGCTAAAGAAATTAAATTCCTCACATGTTGGAGAACGTTAATCCAGAGAAAGACGAAGGTTTTATTCAAACAATTTTCTAATATTATTCTTTTATATGTTTAACATTTTTAGGTACAAAGCACAAAACTATGTTAGAAGCTCGTAATGGGAGTGGAACCATCAAAGCCTTTCCTAGGACAGGTATTAAAGGAAAAGGACCCATCAATAAAGGAAATACAGGACTTCAGAACAAAACATTTCACTGTGAAATTTGTGATGTACATGTGAATTCTGAGACACAACTTAAACAGGTACTAAACTTTGGCAACTTATGTCTTTTATTGCTCCTAAACTCCAGAAGTTCAAGGTTCTTAAGTCTGGATCAGTAAAGCTGCCAATTTTTAGGAGTTTATGTGAGCCACTGATGGTATTATGATCATCTATCATTTGTCAAGAATGACTGGTGCTTTCCAGTTTTGCTATAATTTCAATATTGTGATTCCAGAGATTGACACAGATATCATAGTACTGTATTTTCAACTATAGAAATAAAAGGAAACATATCTATTTGAGTCCAACAATGCTAAAACATTATGGTGTGTGAATCAATCATATGATTCTTTGATTTCTTACCAACAGGATAGGGTAGTGCAAACTAGAGAGATAGACATTTCATCCCAACCTGCTGCTTGATTCAGCAAGGTGTCACATCTCTGAAAAGTTTATCATGTATTTTTCACATCCCTTTCCATGCTTCTGAACAGACAGCACATTTACTGGATTATTTCTAAGGCCACAAGGCATGTTTCTGAACAGTTTGCACAGCCATGCCATATGGTTCATGATGATTTTGTGCATTTGTTTTGCTGAATTATATTTTCATTAAACTGTCTTATGTTGACAATTATTTCAACTTAAATTATTTAAGAATGACATAATGTACCCTTGTGTTCTGTTATTTTACTTGCCCCATGTCTTTTGCAGAAAAATGGATATTTTGATGAATATGAATTGTTGTATAAACAGATTCTTCTCTAGACAAGAAGCATCAAATTAGGCCCAAAAGCTATACTCTTCCCCCTCAAAATTAGAAATCCTGTTAACTATACAATGTTATTTTTACAACATTTTTATATATAATCTAAGAGAGCATTATCTTGAGGAAAGACTAACTTAGGCAGTGGAAATAATATATACTATATTTATTTGGTTCAAAATGAGTGAAACACCTTTTAAAGTAAGTTTTTCCAAAGCAGACCACACAACCTAAAACACATTTATGCAGTTTACTGGCAGAGTCTGCCGATATATCAGAGGATGACATTCATATGCCCCAGATCACCAAGTTAGTAGTTAAAAAGAGCAAAACAAGATGAAGGGGGAATCCAAGATGGTGATCGAGGTGAATGCCTAACCACATCACTGGAGACAGGGAGTGGGGTCTGGGGCAATGAAGCCACGACCTACCTCAACCGGGATTGTCGTAAGGTTTCGGAAGGTTCCGAGAACAGAGAACTTGCTGGCAATCCCAAAAGTGAGTGGAGAGAGTGAGCAGAGAGGCCAGGACAACATTCTGAGTGGAAAGTCCATTCCGTAGGACGCCATTCCGAATAGGTGAGACTTGAAAGAACTGGGACTGGTAGATAGTGAATAGTGCAATTCTGTGCAGAGAGCGGATAGTGGAGAGCAGATAGTGCTAAGAGCCGGGACGAGCTGTGATTAGATGAGAGCGTGATTCTGACTCTTATAATGAGAATGATTCTGAGAGTGAACCGTTCCAAGCAGCATAGAGTGAACTGCATGGAATGAGCTGTGATTGGTGGAAAGTGTTATTCTGAACTGCAGAGAAAGAGACAGAACTGACCTAAACATCCTAAAAAGAGCTGGGACTGGAGGAGAGCTGGAGAGTGTGATTCTGAATGGCCAAGAGACTCACGGAGACTTGATAGACCCTATCTGAGAGGAATAATCTCCTAAACAGTCTTCATTTAAATCACCCATCTGATTAGTCAGCCTGCATTTAAACCCCCACTCAGCTGATTGGACAACCTCCACATAATCTCCACCCAAATTTCATCAATTCCAAACCCCCAAGTAGATGATTGGAAAGTTCATTCAAATCTTCTCCATCAAGCAGTAATGCTTCCTCTTTAAAAACAAAACAATGTGGCTTTAAGGAAAAACAAAGGAACTTTTCACTACAAACCTCCAATACTTCACTACCTCCACTATTTCATTACCTCAAAACCAATTATTGATAGATAATGCTTTGTCTAAAATAATCGATTTATCATTTAATAGTATAATAATTAATTGTTAAATGACCATCAATTTACTGATTTATTGAATTGATAGAGATTTAATACTGTATCATTGATTATCTAGTTGATTGATTGATTGATTTTTAGTAATAAGTAATCTTACTTTTGATTCATTCTCTAACTTATCAATTAACATTTATTAATTACCAACATTCATTAAGTAACTGTCTACCTATAACATTAATTAGCTATTGTAATTGTTTAGTGTACTATTGTCATTGACCATGCCAGCCAAAAACTCCAAATCCTCCACTACCAAATAACAACAAAAGAATAATATCTCTACCAATGACATCCCAGACTCCTGCACATGCTTCCAATGTCTTGAAACCATCAATGAAAATGAAAATAACACCAAATGCCACCTATGTGACAATCAAGCCCACCTTGCCTGCTTAAACTTAAACAAAAGCCTAGCTGATTTCCTAAAAAAAACAGATACATTCCCTTGTCTATGTCCATCATGTTTACCTAAGCTAAACAAACTAAGTATCCTGCCTGACAGAGTTGAAAGCATAGAATCATTCATTCACTCAATAGAAGAATGCTTTCTAACACGTTTTGAAACAACTATGCAAGCAAGCCTAATCTCTCGAAAAAAAATACAGAACAGATAAGCAAATACCTACCAGCTCAAACTCAAATCCCAACTCAACAACCACTACCACAACTACTACCTCAACTACAATCACAGCTACAATCAAAAATAAACACCAACCCACAGCCAAAACCAATCACTATCCCATCAAATAATTCCACAAATGATATCTCCTTACTCATCAGAGACATCATGGAATGTGATCAGAAACATCCAAATGCCATCTTATTTGGTCTTGAAAACATCAACGAATCAGATGATGTCACCAATATCATAAGCAACTCAAAAACAACAAACATCTCTCCTGAAGATATCATTGAAATAACCAGAGATGGCCCTGAGTTTAAATACAATGACAATTCGGTGGCCCCAGGATTTTGTAGAGTTGTTTGCAAAAATGAGTCCAGCAAACGTATATTCATCCATACAATATACACCATTGCAAAAACCAAACCCAGCCATAACAAACTTTGCTCAATACCAGACTTATCCATACTGCAAAGAATCTGTTCCCGTTAACTCCTCACAGAACTCAAAAAGCATCTAGACAATGGAGAGAAGGATCTGTACATTGATTACCGTGCTGATTGTATCAAAAGTAAGTCACACAACCCACAAATCTGCATCCAACCCTACATCATCCAACCCACTATCACTCAAAACTAGGCACTCATGCCCCTAACTACCTAAATTCCAACTACAACTGGCCTTAAATGCAAGCTACTCAATGCAAGAAGCCTTGTGAATAAAATACCTGAATTTCTCCTCTTACTAAATATGGCTAAATTCGACATCATATTTGTCTGTGAAACATGGCTCAACACATCTCTCCCTGACTCCATTACCACAGTAAGAGTCTATCATGTTTACCAATCAGATCATGAAATCCGTAGAGGAGGTGGTGTTGCTATCTTCTGTAAAAAGTCTCTACATCTAAAAAACATCCAAGTTACCCAGGAGCTAGCTCTTCCTGAGACCATCATCTGTGAACTGTCCTTAAATATCACATTTTGATTCTTATTATGTTACAGAGCCCCTGATTATGACCTCGAACATGTAAACAAATTAAATTCACTACTAACATGGGCAACATCCTGCCCACATGCTTTTATCTTTCTTGGTGACTTCAATCTACCTCATATTAACTGGACCCTAAACAAATGTAAAACTGAACTCATACATGCAACCTTCTACAATGCTCTAACAAATCTGGGACTGGAACAATTAGTAACCAACAATACTAGACTTAACAACTGCCTCAACCTCATCTTCTGCAATAGTTTGAATTCAATTTACAGAATACAAATTAAAGAACCCTTTTCCAACAGTGACCACAACAAGATTGACTTTTGTCTCAACATACACAAAAATCATCATAAAGTCCACACAAAAATCATCATAATGATGGGATCCCCAATTATAACTTCAAAAAAAGCAACTATGATCTTATAGACAACGATCTCTCATTTCTTGATTGGCAATTTCTATTCACTGGATGCAATACTATAGAAGACCATTACAACATATTTTCATTGAAATCAAAAGAATCATCAAAGTATATGTACCTATATATTGTTATTATACCAATAACAACTCCAAAAACCAGAAAAAAACAAATTACCCATAACAATCAGGATGCTTCAATCCAAAAAGAAATCACTTTGGCGGAAAAAGAAATCTGGTCATGTTGCCAAATTCAAAAGCCGATACAAAAATATCTGCCACCAGATAAAGACTGAATGCACCAATTAGCACATTAAACAAGAAGAAAACCTTCTACGCACCAATTCCACCTAAGCTTTTTACAATTTTGTAAACAACAAACTAAAAGACTCAAGGTCCACCCCCGCCCCCGAAAGGATCTAATGGAAAAGACTGCAACGATGACACCATTAAAGCCAAGCTCTTTAACACATTCTTTGGCTCAGAATTTTTTAAGCAGCAATGGATCATGGCCAGTATTCCCTAGTTGAACCACAGACAACTACAGTGATCTAGTACATATCAATTTTACAGAAGACAATGTTGAAAAAGCACTATGCAATCTAAAACCATCTCTATCTATTGGACCAGATGGAATATGTTCCTACTTATTTAAAAAGCTATCCACTGCTGTAGCCAAACCTCTAAGCATAATCTTTGAAAAATCTTTCAGGACCAGCTCCTTGCCAAACCTATGGTAACTAGCCACAGTCATCCCCATCTTCAAAAAGGGAGACTCCAGCCTAGTTGAAAATTACAGACCAATCTCTTCATGCTGCATCACCTGTAAAGTCATGGAATCAATTATTAACCAATCCATTATCCTCCACTTAGAGACAAGCAACCTACTCTCTAATAAAGAATTTGGTTTCAGAAAAAAAATATCCTGTAATCTGCAACTCTTACACTGCAAAAACAGGTGGACTACACAACTTGATCAGGGCAAAGCAATAGACACAATCTACATAGACTTCTGTAAACTTCAGTGGTACATGAAAAACTACTCCTAAAACTAAAATCTTATGGTATTTCTGGACAACTGCATAACTGGATAGAAGCATTCCTGTCAAACAGACAACAAATGGTCAAAATTGGGAGCGTCCTATCAAATTCTGTACCTGTCAACAGTCGTGTCCCCAAGGCAGTGTTCTAGGACCAACTCTCTTCATACTCTACATAAATAACCACTGTGATCACATTAAGAGCAACTGCGTTCTCTTCGTTAATGATGTAAAGCTATTCAACACCACCAACAATACTGCTACCCTTGAAAAAGACCTCGACTATGTATCAGAATGGTCAAACTAACGGCAACTTCAAATCTCAACAAATAAATGCTCTGTCTTACATCTTGTCAAAAAAAAATCAGAAAATAAAATACAAGCTGAATAGTCAAGACCTTGTTGATGATCCAAACTCTGCAAAGGACCTTGGAGTACTCATTTCTAATGATCTACGTGCTAGAGCCCACTGTAACTACATAGCCAAAAGACATTAAGAGTTGTTAACCTAATCCTACGTAGCTTTTTCTCTGGTAATATCACACTACTAACTAGAGCATACAAAACATTTGCTAGACCAATACTTGTATACAGCTCATCAGTTTGGAACCCACATTATGTATCTGATATTAGCACAGTTGAGAAAGTCCAGAAATATTTCACAAGAAGAGTTCTCCACTCATCTATTCATTGCAAATACCTTATGCCACCAGACTTGAAATTCTAGACCTAGAAAACCTTGAATTATGCCGTCTTCGGTCTGATCTAAGTATGGTATATAAAATCATATATTGCAATGACTTACCTGTCAATGAATACTTCAGCTTTAACCATAACAACACAAGAGCACACAATAGATACAAACTCAAGGTTAATTGCACCAAACTTGAGCGCAGGAAATACGACTTCAGCAACAGAGTGATCAATGTCTGGAATACTCTACCTGACTCTGTGGTTTCTTCCCCAAACCCCAACTTTAACCTTAGATTGTCTACTATTGACCTCACCCCTTTCCTAAGAGGTCTGTAGGGGGCGTGCATAAACGTACCAATGTGACTACCATCCCTGTCCTATTGTTTCTTTTTATTTTTCTTATTTGTATCCATTTCATGTATTCATAACCATGTTTATACTTATATCTGTTATCTAATAATTGCTTGACAAAATAAATAAATAAATAAATAAATAAATAAATAAATAATGCTAGTCTAATATTTGTTTGTATGTCTCAGATTTATAAGCATTGAAATGCTACTGACAGATATTCCAGTTTGTTGATTTATTGTTCTAAAATGGTAGGATGTTTCTCTGTGGGATGAAGTGCTACAGATAAATTGTTTGTCATATAGATGCAAGTGTCATAGAGAACAATTTAAGGCAAGTGCTATTTATTCGCATAGATAAAATATAGCCGTTAACAGATCAAGGCAGTTTGTGATAGGAAGCCCAGTTCCGAAGTGTTACATAAGGGTTTCTGATAGGAAGCATAAATCAACCTAACCTAAGGGAAATAGGCTCTTGAGTCTATTGAGTCTGAACAAAAAGAGGACATTTTAATGATACATTTGTTCTGCAGGAAGAATATTCTATATTGCTAAAAAATACCGTATTCTTCATCAAAGTTATTATTATAAGGTATCACCCATCATATATATATATGTCCATCTTGAAAAAACACCTCCATTTTATTACTGATCTATCATTTATTGATGTTGAAGATTGTGATACTTCAGGATTTATTCCTCATATAACAACTTACAAAATATATTGTATTGTTTTAATAGCCTGTTCATGGCTACCAGTGCCAATGAATTGCTTTTGATTGTATCCCCCAATGTGTCTGCTTACTCTCTTGTAATCCCTTACTCAGTAATAAATGCAAATAGAAATTAGTTTATTAATTTCTTCATTCCAATTACTCCAATGATGGGGCAGCCAGGGAAAAGGGAACCTATGGTAAAACCTTAGGGAGACAAACAAAAGTGGAAGATGTGAAAGTCAGTTACAGGCAGGCAAACAGCTACCTCAGTCCTGTGGTGATTGCTCCAAAGGTGAAGAGGTGGGGTGAAGGGAGAGAAACAGGAGGTATAATAGAGTCATGTGATTTCCCAGTTAGCAACCACTTTGCTTAATGAAAGAGCTGCCAGTCCCAGTTATAGCCATTAAGTTAGGAGTACCTGAATGAGAATCTCCATAAACATATGGTAAGTTACGGGTATCTGTATTAGTCTAGTGAGATTATTTATCAGTGAGCTCATCTTGAGTTCTCAAATAGTTTTCCATTTAAGATAATTTACAAAACCAGACCTTGTTAATTTATATGGTATATAACCTTTGTGTTCATCATTTCAGAGCAAACAGAAAAATAGATGGATATTTTTATGATAAAATCTGTTCATCTATTTTTCCGGTTTATTTGAACCAGATTTTTATTTATGGTAAAAAAATAGATTTATCATTCTTAAATATTGAAGTTAGTAAATTGTGTCATTTGAAGAATAGTAGTAACAAAGAGTGTTTGTTTTCAAACAGCACATAAGTAGTAGAAGGCACAAAGACAGAGCTGCTGGGAAACCTCCAAAACCCAAATACAGTCCCTACAACAAACTCCAAAAAGGAACACACCCACTTGGGGTAAGCAAGTTTTTGACATATAGTATTACTGATAATATAATTTGAATCACAGTTCTAATAATGTTTTATGAAAAATCCATTTTTCTAGGTTAACTGACAACCCCCGAATAACCTTGCATTTTGTTGATTGAAAATAAGCCACTTATCATAAGCTAGCCATCCCTTATTCTTACCAAATTAATTTTTTTTCTTATGAAAACAAAACTAACTAGAAGAAAAGGGAAGGGGATATGGAAAATAGTGTTTCAAGTTTTAGAAAAATATGCACCTGATTATTGAGCTTTTCCAAGCATTCATTTGGAAAACTCCAAAAATCTAATTAATTTGAGCAAGGGATACTCAAAGCTTACTGTAGCCATTTCTGATATGGAGAATGCAAAAGAAAAAGACAGCTTGAGTAATTGAACAACCAGAATATAGTATTTGGATGAAAAATCACCATTCATGTAAGAGGATACTAGTGATATCACACATATGTTCTTCTCAGAATTACGTTCCAATGAATTATAGTGTTTGCTCCAGGTAAGTGAGTGCACAAGTAGGAAACTGTGATTTATTTGGTGTGCTATTGTCTTTCCCCTGCATCGTCCTTTTTATGATATAAAAATTTTGCTCATAATTTTTAGAAAAATGTTATCAAAAATCAAATAAATAAGAATAAATCAGTGTAATGATGATTAACTGTATCAATAGGGTATGCAGTTGTTTATATAAATTAGCTAATTACATAATGAAGGACTTGCGATCATGGACCCTGTGTTTTGGAGTGTGGGAATGATTCAATCCATCTTAATGTTTCATCGGAGTTCTCATCTCTATCACAAAGCAAATGAAGTCCATGTCCATCCTTCAGGAATTTTTTCCACTTTCTTTTTTTTTTTTTTTGTAAATTTTATTTGAGTTTTCACAAAAAAATAAAAAATACAAATAAAACATCTTTTTTGAAAGTAGCGTAATCCTGGGTTACATTTCTTGTAGCGTAATCCTGGGTTACATTTCTATTCTATCATTAATGTTAATATTCATTAAAATATTAACTTCTTTAACATTACTTTTCAATTAAATATCATACTTCTATGGGAACAATTATAAGCTTTCCATAATTAATTCCCCCCCTTCATTTATATTTTATAAAACATTAACTAATTAAAATGTTCCCGTCCCTTCCAAATTCAATTTTCTCATTTATTTTAATTCACTTATTTTATTAACAAACATTTCACTAAATTACACTAACTATTTTATCACTCATTTTAATCATACATTGTTTCCAATTTTCTAAAGTTATTTCTATTACTAATATAACAATACAATCTTATGTACCGTTACAGAATCCCTTTTTCAGTTAAATTTTCACCCATTATCTCTAAATAGGTCCTGTTTCTCTATATCTTGTTCCGGTCCTTTGCAACTTCTTTTCCTTTCCTTCTTCCCTCTCTTCTTCCCTCTCCCCTTTTTACCCCCTTGTCTCTCTGCCTCTATTTCTCTCTTCTGTATTTCCCCTCTTCTGTTGCTTTCCAGTATTATACTCATTTTTCGAATTATTTTTCTTTTCTTTGGTTGTTTTTTTAAGTCTTAAATTCTCCATTCTCTTTCCCCGCCCCTTTCCTTTTTCTTCCCCACATAGAATTACTTGTTCATTAAAGATGGCTTCTTCTTTGTCCCAGTCTTCTTGTTTTACAGACGTTTCTTGTTGTTTCTCATAGTTCCAAATCTCCATTTCTAAGAACTGAAAAATGAAGCCAAAAGAACCTCTCCCTTCTTGTGCATCTTCTTTATACTTTTTAAGTTCCATTTTCAATTCATCCAGAAGTGATGCCATTGTATAAATTTTTAAACAACCACCCGATTGATTTTAGTCATTCAAATGCAATAACCAAGAATCCAAAGATCACCAAGTAATCCAAATACACGCAAGCTGTTTCTTTTTGCTCTTTTTTTTTCACTTTCTCTTCCTGGGGTTCTACTGTTTAGTTACAAAGTTTCAGTTAAAATGTATCCTTTAGAAGTTTTACTGTAGATCCTTTTTAATTCCAGGCAGTCTCCTCCCTCTTTCCAGATCCTGCCCTTTTATTCTTTTTCTCTCCCTTCCTGCTTATGAAAAAAAAAATTAGTGTCCAGAAATCTTTATTATCCCTTTGACATTTTGTTTTATTTTCAGCTTAATTGCCTGTTGATGTCAGATTTTTCCGATTTCTTATTTAAGTCTCTCAGTATAGGGAAAGGGAGAGAAGAAGAAAAAAACCAAACCTTTCCCTTTTCCCTTTCCTTCGCTGTTTCCGACTCTTCTTTGGGAGCGATGTTATTTTTTTGTAAATTTAAATTCCAGAGTACCTTAGTTGTTGCTTTTGCAATTTAACCTGGTCAGCCAAAACTTTCACTTCTTATCTTCCTCCTGCACATTCTTTTCTGGTCGAGTTCTTCTTTGAGGTGGCCATTTCTGACCACCGCTGCAACCGCCTTTGGGAAAGGGAGTAATGGCCAGTTGAGGAGGAGAAATGCGGCTCTCCTCAACCCTGCTGGCAGTCTCCCCCCTCTTCACCACCTCTATGGGGTGGCTTAGCCCCAAAACCAGCTGGCTCGGGGTGCTCCGGCGGCGAGCCCGGACTGAAACCATGCATGATCGTCGATTTCTGTCTGTCGCCAAAGGAACTCAAACTGGAAGCAGGAATTTTTTTCAGTTTCTATAAGTGATGCCAGTGGCCCAGCTTTCTTCACGATTTGCTTCAAGGGAGTGCATTGCTTATTCATCTGCCTGCCTGCCTGCCTGCCTGCCTGCCTGCCTATCTATCTATCTATCTATCTATCTATCTATCTATCTATCTATCTATCTATCTATCATTTATCTATCTCAGGGGTGTCAAACTAAAGGCCCGGGGGCCAGATTCAGCCCCTGGGGAGCTTAGATCTGGACCACAGGGCTGCCCTGGAAACAGAAAAGGATTGGCCCATGGTGACTCTGCCAGCAAACATGGAGCTTAGAAAGGCCACAGCTGGCCCTCCATTTTCACTGGCAGAGGGTTGCAGGAGACTGTCGCAGCTGAAAATAGAGCTCGGGAGCCTGTTTTCACTGGCAGAGCACTCCAACCACCACAGGCATCTTTGACACAAGTGACGTCAAGCTGGCTACACCCACCCTGGCCCCCAAGGTCAAAGACTACCCTTATGCGGCCCTCCAATGAAATTGAGTTTGACATCCCTTTTCTATATCTGTCTGTCAGTCTATTTTTATTCCACTTTCTTTATTATATTTTGTAAATAATTCCTGGTGATGAACATATATAATAACCCTTCCTATTTTACCCACAACAAAAATCCTTATGAAGTGGGTTGGCCTGAGAGGCAGTGACTGACCCAACTGGCTTTCATTCCTAGGGCAGAACTAGAATTTACAGTCTCCTGGTTTCTAGCCTGGTGATTAAACTGGCTTCATTGAAGCAATCCGTTGAGAATAGAATTCTCATTCCATACATTGTTTCCTTTGGTCATATACAAAGTTCTGTTTGGGAACATGATAGGACCTTGCATTTTGCATTTTGATGTTAAAAAGACAGCTTGTTCACAGAAAGACAGTTAATCAGGAAATGGAGAGAGATATATTGGGAAAATTGAAAATGTACATTTGTTTCTCATAAAATGAGAACCTTTGCATAACAATTTATGAACATGTTTTGTCCAGTATGAAATCTGTAAATATTGATTATCAGAATGTAATGAGTTTCTGATTCCTTATATATATTAAGCCTCTTTTCTGTTGTTCTTATTTACTTATTTTAATTTTTAAAATATTTTATTTTCCTTTAAAACCTTTGATTTACGTTTCCTTTTGCTATATCAAGTATGTTAGATATTTTGCATAAAAATTCATTTTCAGTGTTTGTGATCTGAACAAATAACATTCTTTCTTATGTTGTCCCTCCTCTTTCAGGTCAAACTTGTATTTTCAAAAGAAGCTGCAAAACCAGTAGCTCCACGGATTCTCCCTAATCCACTGGCAGCTGCAGCAGCAGCTGCTGCTGTTGCTGTAAATTCCCCTTTCAGTCTTCGAACAGCCCCACCAGCTACACTTTTTCAGACTTCTGCACTTCCTCCCTCACTTCTTCGACCTGCCCCTGGACCTATACGGACGACCCACACACCTGTCCTGTTTGCTCCATATTGAACTCCATCAATGAATTGAGTGTACTGCAATAATTTTTCAGAACAAAAGCAAAACAAGGACAATGACCTATGCAGTGTTAATTTATTGTGATGTGTGTATATGTGTATGTATGTATAAGTATACGGGTATATGCATACATATATGTATGTATGTATATATACACATACTCACACACACACACATGACTTTTGATAGAGATCTTAATCAACTTTAAAGAAAGGCAAGTGGCTGTATATTCTTCCAATGAAAATCTTACAAGTTATCCTACAACATTTATTGTGTGTGTGTGTGTGTGTGTGTGTGTGTGTGTGTGTGTTTATCTGTATGTAAAATGAACAAATATTCATATATGTAGAAAAAAATCTATGTGTATGTATGCAAATACAAATACACATATACACACATACTAGTATTGAAGCAATTTTGATTGTGCTTTTTGCCACAGATACCTACAGCAACTTTATTGTTTATGAACAGCTAAACAGAACTGTTTAAAAGGCATTAACAGGTTTCAATGTACATAAAATACTTAATTCTTAGAATAAAAGGGGAAAAGGAACAGAAGTACTGTCAACACCAGTACGCTTAATGAATGCTCTTGCCAAGTCAGCATTTCCGGAGTACTTATCTGATAAAAATAGATACAATAGATACAATACTGAAATGTTCATAAACTGAAATGTTCATAATACTGAAATGTTCAAAAACTGAGATAATTGACATCTTCCTTCTTTGGCAAGTTGCCACAATATTTGTGGACCTAGGAAGAACCTTTGGCAGCCACCCTGCACACATTTTCCACTAGTATATGCCCTATTCAACACTGCAGAATGTACAACAGAGTAGTCAACCAAATTAAGAAGGGAGCGGCAAGCCATTTCTGCTTCATTGCCAAATAAACCAAAATGGTAAACCCAACTATACAGTTGTCAGGAGTCAAGCATGACTCAAATGAGATTTTTTTACAGCAGATGTGGATCGGATTGCTATATTGGCTTCTCTCCCAAATGAAAGGCTTTCCAATCAGTTGTATGATTATTTCATTAGAAACTCTAATCTTGAAAACCCTTAGTTGGACATATCTTTCTGAAGGGCTGCCTATCCACCTTGCCTCTTTGCTTCATTACAGGTGGCATTTAACATTTCCATGTGCTTTAAATGTACATGTAATGTTAAAGAAAGTGAGTGCTGATTGTTCAGGACAGAAGAAAAAGTTTTGATTGATTGTTCTTGCATGCTCAACCTGATTAGGATTGGGAGAGTCAATGTGGTATCTTGTTATCTGTAGCAATCAATCAAAATACAGGCAGGAGAAATTGATCTTAGTCTATAGTTCAGGAGGTGAAGGAATCAGGTTCCATAACAAGTGATGTAATCTGGCAGGGACATCTGTATCAATACCACAATTATCTTAAATAGCCCAATAGTCATCTGTTCTCCTGTGCTTCTAATATTCTCATGAAACAGGACACAGATTTCCTTCAGTCAACTCTCCATGGTAGCATTTGGTTTTCATATCACTGAAATGTCATGTCTCCCCTACTCCACTTTCTGGAATTTCGGGTTTGCCAAAATAAAAGAATATTTTGAAATATACTATGGGAAAAGGAAATGCATCTAAAATCAAATTAAGACTGTAAAATGGATAATACCATAATAGAAGATATTACACATTTCAGCAGATTGGGTTTAAAACAATGATTAGACAATGATTAGGACACAGGATTGGATATAGAACAAAATAAGGAACACAGAACAGAATATTTGTGAAGTGGTTTCTTTATGGCACGTATAGAGGTTGTGGTAATAATAAAGTACATTGCTACTGCTGGGATCTGATATAAACCTAAGTTATATTTTATCAGAAAGCCATACTATGTGGACAGATGCAACCCATTGACCAGAAACTTTGTATGTCTTATGTATCATAACCTTTTATGCCATCTTACAGACCTACTGAAAGGAAAGTCTTGTTGATATGGGATTGCAACTTTAAGGCTATATGTTCACTGTGAGGCATTAAAAATGAAGCATTGGAAATCTATAGAGCTATATTGTATACATGTTATAATTCAAAATAATTTATGCAGAAAAAACTATATAAAATAATTAAATTGAGCCATTCATCTTTAGAAAAGAGTTATGAAACATTTGGCAAGAAATAGCAGAGGATGGAGAAAAATGTATCTATTCTGAATCTCTGATATTTCTGCTGACATTTCTTGGAGAAATTAAATGATCAGCTGCTCATTCAGAAGTAACCATTTTGCTATACAGCCATGATGCTCACAAGTAGACTTTAGCAAATAGACCACATTTTAAGCTGAGTGGAGAGTGGAAGCTTAAAGATTATTCATGAAATACTAGTTATATTAAAGCAATCTCCATAAATTTGCCACATTCCTGTGTTGTATAATATCTATACTTATCATTTTTATTTTCTATTATTATTAACATACACAAACACCCCATTTAGTACACTAAGCCAGACAGCACTTCAGCTTTAAAAGGAAAGCACTTTCCTGGTATCAGTGCCACTCTTTAAAATGGCTGTGTCTGATTCTGGAATTATGTAGTTACTTACTTACACTGCTGGGTTGTTGCTGTGCTAGCCCTTGTCTCACCTAGTTGGCAAAGACAGCTTGTTTTGCATTACATTCACTGTAGTGGATAGAATTCAGCATATTGTGCATGATATGGAGCAAAACCAGAGCTCAGGAGGGCCATGTGTGGCCCCCCCAGGTTCCATTTTTGGCCACAATGACTTCCTGCAGACTTCTGCCAGTGAAAATGGAGCTTGGAGAGGACTCAGGAGGCAGTCACAGCCAAAAGTGGGGCTGGGGGCCACACACGGGCCCCACTGGGCTCTGTTTTCACTGGCAGAAGGTTAGCAAAACTAAAAGCAAAACAAAACAAAAGGAGAAATATTTCCTTTTTGCATTTAAGCATCCCAGAAGGGACAGGAAAGGAGAAAGGGAAAGAGGAAAGAAAAAGAAAAACAAGGAAAGATGGGAAGAGAACAAGGAAGGAAAAACAAGAGGGGAAGAAGGAAAGAGAATGAAGAGGAAGGAAAAAGAGAAGGAAGGAAGGAGAAGGAAGGAAGGAAGGAAGGAAGGAAGGAAGGAAGGAAGGAAGGAAGGAAGGAAGGAAGGAAGGAAGGAAGGAAGGAAAGGAGATTATAAAGAGAAGGAGAGAGTGTCTGAGGGAAGTCTTGCCTTAGCACTTGGCCACCAGCAGCCCTGCTGCCCTTTCACTATCCTGTTGTCTCCTCCTCCTGACCTCACCTGGTGCTCTCTCATCCTAGGATGAGTTTGGTTACAAAGCCAGGTCTCCTTGCATGAAGAGGGAATGGGCCTCCCTCTGACCCACATACTTTGCCCTCCCACACACACTATGAACAACCTGGCCAAGAAGAGTAAGAAGAACAGCAGCAGCAGCCTCAAGGAGATAAGGGCAACTGGATACCTTCTTGAAGAAGTGGGACTGGGCTGGCTGGGCTGTGAGGTCCCGGTGCCCTGGGAACTTTAGGGCTAGGTTGCGCACTTGCCCTCCACTATCTAGGGTTTTAGATAGCCTATGCTGCCATCTGCCTAGTCCTTCGTGTGGTCCAAGGGGAATGGTGAGGCTCTTCTGGAGGACAAGGGTTTGGCACTCTCTGGTCTCACCTTCCTCCTCTGGAGACAATGGATCCCCATAGCCCTGCATGAGCCACCACAGGTGCCCCCAACATAAGTGACATTGAGCTGGCCATGTCCACCCTGGCCATGCCCACCAACCCCAAGGTCAAACATAACACTGAGGTGGCCCTCAAAGAAATTGAGTTTGACATTTCTGTTCTAAAACTACAGAGTCCTTTCTAAAATGTTTTCATTACTCTCCTCCATCCTTCCAACTCATACTTTCTTTTTAGGAACAGTGTCTAGGCTGCTCCTATTCCTCCTGTCTCCCAAGCTTATTCCCTAATACCAATTCACTACATTAGTTCTATTCAGTTTGCTATGTGATACTAAGAAAAGGCTGAAGAGCTGTTGATAAGTATCACATATATAGTTTTAATTTTTCTTTCCAAATGTGAAACTGAACACTGCTAACTAGTATTTGATGGTTGGTTTTAGAAAAGTTGGTCTCTCTCCCTCCCTCCCTCTCTCTCTCTCTCTGTGTGTAGACTCTTCTATGCCTAGAGGGAAGATTCTATAGAAAATTGTGAAAAGTAAAAGGACTAAGATCCTGTGAGATTTCTAGATTCAGACAGGGACCAATCAACTTGGTAGAAGACAGCAGTGGTGATAGCTGTTGTTGCCAATTGACAGCAACATCAGGAAGGAGTATGAGAAACTGGAAAAGTATTATGGCCTGAAGAAAGATCTGGGGAGAATGTGCAAAATAAAGGCCAAAGTGGTCCCAATAGTGGTAGGAGCATTTGCAGAAGGATTTCTTCCATTCTTAGTAGAGCATGGAAACCACCTGCTATATTGTTATAGAGTACCGCCCAATCCTCTGGAGCAGATTTTTGTAAGTTGAAAGACTTCGGGAGAAAGAAGAAGATAAGAGTACAGATTATTCCATGAGCAAATTTCTATAACTGAAATTTTCTATCCAATTCAACTATGTCCCTCCAAACTTCAAATTGACACATATTGGTTAAATTCTTATTTTCCAATTGATTTATTTATAAATATTTCACTTATGTTATTTGCAACTGTTTGTGCCTTAAAGTTAAGTTTATCAGTCTTATACCAGATATAGAATATGAAGTCAAGGATGTCTGTTTATTTGTGGTCTTTATTTTCTTTCATTAGGAAGGTTGTTCAAGATTATAATAATAAGTCTAACATGTCTGTTGGATGTCTGTTTATTTGTGGTTTCTATTTTCTTTCATTAGGAAGGTTGTTCAAGATTGTAATAATAAGTCTAACATTATATTTAAAAATTCATTTTCCAGGTTGCTGAATTAGTGAATGAACAGATTTATTGCTATGGAATGATAACATTGAAATTTATTTTTGGAAATAAACCTGTAAGAAAATTTTTTTATGAATGTGAATACACATACCTGCCTCTGACCACATTAATTCACAAAGAGGCAGGAAATGTGTAAACTTCAAGATGTTGAATTGTGTCTCTCATTATATCTTTCATATCCCAGGGCCAATGGGAAATGGAAGTGTTTAACATTCAGATAAAGATTGTAATCAGTGTAACTAGATCTGGACTGCAAAACTCTTACAAACGATTTGATGTAATTAATTGATACCAAAATTCCTAACTTTTTGCTTTCAGCTAGTAATTGCAGGTCAAATAATCACATGCCTATCCTTAAATTAAACCATTAAAATAAGATCTCGCTACAACCTTCTCCAAGTTTCTAGTTGTGTCAGTTTTTCAGTTTTCATTATAGCTAGTTAAAAGTGCAATCATTTGGAAGATATCCCATTAGGGAATGGCCTTGAAGATTCATCTGAATCTAAAATTGAATTTATTCTTAATGTATAGAAATGCTCATTACAAAAGTGGTTACCATGTATCTTCAAATACTTTTCAAGTGATATTAGGAATATGGTACAGGAGATACTACTAATGTGTATGGTGATTGTGTACTGTAATTATTGAAATGTTTTCTTTATGGAAATTGTTGGGATGGCACCCCTACAACCATTTTAGGATGCATTCCAATAATTTATTTCAACTTTTTTGGTGCAATAAGGATAACACCTGCTGGCATGTCTATATGTGCCATTTTTTCAAGCTAAGCTATCTAAAGTTTTTCTAAACCCACAGAACCTTTGTTTGTGATCATAAAAGTTTTTCTGAGAACAAAGCCATAATATGACTAGACAGTTCCTAGAAATGATTTTTCTTACATTAAATAATATGCAAACTGATGACTGGGAATCATGCAAATGGCCTAGGAAAGGCCTGGGGACATGCATTTTCTAATTAAAAATATAAATAAAATAGATTTATAATACTTTGGCCTGTGGTGTTTATGGAGGCACAGTAAAAATGGCACAGATAAAGTTTTGCTCAGAATAAAGAGGCATTTCTACTCTTCTTATCATCTAGTGTATACTCTTTTATGTTATTTGAATTTTTTTTCTTTTTGTCATCAAGTGCTAAATGCAAACATGAATCTCTTACATAAAAGTCTTTCCTTGACCTCAGCTCTGTAAGCAACAAACAATCCTTTCTATGTCTCTTACTCACTACCTAATAAAGGATGAAGCCTAAATGTGAAAAATGTGTGTGAAACATGTTTGTATGCTTTCCAGACCTACCACATACAAAATGCTAATTATGTTAGGACTAAATTGAACGCCATTCAGTGGGATTCTTGTTGGGTCCAAAGTTGAACTTGGATAAAATAGGGCAGCCCAAAAGTATAGTAGCATAGTAGTTTCTACCAGTGGTGGGATTCAATTTTTTTTACTACCAGTTTGGTGGGCATGGCAGGGGAAGGGTACTGTAAAATCTCCAGTCAAAGATGGTATTTGCTGGTTCTCTGAACTACTCAAGTTTTCTACTACCGTTTTTCCAGAACTGGTCAGAACATTCTGAATACCACCTCTGGTTTCTACATATTTCGCAGAATTCTCCTCTTAAATTGAGGTACATTGCTCTTCCCCCATGAGCTGTTCAGAGCATCCAGTAGTGGGAGGTGCTTCACTCTCCCATGAGCTGTTCAGAGCATCCAGTAGTAGTAGTGGGAGGTGCTTCAGTCTCTGCATGTCTAGGCTGGGCTTAATTTGTGGAACACTCCTCCTCCTCCACGGGACTCCTCCCCAGCATTCCCCAGTTTTGGCTCAGCCTCGTGAGGGATAGGCAGTGCTTTTTGGTTACTCCTTGGCTGAAACAGGAGAATTTCTCTTTTCAGGTTTGGAGACAGTCAATTCATCTTTCAGGTTCTCTCAACAAATTGCTTAACGATCTACCCATGCTGCCTTTTCCTTCTGGCTGTCGGTGATCACTGTATCAGGAAGCACTTTCTGCGCCCCAAAGCAGAGGGAGGCTTTGGCTTCATTCCGCGCCCCCCCCAACTGCTAGCCCTGCCTTTGCCATAGCGATAGCTGCGCCATTTTAAAAAACAAACAGCATGGTTTCATTTCTCTCTCTCGCAACCAAGTTGTATTGCTGTTTTCCCCCCAGAACGCCACCTTGGGGTGAAGGGCTTAAACATCTGGTTATTTTCACACCTCCCAGCCATTTAGTACTAAGGGAAAGCTGTCTGGAGCTAATCCCTTCTCATAGCAGGAGATTGCTGGCGCGTGCGCCAAAAATAATGGCCAGTCGCCATTTTGTTATAGGCAGACCACGTGGCCATGCTGAGTGCAAATCTTCTGTAGACTGTGTGAGGTAGTTTCTTATTCCCGATCAGAGGGTCTTTATTCAAAAACCGCAAGGAATTATTGCAACCTCGTTTTAAACCATATTCGAGACCATCTGTTATTCTTGTTGTTGGCTTAACCCTCACAGTTCTCCCTAACCAGTGGCACAACAGCGAGCACCTAGGCCAGTGTCCGCCTGTGCAGGGAAGCTGTTGAAGGCCTGTGATTAATACTTCAGCTTGTTGGGCATTCTCAAGTTGGCTGGTTGGGATATCCAATAAATTAGCTGTTATATTGATATATATTTACATACATATATACACTAATAATAATATTTATAATAATAATAACAATATAATACTAGTAATATCATCATCATAATAAATTTATTATTATTGAAATACGACTTTATTAGAAACATATATATACATATTTATATCTAAAGGGGGGGGGGGATTTTGATTTCAGGGCACCCTGTCCACCCTTGGTCAGGTCCCTGGGCATGCCAACCACCTATACAGTACAGTACTAAATAATGAGAATACTGTAAAATCTCTAATCAAAATGGTAGGTGGTAGTGGTTCCTAGACCTCAACCTCAAGGGTCAAGTCTAAATCTCAGCACAAATCTAAACAGACAAAAGGGAATTCTAAGGCCTCAGAAAAAGATGCCAACAGGAGCCACAAGGCATTGGAAAGACAAATTGATAAGTGCATACGGGAGGCACACAGGACCTCTCAAGTTTCTTTGCCCCCAGCCCAGTGCCATCTTCCTCTTCCTCCCCTCCTCCTCCCCTAGATCTCTCCCTCTCATCCAGGTGCAGCATGGCTCCACAGAGTCAACATGCCCACTCAACTGGATCACCAACCATGCAAAGAGCACCTGAAGCGACATTCACACCAAGTGCTGCTGGTCTTCGACAGGACCAAACTCTTCCGGATGAAGTGCCAGAGAGGATGAAGGCCTGAATGGAGATGGCTATCTGTCAGGGAATCGCAGAAGGCCTACAACATGTGGTTCTGACCAGGGATCAGCCTGCACCCACTGAGTATGATTCACAATCAGTTCTGTCAGGTGGTGCTCCATTCAAAATTCAAGAAAGAAAAACTTAGACTCTTCAGATTAGAGCAAAGAAATATTTTACTGAAGATGAAGTGGTAGCATCAAATAGAATTCTGAATCTAAGAAATTAGGCATGCAGACCACATATACAAAGTGTTGGAAACGTTCCCACCCCTCATAGTTCAAATGAGTCTTCCAATTAAAAGTTGTGAATATGATCATGTCAGCATCTTCAGGTGGTGATGAGGCCTCTGTCCATTGACCTTGACATATTTTGATAAAGAATTTGCAGTTGCGCAGAGAAAAGAAAGCTAAGCAAGGAATAGAAAGTTAAGAGCAGGAATTTATACTCCCCCCCCACTCCTCATTTACACAACACAAGAATGTAACACCTCCAGCTCTCTTCCCAGACATATCCCCTCCCCCTGTTACTCATGGCAGCCAAAAGATGCAAAGCAGTAGAAAAGATCTTGAAGGCTGACATTCGGCCCTCCTAGAAAAAAGATGTTAGTCCTGTAAGAGAGAACAACATAAAAGATACTGGTTAACAATTACATACATTTCTAGGGCTTATCAGGATACTTTGTGCAAAAGTCTTTGATCAGCTTAGGGGCTCTAACATCCTTCTCATTAACCCACTCAGCTTGGGAAGATGGGAAATGTTTCCAAGCAACGAGGTATTGGAGAGGATCCCTCCATTTACGAGAGTCCAAAATCTCTTTAACTTCAAAGTGTTGTTCACCCTCAATCAGCAATGGTATAGGAGGATCAGTCTGGGTTGGTCACAAACCAGAACTGTGTTCAGGTTTCAACAAACTAACATGGAAAACCGGGTGAATTCGTCGAAGAGGTTTTGGTAGTGTCAATTGGACTGTCACAGGATTTACAATTCGTTCAATTGTGAAAGACCTACATACTTAGGACCAAGTTTCTTTGACTTTTGAGTAGTTTGTAAGTATTTGGTAGACAGGAAAATTTTGTCACCCACTTGATAGGACTTCTGCGGGGCTCTCTTTTTATCTGCAAATTTCTTATGGGACTGATGGGCGTCATCCAATGCTTTGTGAGCAACTGGCCAGTTAAGTTGGAGTTGAGATATCCATTTGTCTAGCGACTGGATGTTAGGTTTTTCACGAGGAAGCTCAGGTATGGGCACAAAATCTTGTCCCGACGCCACTTTAAGGGGGGTGAACCCGGTACTACTATGAACAGAATTGTTGTATGCCACCTCAGCAAACAGCAATAAATCAACCCAATTATCCTGTTGATAATTTATGTAACATCTGAGGTATTGTTCTAACACAGCGTTAGTTCTCTCACAGGCCCCATTAGTTTGGGGATGGTGGGTGGAGCTTAAACCTTGGGAGGAGCCTATCAACTTCAAGAACTCCCTCCAAAAATTCGAGGTGAATTGAACCCCTCGGTCAGAAATTATACGTTCAGGGATGCCATGCAGCCTATAAATATGTAGTATAAACAGTTTAGCCAATGATTTTGCAGAGGGAATCTTAGAACAAGGTATGAAATGCGCTTGTTTGGAAAACAAATTGGTTACTACCCAAATAACTGTGTTTCCGGTGCTCTCGGGTAACTCTACTATAAAGTCCATAGAGATTTCCTTCCATGGAGCTTTTGGCCTAGCCACATTTTGTAACAGCCCCGGTGGCGTACCAGGTGGCCTTTTCACTGAGGCACAAGCTGAGCAGCTAGCCACATAAGTTTCAATGTCTTTTTTCAATGCAGGCCACCAGAATTGTCGCTTAACGAGGTGTAAGGTTTTCACGAATCCAAAGTGACCAGCCGTTTTAGAGTCATGGGCTTGTTGCAATATTTGGCTCCTCAAGGTCTCTGGTACATACAACTTTGCCCCCATCCAGGCCAAGCCATCTCTAACTGTACAGTCATTTGAATGAGCCAAGAACCATTCATCCAATTTTAGGGCCTCCTTCAATTGCGCCATCAAATCATTCGATAAATCCACATCTTGTTTCTTCTTCTGGGCTCGAGTAACCACTGGGGCGGCTAATTGTTTGATTGAAACAATTGGTTGTATCACTTCCTGACGGACACTGTTATATTGAGGCAGTCTAGATAAAGCATCCGCCATAAAATTCCTTCCCCCCGGGATGTACTTCAGTGAAAAGTTGAACCGCTTAAAATACTGGGCCCACCTAACTTGTTTAGGAGACAATTTACGAGGCGTTTTTAAGGCTTCCAAATTCTTATGGTCAGTCCATACCTCAAACGGGTGTTTTGCTCCTTCCAAGAAATGCCTCCATGTCAATAGGGCCCAGCAAACTGCAAATGCTTCCTTCTCCCAGACAGCCCACCTTCTTTCAGTTTCAGTTAGTTTGCGGGAGGTGTAAGCACAGGGTTGTAAAGTTCCCTTCTCATTGATTTGAAGTAATACCACTCTAACGGCCACATCACTTGCATTGGCTTGGATTACCAAAGGGGCATCCATGTCCGGGTGCTTTAGCACTGGTTCTGCAGTGAACAGTCGCTTCAGCTTTTCAAAGGCAGCTTGGCATTCCATGGACCACTCCAGCGGCTTACTAGGCTTTGGTTTCGCCTCCCCTTTATGTTTTTAAGAAATTGGTGATAGGCATTGCTATCTTAGCAAAAGACGGGATGAATTGCCGGTAAAAGTTGGCAAATCCCAAGAAGCTTTGAAGTTGCTTTCGGGTACGTGGTGGGGCCTACTCTAACACAGCCCACACCTTCCCTGGATCCATTTCGATACCCTCATGTGAAATGCGATACCCCAGATAGTCGATTTTCTCTTGATGGAATTCACATTTGGACAGTTTAGCATACAGTTTGGTGGCTCTCAGTTTCTGTAGTACTGAATGCACCAGTTTCACATGTTCATTCCAAGTTTCCATGTAAATAAGGATGTCATCAAGGTAAGCCAAAAACCCCTTGTATAAATGTTCATGTAACACCTGATTGATCATCTGCATGAATACGGCTGGAGCCCCTTGTAGTCCAAATGGGAGGACGTTGAACTGGAAGCAACCCATCGGGCAGTTAAAAGCAGTTTTCCACTCATCTCCTTCTTTAATTCGAATTCGGTAGTACACTTCTCTCAAGTCCAACTTTGTGAAAAATTTCCCTTTCGCCAGGTGGGCTAGCATGTCCTTCATCAGGGGGAGGGGGTATATTTTTCCATGGAAATGGCATTCAGGTTTCTATAGTCAACTACCAGATGCTTGGAGCCATCTTTCTTTTCATGGAACAGCACTGGGGCGGCTACCCGAGGTCTAGCAGGTTGGATGAAAGCACATTTCAAATTCTTGTCGATAAAGGATCTCAATTCTTCTAATTCCCGTGGTGTCATCGAATATAATTTCAGTTTCGGGAGCATTACCCCAGGCAGAATTTCAATACTACAATCTGTTGACCGATGAGGGGGAAGCTCATCTGAAGCCTTTTCACTAAATACTTCCTTTAAGTCCCAATACTCTTTCGGGATTTTTTCCTCCCCCTCCAAGTCCTCGGTGCCCATGGAGGCTAGCTCAACTGGATTCTGAAGGCTCTGCTGGGATTGCTCCTCCCCTTCCGGTCCCTGATTGGTGCATATGCTCAGTGACCCTTTCCTCCAATTCACATGGGGATTCCACTTGCGGAGCCAGGGTAATCCCAGTATTAACAGTTGCTCCATACCAGGGGTGACAATAAAACACAAAGTCTCTTTATGCTCCCCCATGGTCATCTCTAGGGGTTCCGTTATGAAGCATGCAGGGCAACCTCCCGCCACTGATCCATCCAATTGGCAAAAGGCTATGGGCATTTCTAAAGTTCTCAATTTGATGCCCATTTCCTCAACTACTTTCATGTTAATTACACACCTTGTGCACCCAGAGTCTAGCAAGGCTAGCATCTCCCCTTCGGTCCCTGAAGTGGGTACTCTTAATGTTACTGGAATGGTCATGGGGCCCTTATTTGGACTTACCAGGAAGTCGTCTTCCGAGTCAGATTCACTTTCTTCAAAGAAGGTCAGAGATCCCAACCCCTCTCCTGCCGGAGGGGCGACCTCTACAACCTCCCCCATCTTTAGCGTGGTTTCATGAGGCTTGGCTGGGGGATTTCAGGTTTCCTCCTCCCCTCTGCACCCCCTTGGGATCCAACTTGACCCTGCAGTCTGCAATCCGGTGGCCCTCCTTCCCACACCGAAAACAGGCAGTGGATCTGGGTCTTGCCATCACTCCTCCTTGTGGAGGCTTAGGGGCCTCTTGGAAGGGGGGGGTGGCTTGCTCCATCCAGAGCCCCCCCGCCTGCATCTGCTTCAGGCCACTTCTTCTGCCAGCAAGTACCACAGTTGCAAATCATTTGTGTTCCTTCTGGAAATACACATCTGGTATACGTCTTCATTTAGACCATCTTTGTAGGCTTCTATCAGGGCTCCCTGGGACCAGCCTCGGATATGGCACGCCAGCTGTCTAAACTCTTGGGTGTAGTCGGCCACTGACCTCCCTTGATTTATGGTTTTCATCCTGATCCTGGCCTTTCTCTCCACCAGTGGGTCCTCAAATCTTGCCCGCAACGTAGTCATGAATACGTTGTAATTCCGCAGTTGGGGAGAGTTATCATTATGCAAAGTTACCATCCACTCTGCTGCTATTCCCTCCAGGTCCCTGGTAACACATCTCACTTTAGCTGCTTCAGAGGTGAACTCTTCCCCATATTCCTCCATATAGCTCCAAACTTGTGCTAGGAAGAAACCCAAGTCTTTGGGATTTCCCCCAAATTTCACTTCTAATGGAGGCAGCTTGAGAGCTCTGCATCTTCTAGGGATCACACCTCCTGCTGGGGGCCCTGGGGCTGCAGCTGGTTGCTGTGCTGGTGCAGGCTGAACTATGGGGGTGGGGGCAGCCTGGCTGTCTCTGGCTGAACTTTCTCCCCCTTCGCCTTCATACCTTGGAGCGATGTGAGGCTGTCCAAAAGCTTCATTAAGGAGCTGCCTGGCTTGATCCAGCAAAATTTCTCTTTTCTCTTTTTTCCTTCTCTTGCCATGGCTCCTCTCTCCCATGCCATTGGGTCGTGGTGATTCCAGGAAGGGGGGGATCTTCAGGATCCCTCCAGCCAACACTCAACGACCATCTGGGCCTCTTAGCTGGAACTTCCTCCAGAGTAAGGTCGGCTAGCAATTTGGCTGCTGGCACCTCTGATATCAGCAATGACTGCCCCCCCCCACAGCTCCCAGGTCCTCCTCATCACTAGCTGGAGATGACATGATATCAAACCCCCTCAGAAGAAAACTGGATATTTTCTCCGGGTGGGCTGGTGAAGAGATACAGAATAATGTCAGGTGGTGCTCCATTCAAAATTCAAGAAAGAAAAACTTAGACTCTTTAGATTAGAGCAAAGAAATCTTTTACTGAAGATAAAGTGGTAGCATCAAATAGAATTCTGAATCTAAGAAATTAGGCGTGCAGACCACATATACAAAGTGTTGGAAACATTCCCATCCCTCATAGTTCAAATGAGTCTTCCAATTAAAAGTTGTGAATATAATAATGTGAGCATCTTCAGGTGGTGATGAGGCCTCTGTCCGTTGACCTTGACATATTTTGATAAAGAATTTGCAGTTGCGCAGAAAAAAGAAAGCTAAGCGAGGAATAGAAAGTTAAGAGCAGGAATTTATACTCCCCCCCACTCCTCATTTACACAACACAAGAATGTAACACCTCCAGCTCTCTTCCCAGACATATCCCCTCCCCCTGTTACTCATGGCAAAAGATGCAAAGCAATAGAAAAGATCTTGAAGGCTGACACAGTTCAATCATTGGCCAGGTTGGAGCAACACTGTACCCAGGTACAGTTTCAAGGGGATATGCTCCTCCAAGGACCACAGGAGGAGGAGCTGGAAGAGGTAGAGCACATTGATTCAATGGAACAGATTGAATCAGGATCAATACATGACAATGAGCCAGCCCTTTCAGAAGTAGACCCCTTAGAAAGGGGGAGGTCTGAGGATGAGGGCCTTGTTCCTGACCAACCTGTATTTACAGGCTTATTCCACCCACAACTATTCAAATCACTATTGTTTAAGGCCAAAAACACTGCGCGCCTGGACAAGCCAGCCCCTTTCCCCACTCCAACTCCCTCAGAAGAGGGACCAGAAGATCTAATTTTCAGCCAACTGGTAGTTGAGGCAGATGTGAGTCCAGTTTCTCACATGTTTGCAGACCTGGTACAGAAACAGGGGGCTTCTGTAGCAGTGGACCCTGCCCCCATGGGTTATGACAGGAAATACTTTAATTTGGCCCCTGATCTCTTAAAATTGTTGAATACTCCTGGGGTAGATGAACCTATTGTGGGATTAGCGTCCTCGTCCTCCATTCCCAGTGAAACGCTGGAGGCATTAAAGCCAGAGGAAAAATGGGCCGAGCTGGCCCTAAGCGGGGCCCATTAGTCTGATGTGTGGGCCATCAGAGTGGCCACGGCCACTTCCTTCTTTACCCATTCTTCTCTCAGATGGCTCCAGCTGTCATGGGGGCATGTCCCCAATTCCAACATTAGAGCACACCAAGACATTGCAAAACTTATAGCAGCCGCTGAATTCTCAGCTGACGCAACCTTTCATGCAGTTAAGTTTTCAGCCAGAGCCATTACTTCTCATGTCACAGCGCAACGCTTACTATGGTTAAAACATTGGCAAGTGGATATTAAGCACAAATGCAAGCTGGCTTCATCTCCTCTTGTGGGAAAACAAAAAGAAAATTCTACCTTCCCTTTTTCGGAAGTCAGATCCTAGAAACCCTCAGTCCTTTCAGAAGGGATCCTTTCAGCCCTTTTATCAGGGACCATTCTCAACTATACCAGAGACCCCATCTTTCCAACCAGGGCAGCAGCCAGAGAGGTCCGACTCTGGGGATAGAAACCGAAGGGCTGGCCAGTCCAAAAGATCCTTTTGAGGACCAGGAAATAGACCTTTCCAGCATCCAAAATAACTCCATGGACCCAACTCCCATTGGTGGCTGCCTTAAATTATTCGCTACCAATGGGACTCCTCAACATCTGATTCCTGGGTCACAGATGCGATCAGATTTGGCCTTGCGCTAGAGTTTCAATCCACTCCCCCAGACTTCTTTATGTCCTGCCCTCTTTCTAGAGATCTTGTTAAATAAAATCTTATGGAAACAGCTATCCAACACCTACTGGACATAAGAGCCATCCAACCAGTAGCTACCGAACAACGAGGGCAAGGTTTCTATTCACATCTTTTTGTTGTTCCCAAAAGTTCGGCCGGGTAGAGAGTAATTTTAGATTTGAAACGTCTTAACCGATTCTTAGTATATCGCAAATTTAAAATGCACACTCTGCAATCCATCTTACTCGGCATCAGAAAGGGTGACATCCTTACGTCCATAGATCTGATGGAGGCATATTTACATATTCCTATTTGGCCTTCCCACTATAAATTACTATGATTCTGTTATAATAACCACCATTTTGAATATGTGCTCTTCCTTTCAGACTAGCATCTGCCCCCAGGACCTTCACAAAGGTTCTCGCAGCTCTTGCTGCTCATCTCCGAGGTTTACCTGTATGACTCTAGTGTTACCTTGATGATATATTAATTTTGTCATCTTCCATTCATCAAGCACTCAGAGATGCTCAGACCACATTACAATCCCTACAACTACACAGGTTCTCAATCAATTGGAAAAAGAGTCAATTAACATCATTGACTCGATTAATCCATCTAGGGGCAATCATAGATACGGTGGAAGGCAAAGTTTTCCTGTCACCAGATAGACAAAACAGCATCCATCAATTAGTTAAGGAGATCAGAGTTCAAAAAAGGGTAGCCCTAGCTGGCCTATCAAAATTGTTGGGCAAGATGATCTCATGTATATCTATTATTCCTTGGGCCCGCCTCCACACTAGATCCCTCCAGTGATTCCTGCTCCCGTACCAGTGATCCAGCCGAAGCAACTCCAAATACAAGGTCAAGGTTCCATCAAAGGTCCTCATATCTCTCCACTGGTGGACTAGACCAGTCATAAACAGAGGTTGTCTCTTCAGAGCCCCACAGACTCACCATCATCACCGATGCCAGCCTGTTTGGATGGGGAGCTCACTTTCAATCGCTCACAGTCCAAGGCTGCTGGTCCTCCATAGAACAGTCATGCAGCATAAACTGGCTAGAACTTTGAGCAGTACACCTGGCTCTCCGCAGCTTCCTTCCACAGGTATGGATTCAACACATACTAATATTGACTGACATTGTAATAGCAAAAGCTCACATAAACAAATAGGGGGGCACACAGTTGAAACACCTCATGCGGGAAGCGGAGCGATTCTATCATTGGGTGGAGAGCAACCTACTTTCCATCAGAGCAGAGCACATTTTGGGACTGGCAGGCAGGCAGACTGGCTAAGCAGGACCACGATTGATCAATCAGAATGGCACCTCTATCCGACCCTGTTTCAAGAGGCAGCCAGGACATTTGGGTAGCTGGTGGTAGACCTGTTCACTTCCCCCCTCAACGCTCAGCTCCCGAGATTTTTTTTCCAGGTATCCCTTGCAAGAAGTGGAGAACTTCAATGCGCTCTGCTGCCATTGGCCCCCGGGACTTCTGTATATATTCCTGCCACTTCCACTGCTTCCCAAGGTCATCCAGAAGCTGCTAGATGAGAGAGCAGAGCTGCTTCTAGTAGCTCCTTACTGGCCCAGACAGCCATGGTTTGCAGACCTCCTCAGTCTATCCATATCAACACCATGGAGAATTCAGCTGGACAGAGTCTTGCTAACCCAGGGACCCCTTCAACATCTGGACCCTCAGTGGTTGCACCTGACCATCTGGAGGTTGAGTGAACCAGTGGTTCACCGTTTTCCCACCTGGGACCTTAACAAGGTCCTTCTTGCACTCACTAAGTGCCCTTTAGAACCCTTGAAATAGTCACGTCTTCAATTTCTGACATATAAAGTAGTTTTCCTTGTAGCGATCACTTCCGCTCATCATATTTCGGAACTTGCAGCTTTGTTGATCAGACAAGATCTTTGTGTCTTCCATTCTGACTGGGTGGTCCTTCATCCTGATCCTACATTTATACCCAAAATTAATTTGACTTTTCACAGGGCACAAGAGCTGATACTTCCTAATTTTTGTCCCAGACCATCCCAAGGGTTGGAACTACAACGGCATCAGCTTGATGTGAGGCGACCATTGCGAATATATATTCACTGCACAGCGACTTTCAGAAAAACAGAAACCTTATTTGTGTCATTTCAGCCCAACACTCAGGGATGCAAGGTCTCATCTTCTACAATAGGCCATTGGCTACAGGCCACGATAGCGAAAACTTATCATACTCAATCACTACAGGTGCCCAGGAGCATAACAGCTCATTCAACAAGGAGCACCGCAACATCGGCAGTATGGGCCACACAGGCACCAATAACTGAAATTTGTCGAGCTGCAACCTGGGCCTCTCCATCGCCCTTCATTAGGCCTTATAAAATAGATGTGTTTGCATCTGCTGAGGCTTCCTTTGGCAGAAGAGTTCTGCAACGGGTCCACAGGGACCAGGAGGGAATTCCAAGACAGATGGAGTTCCTCCTGTAGGACAGGCCAAGCTTTGGTATGTCTCACTACTGGATGCTCTGAACAGTTCATGGGAGAAAGGGCGTTGGTACTTACCTGACACACCCATTCTCTTTGAGCTGTGAAGAGCATCCTTTTTCTGTCTGGTGGGGTCCTGTTTCGGCCAATGAATTGTTAGGGCATTGAGGACGAGTTTATTTCTCTCATCTTCGCCAAAACTGGGGAATGCTGGGGAGGAGTCCCATGGAGGAGGAGGAGCGTTTCACAAATTAAGCCCAGCCTACACATGCAGAGACTGAAGCACCTCCCACTACTACTGGATGCTCTTCACAGCTCAAAGAGAACGGGCGTGTCAGGTAAATAACAACGCCCTTTTTAATGGACACAAATCAAAAGGTAAACAACAGCATGTGGGTAAGAAGTTAACAGGAGTCAGAATCTTTGTAAAATTAGAACTAAGAAAAGTGGATGTTCAACAAATTCTGCAAAGTGACAGGATTAAAGAAATGTTTCTGCCTGACTAAACCATGATTATATGCTGTTGCTGTAGCTTTAATTGTTCTTTCTTGATTGCCAGTCACTGAATGGGAGAGGGAGACATCTCTTGGGAGATCTTATATATTTAAAACACATATATACACTATATCCTGAGGTGTTGCTTGCATGGGCATTGGTAGCATTGCTTCTTACTTTACCCTACTACCTCCTATGTTTAAGAGATTGATCAGATACAAGTTCCTTTTATAGAAGCAGATAGAGATACAATTAAAACATAGTGTTCTAATATAAAGGGGAGATATGGAGGATCTGCAATTACTGGGATCACCTATTAAAGATCCTAAAGAAAAATATAATGCAAGTAGTCCTCAACTTACTACTGGTCATTTAACAATTACAGTTACAGTAGCCTCAGAGTGGTGCTTTACAGTCCATAAAGAACTTTTGGAAGATATAATGTAATGCCAGCATCCCTCCTCCCATCACATGGCCACATTTCAGGCACTTGGCAATCTGTTTGCATTTATGTCTAGTTGCCAAGCATCATGATCATGTGATCATCATTTGCAATCTTCACATCATACAAGTTTGACACCCATGCACTAGGGGAATGGACCTCAAATCTGTTGAAAATGTTAGCAAGCAGCAACATTTTGAGACTTTCAGAATGTTAGTATTTGTTATCATTTTAGCAAATGCCATTGTTTCTGCCATTCCAGGGCGGGAAATGTTAGTAAACACCAACATTTTCACAATCGGTGGGATGGGAGAAGGCTAGATGTGCTGGGAGCCCTGGCTCTCTTCACACCCTACCATACTCAGCAAGCTTGGCCCTCTCTCCTGTACTCCATTGAATGACCTCACAGTAACTTAATAACCATAACTGGAAATCTGGGATTGTAGTTGTTAAGTAAAGCAATCATACAGAATCTCACTTAACAATCTCTTCACTCAATGATGGAGATTCTGGCTCAACTTGTTCATAAGTAGAGGATCAGAACCAGAGGTGGGATTCAAAAAAATTTACTACCAGTTCTGTGGGCGTGATTTATTTGGTGGGTGTGGCTTGGTGATCATATAGGCATGCTGGGTAGGGTAGGCATGCTGGGTAGGTAGGTATGGCCAACTTGACGTCACTCACGTCAAGGGGTGCCTTGCCTGGCCTATCCTCACCTCAAAGAGATACAGTTTCCCTCTCTATTTATTTACTACTACTGAACATCCAAAATACACTATTTAATCCTATGTATATATGCCATATGTGTACAAACATATTACATAGTATAGTATGTGTATAAGCACACAAAAAGATACATTATCTACTATATATACTTTATATGTCTGTACACACACACACACACAGCTCTTTTAAAACTGTATTGCATTTGGAAAAGCACACCCATAGTCCACTTTCTGCCACACATTTAACTATGACCTCTGTACATTAGAACATTGCACACACTTTCAGATTTACTTCCCTAGCCTGCACATGACCATTAGGCCTAGGAGATGTCATGGATTGAGTAAAATGTGGTGAAACTCACTTAACAACACTCTTGCTTAACAATCAAAATGTTGGGCTCAATTGTGGTCATAAGTGAAGGACTATCTCTGCCTTCCTCTGCATGGCAGCCTTGTCCTAGGCAACTCGTCTGCCAATTTTCCTCTCTGTTAGAGGCACCAAAATAATCCAAATTCCAGATGATATAATATCTCCTGCTGGAGCAGGGGATCGGACCAGATGGCCTCCAAGATTCCTTCTAACTCTGCTATTCTATGATTTTGTAAGGATCTTCTGCTGGAGAAGGGGGTTGGTCTACAACAGGGGCCTTCAAACTTGACAGCTTTAAGACTTGTGGACTTCAACTCCCAGAATTCCTCCTCCAGTCATGTTAGCTCAGGAATTCTGGGTGTTGAAGTCCACAAGTCTTAAACTTGCTAAGTTTGAAGACCCTTGGACTAGAAGATGACCCCCGAGATCCCTTTCAGCCCTAGATTGCTGTGCTGTTTCAAAGAGTCTTCTGAAGCCAGGGTTTCCTTCCTTCCTTCCTCTCCTTCTTTTCTCTCTCTCTCGCTTCCTTCTTCCATGTATCTATCTACCCACCCATTCATATATCTCATTCACTTTCTCCTCCCTCCTTCCCTCCCTCCCTCTTTCTTTCTTTCTCTCCCTTCTATCCTGTCTTTCTTTGTCTATCCATTTTCTTCCTTTCTCTCTCTCTTTCTTTCCCTTTTCTCTTTCTTTTCTTTCTTCTCTCTTCTTTCTCTCTTTCTCTTTCTCTCTTTCTCTCTCCCTCTCTTTCTCTTTCCCTCTCTCTTTCTCTCTTTCCCCTCTCTCATTCTCTCTGTTTCTCCCCCTCTCTCTTTCTCTCTCTCTCTCTTTCCCTCTCTCTTTCCCCCTGCTCTCTTTCCTTCTCTCTTTCCCTCTCTCTCTTTCCCTCTCTCTCTGTCTCTCTCTCTGTGTTTCCCTCTCTCCCTCTCTTTCTCTTTCCCTCTCTTTCTCTCTCTCTTCCCCCCCCTCTTTCCTTCCCTTTCTTTCCCTTCCCTTTCTCCTTCCCTCTCTCCTTCTAAAGCTAGGAGAGGAGACCCACCTGAAACAAACACAAACACACACATGTTTCCAAATGTCTGGCAGCATAGCTCATTATGAGGGTTCTTCCCAGCCAGTCTCCAGTCCCGTGTTGCCCCAAAAAGCTGGCAGGCAAGGCTTTCATGTCCAACAAAGGGGCCGTGGGCATGACTTCTTCCTCTCCCGCTTTTGGGGAAAGGAAAGGACTGGGAAATTCAAGCTGCCTTGCCCCTCCCCCCCACCAGCATCTGTGGGCTAGGCAGCTTGGTTTTCCCAACTGCCTGAAACCTTACCTTCCTCCCATGGCTGGCTGCCAGGGAAGGCAAGCCAGAGCTGAGTTGTTGTTCCTGGGTTTCTTCCAAGCCCTTGTCATGAGATGCCTGCAGCTGCACTGAAAAAAATATGCGGCGGCTATAGGCTTCTTGCAGAAAAAATTACTGACCTCCAGCTTTGCTCCACTTCTCCAACATACCACCCCATTGAGCCTTCTGCACTGGAGGGACTTGCCCAAGTAAGTCCGAGCAGAGCGGTAGAGCAGGCAACGGGATTGACCTGCATGGCCAGTGCCTAGAACGTGGCTGTGGCGGCATGTTGGAGAAGCAGAGCAAAGCCATAGGTTGGTAATTTTCACTGCAAGAAGCCTACATCTGCCAACCTCTGGCTTTACTAAACCAATGCACCACCAGCTGGCCGCATTCTAGGTACCAGCCATGCAGGTCCACCCCATTGAGCCTGCTGCACTGAGCTGGGAGCCGCGGCTGGAGGCTTCTTCTGCTGGCAAAGATGGTGGATGGAGGCTTCTTGGTGGGGGGATGGGGACATGGTGAGATTTGGCAGGGAGTCAGAAGGCAGCTCCCTATGTCCTGCCTGTCCCTTTTTGGTCCCCCCCTCTGCATCAAAGTACCTTAAAGGACAGGCTGGGGTGGCTGCCTTCTGAGCAGCAGTAGAGTGAAGTGAAGGGAGGCAGAAAAGTTCACCCAAGTCCTCTCATCCTTCTTGAGCATACACAGAGCAATGCATCTCACATGAGTCATCTCCTCACAGAAGGTCCAGGCCTCACATGTGCACATGTGAGGTCTCAGAACCTTCTACTGGAAGACAGCACATGGGCTACTGGCTCAGTTCTGGCTGGCAAAGCAGCAACAGCTGGGACTTACTGCCCTGTTCTTTGCACCAAGGTGCACCCCATTGCCTGCTGTGCCAGAGTGGAAGTAAGTCCCTTTGGTGCAGCAGGCAATGGGGTGCACATGCATGGCCAGTGTGAAAAAGAGGGCGGTGATTGTGGTGGTACTGAAGCTCTTTTTTGGTACGTTTGAAAAGTGGAGGCTGGTAGTTTTCAGTGCAAGAAGCCTCCAGCCAGCTGGTTCGGTTCTGGATGGCAAAGAGGCATCATCTGGGAGGTTTCTCACAGCAAAAAATGAGGCAGTGGTTGCAGGCATCTTGCAACAAGGGAGGCGACAGATGCGGGCTGGCAGGGAGCCCAGTGGCTCTCAGCCTGGCTTGCCTTCCATGGCAGCCAACCATGGGAGGAAGGTAAGGTCATGGCCACAGATGATGAAACAGGCAGTTGTAGGGGAGGAAGCGAGGAGAGTAAGGGCCAGGGCCTCTGAAGGAGGGGGAAATGGGTGACACATCAGGCTTAAGGGAGAGTGGGTGGTGAGTGGGTGGCGGCTCTGGGGCAAGGCTGGAGTCAGGGAATCATCATTCCCTAACCCAGCTGAGGCAGCCGGTGGCTCCAGGGCCTTGGGGAATAGAGCATCCCTGGGGCCCCAGCCCCCAACCCAAAGAGAAGGTTCAGTGGGTGGCATACATTGTTTACCTTTGGTGAGCTGAGCTGACTAGGCATCAACAAGGCAACTGGTAACCAATTAACTGGGCCATGTTGCAAAGGCAACATATATAAGGGCAGGGGTGGGTGCGGCTAGCATCAAGCAGCTGGAAGGGGTGAGCGAGTAGTGACTGGGTGACTGAACTGTGCAAACTGGCTGAATACCACCACTGGTCAGAACCACAGGAAGGATCCCTCTGCTGACTATTATCTTACTTATAAGCTCTATGTATCAAGGAATACTTAGCTGAATAATAAAGTAACAACAGTTAATATGCCATGCATGGTAATCTCTCCCATAACATCATTTCTATTTCTGTAGACCATAGATTCCCAAGCTGGCTCCTGTATCCTCTTCTGGAATTCATAATCTGATTGGGTTATTTTAAAAATGGAAAGCTAAAGATTTGATCTACACTGTCACTCTCAACTCCCGAAAAAGAAAAATAATTCCGTTTTGTGAGCGTCTTTTATTAGGAACATTTTGTCTTCCAAGGATCTATAATACCTCCCATGCATAAGAGAGGAAATAGGTTTTAATCTAGTCAATTACTGCCCAATTAATTTGTTGAGTGACAAATACAATTACCTCTTTTGGAAATACCTTGATTGATCAAACAGCATTTGGAGAACACAAATCATTACCAGTCTACTCTTATATATTTTAGTATAAAATATACTAGTCCTCCTTGTGATACTGTATTGCTTTGATTTATTTAAAATCAGTCAATACTTGATTAAAAGTCACTCCACACCTGTGAGTAAGATATGGTGGAAACTGGCTCATTTATCCATTGACTTGATGTTGTTAGTTTTAATTTAAATGTACTGTACTTTAAATAAATGGATAAGTAAGCCAGTTGGAGGTAGGTGTTGACAACACCATACACTGCATGGCCATGGGTTAGCCAAGAGACAGTGGGAAGGAGTGGGAAGTGCATTGGATTGCCTGCCTGCCCCCATGCCTCTGCCTTCAACTGGCTTCTCCATGTACTTTTCACCCAGAGAGAGGTGATGCTTCCTCTGCTTGCAAATGGGACAAAAAGTGTCCCAGCTGTCAGCAGATGAAGCTTCAAGTCTCCATCATTTCTCCATGCAGGCGAAAGGTGTTTGGGCACCATGGGGCACTTGGGAATGGAGCATAGCACCCCATAGGTGCCCAAACACTTTTAGCCCAGACAAAGCTTCATCTGCTTGAAAATGCAGCAAAGCAATTAGCTCCATTTTCAAGTGTCCCATTTACAAGATGACAAAGCTTTGAGTCTCCATCATTTCTTCATCTGAGTGAAAAGTGAGTCTGCCCTGGGAAACTCTGTAAGCCATTGAGGTTGCAGGCAAGCAGATGGTGGGAGGGAAGGCAGCCACAAAATAAAACATCCGCCAAAAATAAGATCTATTTATCTGTGTGTGTGTGTGCGTGCCGCGCGCGTGCACACACACACACACACACATATCTATATCTAATCTCCAGTCTTATTTTCAGGGAAACACAGTAGATATATTCAGGCTTAATTCTATTAAGGCTTTTCCACATAACAGCTTTAGGATGCTATCTGTTAAGGTCCTGTAAATCAGCTGAAAAGCTTTAGAAAACCAATTCCAGATTTCAATCACTTTCTTCACTTTCACCATTGTGGTGCCTTATGTTGTATCTGTCTGGTCCCATTTGCCACAGTTCCTGAATAATGGAGTGCATTACTTATTTATCTCTTCAGGAGGGAGGCAGGGAGAAATATTGGCTTTATGGGCTAAAAAGGGAAAGACAACACATAACTCATGTCAAATTCACTTTAAAAACAAATAGGTTCACATTTTTCACAATTCCACCACTGTATTCAGCAGCCTGGATTTTCTCTACCACTCAACAGAGAAAGTAAACATCTCTATTTTTATCATCTCTAAATAAAGTAGCCATGGAAAAAAAACCTGACCAATAAGTAGAAGAGAGCATTCTGGCTACAGTGCAGGTAGGCAACTGGAGTGGAGGTATTTGCAATGAAGCTTAGCAAACAGAGAAGTTTGCTAAATTCCAAATGTTTTTTTAAGTATTCTGTATCTATTATGGTTGCCAACTTCACCTTTTGTACCATATCCTGTAGACCCTTCTGTCAGTAAGTAAACAAGATAGCACTACTAGCTGACATAATTCAGAAAACACTAATTCTGATACATAGAAGAAAAATAAAGTGAATGAAGATTATCTTCTTGGATGGGCTGATTCTGGGGAGAAAATGATGCTCGTGTATTTTTTTTTTGCTCACAAGACCTTGGAAAGCAGGTTATTGTGAGTTCAAGTCCAGCCGTAGTCACTCTCTCTCTCAGCCGATCCTACCTCACAGAGGTATTGTTGTGGGGGGAAAAAGGAGGAGGAAAATGTTTGCCAATTCATTTGTAAAAATAATAAAGGTAGGATATAAACAAAGAAATAAAGGATTATATAATTTAATTATCCCTGACTTACGCATGATTATGTCTGGGTGAAGCCCATATTACTATTAAAGAAATATTATTGAATGTCTTGGTCATGAATTCTGCATGGTTGTGGATGTTGTTAGTCTCTCTTACATGTCACTTACCTGAGAAAGAAGTTAGTAATAGAAATAGCATCGATGCTATAAAAATGGTATAATAGTGAATGCAGTAACACATATACAATTTTGACTACATTTTTCTTTGCATTTTGCCTTCATAGTAACATTCATCACCATTTGAACCAATGATCTTCCTAGTCCAAATGATTAGCCAAAGTCTCCTAGCCAAAGGAGAAGTCCAGAAATGTGTTTAAAATTCCTTAGGGAAAAACACATACAAATAGCACAACCCCTGAAAGACATTATATACTAAGTATATGATTTTACATTCCTTTTGCAATTTTGATTAAGTTTAAAAGAGTAATTTCTTCACAGACAGTTTATTTCAGATAATTATTGTATTTACAAAATGAATGTTTTCTATGCTGCAAATTTTATCATAGTGCATAACATGCACATTAATTGGAAAAAAATGTTTAATGCTTATATATAGTGTATAGACACTGGAATATGCCTAAATGGTAAGAGTATAGATTTTTTAATTTAATTTGTGCTTAAACATTTTGACAAAGTGTTCCATGACTGGTTAAAATTATTGTGAATCTTCCCAAAAATCCCTTTCACCCCTTCAAAAATGTTATATGACTGCTGAATGTTTATGGACCCATAAAGACAATTGTAGAGTTATAAGCACAATTAGTCTGATTGTTCAAGTCTAAATTTGTTTTTCCCAAATCTGGATACAAACCAGAATTTAATATGGTCTCCATGTATTAAATCTTAGAAATCAAATCTGGGATAAACGTACTCTCATTTATAATCTAATATTCCTTAGCAAGTCACAGTGGTATGTATTACTGTTAATTGCCATACAGAATTTTTGCAATAGAGAAACCTGAAATCCAGGTTGAAGACCTTGAAAGAAAGCCTTATCATGACATCATCATTTTGTTCACTTGACCATGTGAAGCTTCTCCACTTCACAGCTCCCCCATCTTGTCAAATTAGCTGTACTTTGAGTGCAGAAAAAAAAAACCCAATATAAATAAACAACAAGGTCTTTTTACTTTTAGCATTTTGGGTAGGTGAAACAAATTTGTCATAGGAAGATATTAACCTTTTAAAAACTTGAGCTGCTTCTATATTTAGCTGAAGGGCATGAGATAATTAGACAAAATATTTACCTTCTAATTTTCTGTGTTACTCTTCACTTAAAACATTAATTCTGGATCTGTTATTCCCCCCACCCGCCGAATTGAACAATCAGACCATATGTTTTAGCTATTGTTTCTATTCTATATTTTAATTCTTGTTTTGAAGTTTTATTTTATATTTTTATGCTTCTAAGTCAATCTAAAAATGTGATTTTAAAAACAAAATGAATAAGCTGGGTTGTCCATAGGAAAAGAAAATTATTAGCAAAGTTGTAACTGTGCAATTAACGCCCTTTCTGTTTGTCACACACATGAAACAGGTAAAAAAAGGGGCAGACCTTGATCATGGTTGTACCTGTCTTCTTGATTTTTGTGATATTGCCCCATCCCCTAGAGATACCTCAGGAATAAATTTATGTATTCCTTTCTTCTGTCTGAAGAGCGTTATTTGGCCACTTTCAGCCAACTGGCTTCAAATTCATGGAAGAGTAGCATATAATAAATAAATCACTGTTATTTATTCATATTGTTGTCTATTCTTCTAGTGAGGTAGAATAATACTTGTGGGTTTTTGTGTCTCCACTGTCAAAATAATTTGACAGGTATTATGTTTCTAGTGATAAGGAAGAGGCACCCTTAGCCTTTACTTTTCAGACAATGAAATATATGGATCAATCCAACCCTTTCTATTGAAATCCTGACATAAGAAAACACATTAAAAAGTTCTTACATTTAGATTGATGTACAAGCAACAACTAACAGAAGAATAGCCTTCAATGCAGTTGTTCAGTTTGATGGAATTCTTAGTACATTGTCAATTACAAAGAATAACAGCTTTGATTTAAACTGTTCTTCACAATGGTTTACAGAATTAAAAGCTTGGTGAGACCACAGTAGGTTTTAAAATGTTTTGGCTAAAAAAAGAGAAATGTTCTGTTTCTTTGTGTCTGAGACCAAAGCAATTTTTATTCTTGACTTTTTTAATTAACATCAAGCTCAGCATAGTCAGAGTCACCTAAACAAATACACTGGATCATTGGTAAATATGCTGTTGTTCATGTGTGTGTGTGTGTGTGTGTGTGCGTGTGTGTGTGTGTGTGTGTGTGTGTGTTTGTTTCTGTATGTAGCTGAAGTCTTTTTAAAGATGGCTCTTATCAGTTAGACTAATTTAGCTGGAGAAGCTGTAGTCCTTTGATCAAACTAAATTAAAATATTATTTTCATAAATTTGGAAGTTTCTTTTGGAGACAAAATAAGGTCTATTGATATTCAGTAAAATGCTTCACAGTTGCTTGGATAAAACTGTTCTTTTGACAGTTATTCTTGTTATTTCCAAGGAGGCATTATAGTTATTTAATCTGATTAATACCTAGGGCACAAATGAAAAAAGGAATATCAATTTTCCTATGATCACTGTCAAATATTCAAAATTTCAATAACAAGTTCATCAAAGACTTTTTTGTTCCCCTTGTTCTATCAATATATGAATTTGGCCTTTATTTAGAAGCTAATCATATGATCCTTTAGAAGATGGCCAAGAATTTAAAAAAGATGAAGTAGTTTTTAGTAGGAATTACCCTTTAGAGAAGGGATTACCAAGGGCCTCCACAGAATTAGGATGGATGGAAAACTCCGCTGTATTTACTGTTTCACTAACTGAAAGGTCAGAAGTAGCATCTCTTAGAATGTGTTTGAGTAAGGAATTGATGCAATGGATGTTCTATGCACCCATTCCTTTTGTGCAGTAACATTACAGCTTCAGGATAATTTGCCTCATGCCCATTTATGTATCAATCTGCTGTTATTTAAGAAGAGAGTATTTTTCTCCTAATGTTGGCAGGGAACATTTCACACTTTTTAAGTGCTTCAGTTTCTGTGTATTCTACTGAACAATACATTGCTCAATTTAAAAAAAGTTGCACAGAAAGAGAAGAAAACTTTCAGTTTAGTTAGTCCAAGCCTATGAATAAACACATCAGAAAATATACTCCTATGGTGCAATTTCTTGGCATTTCCTATTACAGCTCTTGAACTGACTCTTTCAAAATGGCTATGCAATAGATACCTTATGGTATTAAACAAAGAAATAAACACCTCCTTTTATGTTCTGTCAAATTCCTTCCATGTTTTGCCTGAACAAAAACATGCATTAGTAAATGCAGGATATTGGGCAGTAACAGCAAATTGCTTGCAGAAGATAAGCAAATGTTCCCTTTTTTCCTGAGGTATAGTCTTTGTCCAAGGAGAGTTTTATAAGAGTAGACAACTGAAGACAACTGAAGAATCTCAGTCCATACCACAGTTGTGAAAAATGCTTGGCTGTAATCATCCTTGGCTCTCATGAACAATGAGCTAATTCAAGTACTTTAAGACTTGTATCCTCTTTGCTGCTTCCAACAGCCACATCCTTAAATGATCTGGACAAAAGGCTTTGGTTTCTCTTGTGATCACCCACCAAATAAGATCTTTGTCAGTGATCAAGTTCTAAAAGTAAGTTGTCATTATTACAACATCTTTGATTTGTTCCTCTCAACTGAATCAAATAAAGCACAAACCAATGTGTTTCTGAAGATTGTCTGTTTTTTCTTTTTTTCATTTTCTTTACAGCCATTCTGTTGGAAGAGTTTTAAAACTGATTTTCACTGGGAGCAAAAGGGAAATTGAATAAATATACAGATGGAATAAATGAAATAAGATACTGAAAACAAATGATAAGTGACCATAAATATTCACTTCAAAAATTCAAACATGTTTCAGTTGAATTTCCAAACTGAGCTGAATTTCTTAATCAAACCTGACAAGTCAGTTTGAATTGCTGAATCAAGCTGAATGCTTCCTAATTGGTTAAGATGATTTGGCTGCCTCTAAATCAGTTCAGACATTTCAGGTGAATGTGTTCTGAGAATTCAGAATGATCAAACTGAATCAGATCAATTTTGAAGACAAATAAGAAATGCAGATCAGATTAGATTACAAATTCAAAGGAAACTGATGATTCAACTAATATTATAGCTAATTTTCATACCCAGACTATCACAGTTATGAAACTAGCATGGCCAAGCAGTATGAAAAAAAAACCCTGTATCATTCAAATTGACATTAATGACAGTGAATATTTATACTTTTCTGATCACTTCCTATGTCGATTAATTACAGTGTTAAAATTGAACAATATGGTTAAGTGCAAATGGTATAGAATACATATAGACATTTCATCTTCCATGTATACTTGCAGATAAATGTAACATAAGCAGAATTATTAGAGGAATAACCAGAAGCTTCATGTGAATTTGTTGACATTTTCATAGTATAAGATAAGTGCTTTGTTTTAGAAGGTTTCAAATTCAGTTCTTGGGTGTGATTTCAGGCAATATTTCATGGAGCAGGACCTGAAATCAAGGTGCCTTGCTTCAGACATGGGTGCAAATAGCTGGTTAAATCTGTTCTTTTTAATATGCTTGCAATGTGATGCATTTTAATATGTGATAGGACCTTGATTGCCTGCTTTCACCAATCATTTTGAAGCAAGAATCATATTCACAGATGATCTGCTTTCATATTTCTAATATAGGCTAATTATTTACAATTTGCAAATTCTGAGAATTTATTTTGAGTACAAGAACTAACTGGATCTCAGATGTCAACTTCTTTTTACTTCTAGGGTTCCTGCCTCAGTCCCACCTTTCCAGCTGTATGATTCCTGTGACTAGAAGCTAAGTGGAAATAAAAAAACCTTGCTGAACTATCTGTAAATCATTCAGTTTGCCAATAAATCCACATTTGTCTTTTGTTCATACATTTTAGATCTCAAGATTTTCTCAGATTGTCAAATTGCCCTCTAAGATCATTGGTCAAATATATGAACTATAGTAATATACTCAAAAGATATTTTATTTATTTATTTTTGTCAATTGCTTACAAGATAATAGGTATAAGTAAAAACATAGTTATGAATACATGGATACATATAAGAAAAATAAAAAAATAAAAGAAACAATAGGACAGGGACGGTAGGCACGTTGGTGGCGCTTATGCACGCCCCCTACAGACCTCTTAGGAAAGGGGTGAGGTCAATAGTAGACAATTAAGGTTAAAGTTGGGGTTTGGGGAAGAAACCACAGAGTCAGGTAGAGTATTCCAGACATTGATCATTCCGTTGCTGAAGTCGTATTTCCTGCAATCAAGTTTGGTGCGATTAGCCTTGAGTTTGTATCTATTGTTTGCTCTTGTGTTGTTATGGTTGAAGCTGAAGTATTCATTGACAGGTAGGACTTTGCAATGTATGATTTTATATACCATGCTTAAATCAGACCGAAGACGGCGTAATTCAAGGTTTTCTAGTTCTAGAATTTCAAGTCTGGTGGCATAAGGTATTCTGCAACGAGTAGATGAGTAGAGAAATCTTGTGAAATATTTCTGGACTTTCTCAACTGTGTTAATATCAGATATGTAATGTGGGTTCCAGACTGATGAGCTGTATTTGAGTATTGGTCTAGCAAATGTTTTGTATGCTCTAGTCATTAGTGTAATATTACTAGAAAAAAAACTACGTAGGATTAGGTTAACAAATCTTAACACTTTTTTGGCTATGTAGTTACAGTGGGCTCTAGCACTTAGGTCATTAGAGATGAGTACTCCAAGATCCTTGACAGAGTTTGGATCATCAACAAGGTCTTGACTATTCAGCCTGTATTTTATTTTCTGATTTATTTATTTTTTGCCAAAATGTAGGACAGAGCATTTATTTGTTGAGATTTGAAGTTGCCATTTGTTTGACCATTCTAATACATAGTCAAGGTCTTTTTGAAGGGTAGCAATATTGTCTGTGGTGTTGAATAGATTTACATCATCAGTGAAGAGAACGCAGTTGCTTTTAATATGATCACAGAGGACATTTGTATAGAGTATGAAAAGAGTTGGTCCTAGAACACTGCCTTGGGGGACACAACTGTTGACAGGTATGGAATTTGATAGGACATTCCCAATTTTGACCATTTGTTCTCTGTTTGACAGGAATACTTCTATCCAGTTATGCAGATGTCCAGAGATACCATGATTTTAGTTTTAGGAGTTGTTTGTCATGTACCACTGAATCAAAGGCTTTACAGAAGTCTATGTAGATTGCATCTATTGCTTTGCCCTGATCGAGTTGTGTAGTGTAAATGTTTTTGCAGTGTAAGAGTTGCAGATTACAGGATAGTTTTTTTCAGAAACCAAATTGTTTATTAGAGAGTAGGTTGTTTGTTTCTAAGTGGAGGATGATGGATTGGTTAATAATTGATTCCATGACTTTATAGGTGACACAACATAAAGAGATTGGTCTGTAATTTTCAACTAGGCTGGGGTCTCCCTTTTTGAAGATGGGAATGACTGTGGCTTGTGACCATAGTTTTGGCAAGGAGCTGGTCCTGAAAGATTTTTCAAAGACTATGCAAAAAGGTTCTGCTATGGCAGTGGATAGCTTTTTTAAGTAGGAACATATTCCATCCGGTCCAATAGATAGAGATGGTTTTAGATTGCATAGTGCTTTTTCAACATTGTCTTCTGTAAAATCGATATGTATTAGATCACTGTAGTTGTCTGTGGTTCAACTAGGAAATACTGGGCATAATCCATTGCTGTTAACAAATAATGAGCCAAAGAATGTGTTAAACAGGTTTAATGGTGTTATCGTTGCAGTCTTTTCCATTAGATCCTTTCAGGGCTGGGATGGACCTTGAGTCTTTTAGTTTGTTGTTTACAAAATTGTAGAAAGTATGGGTGGAATTGGTGCGTAGAAGGTTTTCTTCTTGTTTAATGTGCTAATTGGTGCATTCAGTCTTTATCTGGTGGCAGATATTTTTGTATCGGCTTTTGAAGCTGGCAACATGACCAGATTTGTTTTTCCACCAAAGTGATTTCTTTTTGGATTGAAGCTTCCTTATTGTTATGGGTAATTTATTTTTTCTGGTTTTGGGAGTTGTTATTGGTACATATAGTTTGATGACTCTTTTGACTTCAAGTAAAAATATGTTGTAATGGTCTTCTACAGTATTGCATCCAATGAATAGAAATTGCCAATCAAGGGATGAGAGATCATTGTCTATAAGATTATAGCTGCCTTTTTTGAAGTTATAATTGGGGATTCTGTCATTGTGATTATTTTTGTGTGGACGTATGTTGAGACAAAAGTCAATCATGTTGTGGTCACTGTTGGAAATGTCATAATCAGGGGCTCTGTAACATAGTAAGAACTGAAATGTGATATTTAAGGACAGTTCACAGATGATGGTCTCAGGAAGAGCTAGCTCCTGGGTAACTTGGATGTTTTTTAGATGTAGGGACTTTTTATAGAAGATAGCAACACTACCTCCTCTATGAATTTCACGGTCTGATCAGTAAACAGGATAGACTCTTACTGTGGTAATGGAGTCAGGGAGAGATGTGTTGAGCCATGTTTCACAGACAAATATGATGTCGAATTTAGCCATATTTAGTAAGAGGAGAAATTCAGGTATTTTATTCACAAGGCTTCTTGCATTGAGTAACTTGCATTTAAGGCCAGTTGTGGTTAGGGGCATGTGTGCCTAGTCTTGAGTGATGTTGGATTGAATGGGGTGAGGTTGGATGCAGAGTTGTGGGTTGTGTGACTTTCTTTTGATACAATCAGCTCGGTAGTCAATGTATAGATCCTTTTCTCCATTGTCTAGATGGTTTTTCAGTTCTTCACTGAGTTCACGGGAGCACATTCTTTGCAGTATGGATAAGTCTGGTTTTGAGCAAAGTATTTTGGGGTTGAGACTGGTTTTTGCAATGGTGTTTATTGTATGAATGAATATGCATTTGTTGTACTCATTTTTGCATACAACTCTACAAAATCTTGGGGCTACAGAGCCATCATTGTATTTGAACTCAGGGCCATCTCTGGTTACTTAAGTGATATCTTCAGGAGAGATGTTTGTTGTATTTGAGTTGTTTATGATATCGCAAACTTTTGTGTTTTTTTTTTAAAAAATATTGGTTTTTAAGACAAACATAGACAAACAAAACATAAAAACATCAAGCCATTTTCCATATATATACATATAGTGTGTCGGCTGGTTTACAAATTGTTTTGTGCTTCCATTTTGTAGTCTTCAATTACAATTACATTGTATATATTGTCATATTTTCAATCAAATATTAAATACATTAATATCATTGTTAATCAATCATTTGACTATACTTTTATTCATTCATGTTTTATGAAATAATCCATATTTTACTTAATTTGTTTTATGACAGTTCATATTATCATCTCAAATCTATCCTACAATCATTTTGTAGATATAATAAGAAAAGAATACATCTTTATATATTTATTATTTTCTAAGAATCTACATATTTCATTACCATGTTTTATTGTCTAACCATTGATAGAATAGATCCCAAATTTCATAAAATTGTTTATCATCTTTTTTTCTGATTTCAAATGTCAATCTACTCATTTCAGCACATTCCAATATTTTTTTTGATGAGTAAGGGGATATTATTTGTGGAATTATTTAATGGGATAGTAATTGTTTGTGGCTGTGGTTTGGTGGTTATTTTTGGTTGTAATTGTGATTGTAGTTGAGGTAGTGGTTGTGGTTGTTGTGGGATTTGATTTTGAGCTGATAGGTACTCACTTATCTCTGCTGTATTTTTTTTTCCAAGAGAGATTAGGCTTGCTTGTATAGTTGTTTCAAAATGTGTTGCAAAGCGTTCTATTGAGTGAATGAGTGATTCTATGCTTTCAACTCTGTCAGGTAGGGTACTCAGTTTGTTTAGCTTAGGAGAACATGATGGACATAGATAAAATAATGTATCTGAATTTTTAACCATATCAGCTAGGTTTTTGTTTGCATTTAAGTGGGCAGGGTGGGCTTGATTGTCGCATAGGCGGCATTTGATGTAAATTTTACTTTCATTGATGAGATCTGAAACATGTGCAAGAGTCTGGAGGTCATTGGTAGAGATATTTTTCTTTTGTTTTGGTTTGGAGTTTTTGGCTGGCATGGTCAATGGCAATAGTACACTAAACAATTACAATAGCTAGTTAATGTGATAGGTAGACAGTTTTGGCTGATGTACACCTTTATAACAGAAATCATTTCAAAAAAGATAATTGTATAACTATTCCAAATTAAGTTAGTAAACAGGCAAACATGTACAATAATTCCCCAGTTTGTATTATACACCATCACAAAGTTGGTTAAATACTGCAACAGTGAATATTTTGATGAAACCATGGGAATTTCTCAATCAGTGGCTGAACATATGGATTCCTCCAAAGTTCTTTTTTTCACATTTTCAAGCTCATTTCAATCCTGGATATAAATTGCAATTTAATGCTTGAGGAATCCAGGAAAACCTGAAGACTATCAACATGATGTGAAAGAAAAATCTGTGAACAGCAACACAGTTGTCAATCTGTCACTAATCTGGAATATTTTTTTCACATCAAGATTGATTATGCCATCATTTAGAGTGCTTAATGTTTGAATTGTGGCAAGCAACAATTATTACATGCATTTGTTGGCATCATGTCTGTCAAGGAAAGAAGATGATTGACAGTTACCTAGGAAACCAAATTATTATATGCAAGAGGGAATTATACAAGCCTGTTTGCAAGTTAGTGAAATGTTGTTTTGATATGGGTTATGATAGCCCTTTCTTTAAGTCTATTTAATACCCAGGCTGGCCTATGTATAAGTGAATCCTATGAAAGTTTTCTTGCATACTTATATTTCTTTAATTATTTACTGCTACATTTATGACAAATTCCTACACAGCATAAAGTATAGATAAAACAGGGGGGAAATCATATATCTATTTCTTATTTTAAATAAATAAATTTTCACTGCAAGTTTATCCATTCTGAAATGGAAACACTTTTAGGCTTTTTCTTCATCTAAGTTGACATTTTTTTCTATAATCCATTTGAAAGGAAAGATGGCAAGTAAGCCAAAATTTTCACTCTTTTATGATCATGGGGATCTGTGGAGTGCTCCCCAAAATCAAAATCAAGATGTGCAAGGTTCTACATCTTTCTAACCTTTGTCATGTGTGCACCACACACAGAAAAAGAGACAGTATACTGATTATGCATCCTATATTAACTTTTTTCACTTCACAACTCATCTCCCATAGACATCTCTGATCAGGGTTCTTTTTATTGTTGTTGTTCACTTTTACAGATTATCATTGGACTATGATTCTGACTTATTAGGAAACCACCACTGGCTGGGTTTCTTCATGCTGAACTATTAGTAGACTCCTATAAACTATAACAGAGGAGTTTATACAATATGCTAAACCAGACCTTATTAGGCTCTAGTTCAATGTCTGAACCCAATATTTTTTAGGTATTTCAATAGGTGCACCTGTAAAAATTATGGTAGATTTTGCTTTCCAGAAATTTTAAGCCAGGTAACAAACATATATTTGTGGGTTTATATTGTAATTTTAATTTATGTATTTCTTGTCTTAACTATAGACAATCTTAATCCATTTCTGCAACAGTTTGATTTAAAAAAAAATTAAGACACAAAGGGACCCTGGTTTGAGCTTCTTCGGCAACAGACCGAAACCGCATCTATGCATGGGTTCGATCCGTGCTCGCCATTGGAGAACCCCATGTCAGCTGCTTTCGGGGCTAAGCCACCCTATAAAGGTGGTGAAGAAGGGAGAGACTGCCTGCAGGATTGAGGAGAGCCGCACCTCTCCTCCCCAGCTGGCCATTACTCCCTTACCCGAAGGCAGTTGTAGTGGTGGTCAGAAATGGCCACCACAAAGAAGAACTCAACCAGAAAAGAATGTGCAGGAGGAAGATAAGAAAGGAAAGTTTTGGTTGACCAGGTCAAACAGCAAAAGCAACAAATAAGGTATCCTGGAATTGAAACTATTAAAAAAAAAAACAATAACATTGTTCCCTAAGAAGATTTCTAAGCTGTGAAGGAGAGAGAAAAGGGAAAGGATTTGGTTTTTTTTTTTTTTTTGCCTTTTCCTATACTGACAGCTAAGCAACTTAAGCAAGAAATTGGAAAAAAAAATCCACTTTGACATTAATAGGCATTTAATGCTGAAAATAAAAAGTCAAAGGGATAATAAAGATTTCTGGATAATTAAAAGCTTTTGAAAACAGGAAAGGAGAGAAAAAGAATAAAAGGGCAGGATCTGGAAGGGAGGAGACTGCCTGGAATTAAAAATAACTTACAGCAAAATCTCAACAAGACTTCCAAAAGATACATCTTAACTGAAACATCGCAACAAAATAGTAAAACCCAGAAGAGAAAGTGAAAATAAATAAATAAGGAGAAACAGCTTGGGACTATTTGGATTACTTGGTGATCTCTGGATTCTTGGTTATTGCATTTGAATGACTAAAATCAATCGGGTGGTTGTTTAAAACTGTTTAAAATGGCTCCACTTTTAAAAGAACTGAAAATGGAACTTAAAAAGTACAAAGAAGATGCACAAGAAGGGAGAGGTTCTTTTGGCTTCATATTTCAGTTCTTAGAAATGGAGATTTGGAACTATGAGAAAAAACAAGAAATGCCTGCAGAACAGGAAAAATAGAATGAAAAATAAGTATAAAATCAGAAAGCAACAGAACAGGGAAATGCAGAAGAGAGAATTAGAAGTAGAGAGACAAGGGGGTAAAAAGGGGAGGGAGAAGATGAGAGGGAGAAAGAAAGTAAAAGAAGTTATAAAGGACAGAAACAAAATATAGAGAAATAGGGCCTATTTAGAGATAATGGGTGAAAATTTAATGGAAAAAGGGATTCTGCAAAGGTACATAAGATAGTATTGTTATATTAGAAATAATTTCAGAAATTATGAAATAATGTATGATTAAAATGTTTTATAAAATAGTTATCATAACTATTATAACTATCATAACATAGTGGAATGTTTGTCAATAAATAAATGTAACAAAATGAATATTTAATGATTTACAAAACATATGTGAAGAGAAATAAGGGAAAAATTTATAATGGAGATTATATGTGTCTTTAAGGAAGTATGATATTTGATTGAAAAGAAATGTTAAAGATGTTAAGACTTTAATGATTATTAATGATAGAACTGAATTGGAATGGAATGAGGGTTTATAATTACATATATTTATAATCCTTTTTTTTTTAAAGAATATAGTGTGTATTATAAGAATGTACCAAGCAGAATTCAATTGGAAGTTATGTGTTATATTGAAGGTCATAACCTTAAGGTATATATTGTAGTTTAAATAAGAGTTGATTGGATATAATTAAAAGATATAAAGGTGTCATACTCCAATTAGTAACTACAGGAGAAAATTTGTTTAATGAGAAAAGATAATATGAAATTGAAACAGAGCAGACAAAAGTATAGATATAATGATTTGAATTGAGATGAGATAATCAAAATAATATTGAGAAAATTAAAAGAGGGGAAAAACTATATAGAAAATGTAGAATAGTATAAGATATGGAATAGAACACAAAAATGAGCATGAAATTGAGTTTGTGTCTGTATAAAGAAGTTCAAACTGGGACCATTTTTATTTAAAAAAAAATTAAGACACAATCCTCCCTGTTTCTGCCCTCTGAATATTTGTTTCTCCTTGAAAATATTCTCCCTTATAATTCAACTATTTTGCTATTTGTCTCAATGCTGCTATTTAAAATAAAAAAAACATATTCCAAAAAAAGCAATCTAGAGTACGTGAGATCTTTGTTAATCTACTTGTTGTATCGAATATCCCATCTTTGCTCCAAAAGTTCAAAGTGACTTACTTGCATAGTTGTCTGTTCCAAATTACAGCAACACCAAAATGATGAAATGGGGATCTTGACAATGCAAGCTCTGACCTTTCATACTTCCATGGTGATGTTGTACAAAAGTATGTAAGGAATGAAGATTGCACCATGTATTTCATTCCTTGTTTCCTTACTTCCATCAGTGGATTTATATGCTCACATGGAAATCTCTTTTCTTTTTTATTTCCATAACAGTTCTATGCAATTGGCTTTGATGAAAGGAATTTCTGTCCCTTGTGTGGGGATTGAAGCAAATCTTAGATTGCCAAGGTTGAGAAATATTGGTCTAGGTGCTCCCAATGCAACTCTGCCAGTACTATTCTGACAGCTTAATTCCTACAATTTTGGCCCCAGGTAGACTTAGAAAAAAACTGATATAAAAGATTGAGACCATAATATTTGATCAAGTTCTTTGCAGTTATTTTTTTTCCTCTGAACTGAAAGTAGCAGCATTAAGGACACCTTTAAAAAGATATGATTAATGTGACATTTAGCTTGACATTTATGTGCTAAAAAAAGTTGACAATGTTCCAAAGCTTCTTTCCTCAATCACTTCAAAGATTGAAACACTGATGTCTGTCAGCAAACTAATAAACTACAGGTAGTCCTCAAATATTGGCCACAATTGGGACTGTATTTCTTAAGTAGTTTCAGTTGTAAGTTGAATTATTATTTTTTACAGTAGCCATAAGTTGAATTGTCACAATCATTAAGAAAATCACATGAATTACAATGTTAATAATTAAATGAATGACACTTTCTCTAATGGTGTTATCTTTTTTGACTGGAAACAGACAAAAAAGTTGCAAATCATGATAACATGACCACAGAAAGTTGCAACCAGTTGAAAATGTGAGCCAATTACCAAGTATCCAACTGGGAGTTTGTGAACATGTGTGTGTGTGTGTGTGTGTGTGCATGTAGTTTTTTGTAATAAGCATGTGCAAATTTAAATAATACATGATTTTTGGAGGGAAAACAGAATTTCAAACCATTGTGAAATGAATGGTTATAAATTGAGCATTATCTATACTTGAAAGATTCTTCTACATACATAGAAGAATACATAGAGTTCATAAAATGTTTTCATAAAATGATAAGTAATAATATAGAAGTGTTTTTATTTGGTGTGTATAGTACACAATGTTTTTCAATAACAATCCAGTGAGGAAGAGTGAGATGAGAACAGAAAAAAAAAGATGCCCAAAGCCATCAGCTGATTTTCTGTGACTATTTGCTGAGCACACAGCCTGAGCTAAACCAGGATTTACAAATTCAGTCAATCAACTAGTGGCTGAAGCTCCCTTCCAGGACTAGCTGTCAATGCTGGGCTATTTTCTTTAGAAAGAGAACAAACATCTGGGAGTGGATCACCAGCGTAAGTGAACAAGGAAGCTTTCCAAGGAAAATGGTCAGGAGAAGGAACAAGCTTTCCTCTAACTATGTTAAAAGATGGATCTGACTAGGTTGAAAGAATGGATCTGAAATATAGATCTGGCTGAAAGATGGATTTGATTAAGAAATAGTATTTTCTTAGATATGTGCTATTGTCAGCAAATAGAAAACAAGGTCAAAGTCAAATGAGCTTATTACTTTAGCAGAATCTTGTAAATCTGAAACTATTTCTTCCAGTTCCTCAAAATCATTCCCATATTCCATTACAGCCATGGTCATCTTCCTAAAAGACTATGCTCACTATAAAGAACTTTGGAGCAGTTTTCTTTTTCTTTATGTTTCACCAAGGAAAATAGAATGCACAGAGGTCCTTTGAACTCCCAATATCTGAAAGAGTTCTGTCATTCAGACAAATAAAAGATTCTTCAAGATTCAGAAAAATTAGAATTCTGTCCTGATATTGGACCAAGGTAGCTGATCTATGGCCAAGAGAAAAACAAGAAATTTACTGTTTCCCTGATCCAGGTATCCAAGAAATTGCAGAAAAGTTATAAACTATTCCTATCTATAGACATGGGAAAGAACAAAATTGCTAGACAAGGATGAATACTTAAAAGGAGCCTAAGGAACTATACAGCTCTGGTGAAGAACTAAGAATCTCAATCGTGTTTTCAATCCATCTACTAATGTTCAGGAAAGAAGACAGGAAACCAGATTCTTGAAAATGAACAACTGGCTGATAGAAGATGGCACAGACAAGAGAAATTTGAATTTCTGTAGGGTTCCATTTTCAGCCTAATGCTGTTCAATATCTTTATAAATAGCCTAGATGATGAAAAGAATGCTTAATAAATGTAAAGGCTAAGGCAAATCTAGTTATTTAAAAGATAAAATTGTTCTTCAGAATGACCTAGACATCCTATTAGACTAAATCCAACAGGATGATATTACATTGTAATGTGCAATGTACTGCATCTGATTAGGACTGGAGAGGCTTAGCTTGGAAGCAATCCATGTGAAAAGGATGTCAATGTCCTAAGGGACACAGTTGAACATAAATAAAAAATATGGTTCAGTAGATAAAATGATAAAATAATAAGAAATATTCAATACAATATCTAAAAATAAGTCAGATATTAATTTAATTTGAAAACTAATTATAGGCTTTAATACTTTAATTTGTCATGAATGTCATCTTTATTTAAAGTTTAGCTTTCTCTTAAAAACACACAAAATGTTTTTAAAATCTTAAATACACCAGATCTGTCATATGATTTAAGTCATAAATCTAAGTGTTGGCTACTTTAGATTAGTTAACAATTCTTAAATTTATCTTATTTTAACTGATTATTATTATCATGGTTGCTTTCCTAATTTAATTCTCTTTGAAGTTACTTGTAGACTAGAGGAATGTTGTTTTTTTTCATTGTTGTTTAATGTTTTATAAGTCCTTAAGTAAACTTTACAGTTCATAAATGTCTCTCTTTTATTTGCATCTCTTTTCATTTTTGAGTATCTTTTAAAAATTAAAATGGAAGCATTGTATCCAGATCACAGGAGATAACAGTTCCAAGATGCTTTGCTTGTGAAGAACTCTGGCCAGTTCTGTGCACTACACTTCAAAGAAGATGAAGAGATGTTTGAATGAATTCAGAGAAAGGCTATTAGGATTTTTAAAAATCTGGAAAGCAACAAATATAAAGAATAAGCAGAGGAGGATGGAATGTTTACCTTACAAACAAAAAGGATATATATACATGGTCTAAAAGGTTACGTTCAAGAAAGTGAGCCTGTTTATTTATTAAACTGAAGGTATGATTAAAAGATAAAGAAAGGAGATTAAGGTTGAATATGAGAAAGCATTTTCGTATTCAAAAGCTATTAAGCAGCAGAACAATGTCTAGAACAGCAATGAACTGTCTCTCTTTGGAAGTGGTCAAATGGGTTAGGGTTAGGGTTCCTGTTAGACAGGATGATTCAGTAGATTCCTGCATTACACAGCAATTTAAACTAAATTCCTTCAAATTCATATATTTATTTATTATTGTATGTACATCAGCTGTGTGCTCATAAAGCAGTGAAATTGTAAAGTTTGTACTTGCACATCTTATAATAATAATGAAATCAGTTCCTATTTTGATGAAAAAGCACAGATAGGTTTACTTTTTTTCTTAATATTTGGTAAGTAGTTGCAGGTTGAGACATATAATTGCATGTTCAAAATATATCTTATCTATTAAAGCAATGACAAATCTGCATTTTTCCTTTGGGTTTCAGCCTAGGGTCAATCTGTTTGAAATATTGCCAAATTATATAACCCATTTCATTTATTTAATTGTAAGTTCAAATCTTTTAAGTTTAAAATCCTGTATTAATATTTTTCATAGGGAATGCTATAGGGAATGGTAGACTAAAAAACAGGTGATATTTTATTTTGACATTATTATCTCTTTTCATTCTATGCATGCATATTTCTACTCAAAATAATATTAAAATTCCTGTTTGCTTTTAAGGCACCCCTTCCCCCCCAAATTCCACCCTGATCTGTTTTTTGCACCAGGTTAATAGCAATTGTCTGCTTGTCAGAGACCTGTTGGCACAATCACAATGTGTCCTGGAGACTGAAAACTGAAGGAGGATCATCAAATATTATTTTCATTTCTTCTCACCACCCAATTCTTTCATTAGTAAACCAACATTAATTTATTTGCAGCATAATTACAGCATCCTGGTGTAGTTTCCTCTGACACAGATCAATAAGCTGTAGTAATGTACCTGTCTAAAGAATTTTTGGAGCCAATAGAACTAAGAATCGGAGATTGAGATAGAACTATTACCAGGAGAAAAATGGGAATAAAAATAAAAATAAAACAAAATTCACAATGTAGAAGATGTAGATTTTTTAAAAAACAATTTTTTTATTTTTTACAACAAATATACGAACAAAACATAAAAACATAAAACCATCTTTCAATTATATACATACAGTGTGTCAGTTGGTTACAATCTTTTGTGCTATCCTTTTTTTACCATTACTCACAAGTTATATAAATTCTTACCTTATCAATCTAGCTTGTGCTTATGTAATATCAATTATTAAACATTCATTTGACTATTTTTCCATCATTTTATATGAGATATTCTAATTTTCATTATGATTGAATCTTATACATTCATCCAATGGTTATATATTTTATATTGTATTCTATATCAATCTATTAACTTTTATTGTAAGCCTTACTAGTCTATTTCTTTACCATGTCTTTTTCTATCTAACCATTGATAAAATAAATCTCATATCATATAAAATTGTTTATCCTCTTGTTCTCTAATTTCAAATGTCAATTTACTCATTTTGGCACAGTCCATGATTTTTTTAATAATTTCCTCCTGCATAGGTATTTTTCATTTTTCTAGTTATAAGCAAATACAATTCTAGCCGCTGTTAAAACATTTACAATCAAATATTTCAATTCTTTACAATATATTTCCAGTATAATTCCCAATAAAAATATCTCAGGTTTAAAGTCTATGTGTTGTTTGGTCATTTTTTTTCCAACCATGTGTGGATTATAATCCAATATCTTTTTGCATCAGAGCATGTCCACCATCCAGACCAGCTACTTTCCCAATGTTTTGCTTTTTTTAAAGCTTCTATTAATTCCATCATTGTTATATTAATTTCTAACATAGTTTCAATATCTTTGGGTGTCTGGGGCAAATTTGCTTCCTGTAAGTATTGTTGAATTCTTTCTTCTGAACATTCTCTTGATGGTACAATTTTCCATAATAATCTTGAATAATTTTTTTCTTCTCCGCATTTCCATAGCATACATGTCCTTGTTCATTTATCAATTGGTTTATCCTTCTCGAGTCTCTTTCCTTTCTCAGTTTATATGCTAGCCATCTGCCTGGTTTATTTGCATCTTCAAAATAGTTCTGCTTAGCATTTCTAATTTTTTGTGCTATTTCTTCTTTTTCCATTAGCCCCATTTTGTGCTTAGTTATGTCCATTTTAATTTTAATGTCCTTTTTTGGTGGAAATTTTTGTAGTTCTTTTTCCAACTTCTTGTAGTCATCTTCCAATATTTTAAATATTTTTTCTGTTTTATATTTCTTTTCCTTGTATAGTCCATTATCAAACCTCTTATATAAGCCTTCATCGTGTCCCAGAGGTTCTGTAATGATGTATCCTCTTTTCTATTTTCTTTAAAGAAAAAAGTCAATTCTCTCTCAATTTTCTGTTAAAAGTTTTTCCTTTAATATCGTATTATTTAAAGTCCATCTAGATCTCCCTTTTTGTCCTTTCCATACAAGTGTTATTGGATTGTGATCTGCCCAAGTACTTGCTTCTATTTCATGTTTTGTATGTTAGAAAGCAATTCTGTTGACATCCATGTCATATCTATTTTAAACCATGATGCATGTCTATTTGAATAAAAGGTATATTGTTTATTTTCCACATTTCTCTCTCTCTTTGCATCTTTTAAGTTTATCTCATCTACCATTCGAAAGAAAGATTTTGGCAATGTCTTTCTAGTTTTCTTTTTTTTGTGTGTGTTTTATAATCCAATTTGTTATTTATTATTCCATTAAAATCTCTCATCAGACAGATATTAGCATAGTCCAGTTCAATTATTTTCTTATGTAATTTCCTGTGAAAATTTTCTTGATTATCATTTGGAGCATAAATTGCTATTAAAAGTGTCTTTAGATTATTGTCCGTTATCTCCACCATCAAATCCTTTCATCATCATCTGTATATATTTGTTCTACAGGGATTGTATCTCTAATGTATAACACCACTCCTCTTTTTTTTACAATGTGTTAGTGCTGTAAATAATTTCTCTAATTTTTGTTGTTTCAATATATAATCACGTTTTTTAAAAATATGTACTTCTTGTAGGCAGATCATATCAAATTTTAATTTCTCTAACTTATGAAATAGTTTTCTTCTTTTAATAGCTGAATTAAGCCCATTTATATTAATTGTAATCAATTTTTTCTCATCTATTTTAGATTTTGTAAGAAGGATTTGTTGCTCTAGTACGGGGTTCCCAACATGGGGTGTGAGACGATATTCCAGGGGGTGTGAGAAAAGTCCAGGTAAATAATAGGATATTGGCTATATGTTAGCATTTTTATTTATTATTTATTTCAGGGAGTATGAGGTTCGAGTGAAATTTCTTTAGGGTGCGGGGCAAAAAAAAGGTTGGGAACCACTGCTCTAGTAGATCTTGGTTCTCGTTGTTCTCTGGGTACACCACCTATGACTCCTTCCTCTTTTTCAATTACTGCTGTACATTCCTCTTGAAATTCAATTAATGACTCTTCTTTTCTTGTATCTTCCTCCCTTCCTCTAAAATATTCCAGATAGAAAAACTCAGCTTTTTCAACTGTATCAATTCTGTGTTTTTGTTCCTGCCAGGTAAACATAAGACCTTCGGGTATCAGCCATCTGTAATTTATTCCTCTCTTAAGTAACTCTTTGGTCAAAGAGTTCTCTTCTTATCTCTCTCACTCTTCTCGATACCTGTTTCAGTACCACTATTTTTTTTATCTTTGTATTTTAGTGTTTTTTCTCTTGCTGCCTGCAGTATTTATGATTTTATTTTCTTAGTAAATCTGATATGAACTTCTCTTGGCAGTTTATTTCTCATCTCATATCTTGTATAAACATGAAAAACCTCATCCATTCCATCCATCATCTTCTCTTTAGTTACCTCTAATGCTTCTGCCAGGATTTTTGTCATCATTTCAGCAAGATTTTCACCCTTTTCTTCTTCTATATTTTGAAATCTAAGATAGAATTCTGATCTATCAATTTCCCATCCCAATGATTGCAGAGATCTGCCCTTATCTCTTTCCACTTCACTCAATCAGGTATCCATATTTCCAATCTTCTTATTTCTTTGTACATCTTATTCTTCAATTTTCTTGATTCGGTCCCCGTATTGCATCGTCATCTGTTGAATATTTTCCGTTTTTTCACCCGTCTTTTCTGTTCTTTGCTCAATATTCTCTGTTCTCTTTTCAATATTATCTGTTTTTACTTGTATCTTTTGAATTCCTTGCATAATCATCTGCAGTGTCACTTCTTTCTCCTTCTCTTGTTGTAACATCACCTGTATTGATCATTGTCTTCCAGATGGTGAGGAAGAAGAAGTCAGAATTGAAGAAGCTGAGGCTGGTATTTTTCTGCTCATCTTAAAGTACAAAAGAAAAATTGAAAAGAAAAAGCAAGAGCAGCCAATTGCCACTTGAGAAAAAAAAAAGAAGGAAGGGAAAAATGTTCAAGCACTTGAATACCTTAATCCAATTGGTTCCAATTATGTAAGGAAAAAGGGAAAAAAAGAAAAAAATATAAAATGAAAAATGAAAAAAGGATGAAAAAATAAAAAAATTAAGAAAAGATTTAAAAAGACAGAGATCTGTATATTTCGCTTGCCAAAGAGGTAAAGCAAAGGGAGTGGGGGGGGAAGTAGTCTTATTCTTGCATAAGTCCAAATATAAAAATCCAACTGGGAGAGGAATAGAAAAAAAAAGGAAAGAGAAAATGCAATTCTGTCAACAAGCAAAGCACTGCCACTATATGTTCGAGGCTCTTTACTAAATCAAAAAACAAAATTTACAGTTCTCTTTTCAAGGTCACTTCAATCTTCTTTCTTCAATTTCAAATCCAGACTCCGGCTATCAGTAGTTCCACAGAAGAGCACCTGCATAAACAATCTACATGCTCTTCCCACTATCTTTTCAATGGAAAGCACAGAGTCCTTGAATGTAACAGCAAATGTATCAACAAGAAAGAAAGAAAAACAATGTATCCAAGCCTCCAGGTGGCAGCGCTACTTATTTCCCTTTTCTTTCCCTTCCCCTCTAATATTAAAATCAGGAATTATAAAAAATATAAAGAATCTAAAATTATTAAAAAGAAAAAGCAAGAGAATAAAAAAACTTTTCCAAAGAGTTATTTTGAAGGGAAAAAATAAAAATTAAAAAGGAAAGACCAGTCCAGTTTAAAAGTTAAAAAGTTTTAACAAAATCCAAAGTTCCAATAAAAAGAAAAAAAAACCTTCAGGTTTAATTTGTGCTTAATCTCACCACTTGAGCACTTTTATCTTCACTTTTAAATTTAATTTTTAGTCTTTTAGGGTGTTCTCTCCAGAAAAAAACTAAGTAGAAAATTATCTCACCAAACTGACACACTTTCCAGCTTTCTTCCATTCCAGAGCTGTCCCAGCTTCAGCAGCTTTAATGGCTGCCTCTCCACCACAGGAAAAAAGGGATTCTCCTGGATCTACCAGGGACTTTGCAATGTCCCTGGGATTGACAGGATATGCCCTCCTCTGTCACCATCTCTACGGGACGGTTTAGGTCCGTTGGGACCGTCCTGCAATGAAGATACCACCAGCGATCTTAGAGCTTAAAGATCACACGTTGTACTGCTGTAATGCAAGCTCTGCCCCAGAAGAAGATGTAGATTTTATGGGATATTGAAAAGGTACATTTTTTCTAGTTCATATAAATGACAGTGATATAAATATTGTAATTGGAAATTCAATAAATAAGTAAACATCATAAAGCTGTTCTACTGTAGTCAGCAACAACTTGTTTAAAAAGAGAGGGGGCCTCCAGCTCAACTGAAGTTTTCAGAAATCAGTGGTGGGAAGCCACAAAGTGGTGGAACTACAAACACTGAAATTGCCTAAAGGCAATAGTTACAGGATTATTTTATAGCTTGAAGCAAAATTTGGTAGCAATGTTGACATTTACACTCAGAATTGAAATGTATGGTAATTTGGACCTCTTTTCTGTGTTGCATGGGTAAAACCTAGTTTATAGTGTTCTCTTTGGAATGACGATGAAAGTTGCAAAGAATTCCTTCAGAGGTAGTTAGTTTTACCTACATACAGAATGACATATCTGAAATGTGGGATAAAAACCCATTGTGTTGATGTATCAATTAAAGAATTATTACATTTTAGAATAAAACTGAATAAAAATATTTCTTGAAAAATCACCATTTTTAATACAATATAATCTGGACAAAATTCAACAACTCATTGCTTTCATGGCAGTAACTCTGCAAAAAAGCTTCAGGTTGTGGAAAGGCTTAAAGAACAAGTCTACTCTGAAAAATTAACAGCAGCAACACAGGAGGAGGTTCCTTTCAGTCTAAGCTCCCCTTGGACTTTTGGAAAGTTATACATCTGGGGTTGACAGCATCAAAAATTCCATCGAGGTCTTCAGAGAATGCACATGTTATATGTTACATAATACTTGTTATTTATTTTATCTGAAAGTACATCATTAAAAAGCTTTTAAAGTTATAAAAATAAAAGGAGTTAAATACACTAACATATATCTCCATTATGTATAGCTGTGTTTAAATTGTACGGCTTTTTTTTTTCTTTTGATATCTTTTCTGTTTATGTTCTTTTAACAAAGTGAAATTACAGATTTTTTTTCTCAGTTCGCTTTGATGGTAGGGCATTTTGACAGGCAGGTATGTCAAAATGACTCAAGACCACAGTCTGAAAAAAAGCAGGGTACCTTCTACAAATTGTTCTGCATTGCGAGTCTAGTAGCAACAGGAAATAAAATATTAAAACCATCCCAAATAATTATTCAAAACTAAAACTCATGACCTAGTCACTTCCTGTCTTGATTATTGGAACTTGCTCTACATGGGGCTCCCTTGAAGAACATCCAGAAGCTCCAGTTGGCGCAAAATGCAGGTTTTGTGCAGCCCCTGGTATGCACATGTGTTACCTCTCCTGCAGGAGCTGTATTGGTTGCCAATTTGCTTCCGGATGCAATTCAAGGTGCTGGTTGTCACCTTTAAAGCCCTTCATGGCTTGGGACTGGGTTATCTGAGGGAACAACTCTTGCTGGTCACATCTACCCAACCCATTAGAGCAGGGAATGCTGTGGGTCCTATCCCTGAGGGAGATAGGGGGACCTAGTGAGACCCAGAAGAAGGGCCTTCTCCATGGTGGCTCCTTCTCTCTGGAATATCATTCCCCCAGAGATTAGAATGGCCTCCACTCTAGCACTCTTTTGGAAGGCACTGAAGAACTGGTTTTGCCAGCGGGCCTGGGGAACCCAGAGCAGGATGGAACCCATCAAATGGCTAGTGTCATTTGCTGTCGTTGGGCAGGGGGTGGGAAGTGGGGGTGATTTTTTTCCAGATTTTGTTCTATTGTACTTTATTAATTTATTTTATTCTTTTTGTTAGCTTGTATTGTTTTTTTTATTTTTATTTTTTGTTTTAAATATGGTTTTACATTATGTAAGCCACCTTGAGTCGCCATGGGCGAATAGGCAGCAATATAAATTGAATAAATAAATAAATAGATATAACAGCCCACCCAACTTTCCCCAATCAAAACCACAGGTATTTGCAATTCAATGATTTATCCATTCTTACAAAAAATATATTTCGAATGATATCCAAGAAAGAACCTAAAAAACTTTAGTAGGACTACCAGAGTGCCATTTTGTTTGTGTCAGGAAAAACATCTAATTTGACCCATTCACCTGGTCTGATAATAGCTTCCTTACCTTTAATTAGTCTTTTGAAATTTAAAATATGCTTATTTTCAATTTTTATATAGCACTCCACAAATTGTTTCTAGAAGTAGTCCTCAACTTACAACAGCATTTGGGATCAGATTTATAAACATAAGTTATTATATATGTAGGTTGAAAGAGCCACATATTCAGGCCCAATTTTACATTTTTGCAGTGGTCCTTTATTGAACACTGGAGTTGTAAGTGAAACCCACAATTCTGAATGAACTCTTTTTTGCCAGATACTTGCAAAAAATGCTGGAAACCAGTAACAATTAGCAAATTGCAGCCACCAGAAATGCAACTGTGTCTGTCTGTCTATTGTCTCCTGTGTGTGCATTTTATGGCATGACATTTACAACAGCCAGAAATGCTTTTCAGCTGATCATAAGTTAAGAACTATGTGTACATTAAAAAAGTCCTACAAATAGCTTTTTAAAAAATATTCCATACAGTTGAAGGATATCCATTTTATCTTTTACAGAACAAATAATCCTCCCAAAGCCTAAAAAACAACAGTGATTAGACCTGAACATTTTTTTCTTTAGATTCTATTTCCCCAGGTGGATCTACCCAATATTTTTTGCCTCAAAATAGAAACATTCTATTTTGAGGAATGTTCTTTAAAAGGAAATGAAGAAGTGCTTATATGTTGCTTTCTATCAATAGCTGGACTTTTTCAGATATTCAGTCAGCCTTGACACATTTTCCTTTCACTTGTTAGCCTTTTGAAGTGAGCACCCTGTCTCAAGCCCTAAAGTTGGACTTCCATCTTCTACCTTCTGGGGTGAGGTGGAGGTGAGATTAAAAAAAGAAAACTTCCAAGATAAAAGAAGAATCAAGGAGTGCATGTACCACCCCTTTTCTATATGTGTGGACTATCTATGTACATATAAATGGATACAAATAAAATTAAAATAAATTTTATAGGTTTTAATGAGATATAAATCTCTTTTTATAATATAACCTCTCCAGACTTCACAGTCTGGAAGAATCAACTGAATCAATAGGGATCAGAATTGGAATAGTGTGCCAATAACTAGCCTTTGAATTGGACTGAGTCCCCAGCTCTTGGAGAAATGATATTTCAGGTTCTCTGTCTCATTCTTTGTTTCCATGAACAATTGTGTCTATGCATAAAGTATTTCCATGAACCACATCTGTTTATGTGTATATATAAATATTACTTCTTATAATTTTCTCTCTTTGATATAATGAGAAGTCTCGAAACTTCTGGCTTTCTTTATTGTGGCATGAAGTTTTATTTATTTTTTCTGCATCCTCCTTCATTAATAACACTGCTTTTCGCTGAACTCTTGCTCTTGCTGAATTGAATGCACTCCTCTTTGAATATCCTCTCACTAAATAATGTCTAAATTCCAATTGACTTTTAATTACTTTTTATTTGGTTGCTTTGTATATCATTAGTCTCAAATATTCTCTGTACTAAATTTTTTATGGAGTGTTAGCTATTAATTATTTGATTCCTTTATCCACTATTAACTTTGAATGTTACTTAATAAATTGCACTGCTTGGTTTTTAATTATAGCTTTATTTTTGGATTTCTAAAACACATATGTCTATTTAATGACCTATAGTTTTAGTGAATAGGACTCTGGTCATATTGTAATAGCTTAGTGAAATGTTCATCATGTCATATTTTTTTAGAGATCCAGTGAGTCATAGTTATATAATTCAAGTGTCATAAAGTTAACTATTAACAAATGAAACATTCTTTTTCATTTTCCCCTTTAAAAACAATACAAAATTATATATGGGAAAAACAAAGTTTGAGTAATACTTGTTATTTTTAACAGAGTGAGTAGAAGTGGAAAATAATGATCTTTCAGCGGGACTTTCCAGTGCTAGAACCTGATGGTGCAACTATTTCAATTATAACATATTTATAGCTTTTTTTAACTGATGCTTTTTTTAAGGTAAGAGATTAGTGACAAATACAGATTTTCATTTTCTTCTTTCTTACTGTTGGACGTTGATGGGAAGCATTGGCCTTTAAACAATATCTATAGCACCAAAGGAAATCTCCTAGAACAGGGCTTTTCAACCTTAGTAACTTTAAGATGTGCAGACTTCAACTTCCAGAATTTCCCAGCCAGCTTGTTAGAGACATGAATGCGGGTGTAAGTGTGAATGTGGCTCCTCTGCATAGCTTGATTTGCTATATAATCCTACTCCTTGTTATAGGCTGTGGATCAGGACCTGACAAAGGACAATGTTTAATTTATATCAAGATGTTCTAAGACAATATTGCAATACTGAAGGGCATATCACCCTTGACAATGATAAAATGAGATATCATAAAAGCAGGCCAAATAGGATAGTTCAGGTTATTTACAGGTTATTTTTATGGCTGGATTTTACAGGTAGCCTGATAACTCTTGTTCATTTCTTGGGCTAACATCTCAGATGACTTTTTAATAAAAAACAGAAGAAGAATGCATTAAAAGCTGCTGGCAGAGATAGCCTAATCAGCTATGTAATCTACGGTGTAATAATTAATGTTGCCTTATTTTGGGGGGAAATGTTTTGTCAGTGGATTGGAATGCTTGCAGCTGTGCCTGGTCCTCTCAGTTATTCTCTTCCTAACTAAAACAATATAATTGTTGATATTAGAAAAACTTTTTAAAAAAACTATGCTTCCTGATGCAGGACAGGAGGCAATATAGACTGCTGCAAGAATTTATGCATTCCATATGTTACATAGCATGCTCCACAAAAAGATCATGTAAGTTATCATAACTCCCTGTTATTCAAGGAGAGCATATTTAGGAATCTGATCTGTGATGTTTGAAAAATGTTTTTTTCTGAAAAATGAGACGTAACTAACTGACTACTTTATATTAGCAAACTGCAAATTCCCTTCTGAAATTGTCATCCTCATCATCTTTCCCTCCTTCACTATTCAGAATGGTCAAACAAATGGAGAATGGTCAAACAAATGACAACTTCAAATCTCAACAAATAAATGCTCTGTCTTACATATTGGCAACAAAATATCAGAAAATAAAATACAAGCTGAATAGTCAAGACCTTGTTGATGACCCAAACTTTGTCAAGGACCTTGGAGTACTCATCTCAAATGATCTAACTGCTAGAGCCCACTGTAATCAGAGGTGGTATTCAACAGGTTCTGATGAATTCTGGAGAACTGGTAGTAGAAGTTTTGAGTAGTTCGGAGAATGAGCAAATACCACTTCTGACTGGAGATTTTACAGTATCCTTCCCCTGCTATGCCCACCAAGCCATGCCCACAGAATGGTAGTAAAAAATTTGAATCCCACCACTGACTGTAACTACATAGCCAAAAAGGCATTAAGAGTTGTAAAATCTAATCCTGCGTAGCTTTTTCTCCGGTAATATCATTCTACTAACTAGAGCATTCAAAACATTTGCTAGGCCAATACTTGAATACAGCTCATCAGTCTGGAACCCGTGTTACATATCTGATATTAATACAATTGAGAAAGTCCAGAAATATTTCACAAAAAGAGTTCTCCACTCCTCTACTCATAGCAGAATACCTTATGCTACCAGACTTGAAATTTTAGACCTAGACAACCTAGAACTACGTCACCTTCAGTTCGATCTAAGTATAGTATATAAAATTATACATTGCAATGTCCTACATATCAATGAATACTTCAGCTTCAACCACAACAATACAAGAGCACACAATGGATACAAACTCAAGGTAAACCACACCAAACTTGATTGCACGAAATATGACTTCAGCAACAGAGTGATCAATGTCTGGAATACAATACCTGACTCTGTGGTTTCTTCCCCAAACCCCAAAAACTTTAACCTTAGAGTGTCTACTATTAACCTCACCCCTTTCCTAAGAGGTCTATAGGGGGCATGCATAAGCTCACCAACGTGCCTACCGTCCCTGTCCTATTGTTTCTTTTTTTCTTATTCATTTCATATATTCATAACCATGTTTATACTTATACCTGTTATCTAATAATCGCTTGACAAAATAAAATAAATAAATAAGTTTGTGGCTGTTCTCTGCTGTTCTGTTACTTGTATTGCTCAAAAAGTACTGCTTCTTCTTCACTGTGTCCAGTTTATCAGAAGTAATATAATGAGCATTATGATATCACAATACCCTATAACCTACAGAATTTATCATTGATGGTAATAATTGCTCTCTAACTGGCCTCATTTTAAAAAGGTGATAATACTTCAAGACTTTTCTCCTAAATGTTTGAATCTAACATCCTGGAACATTGATGAAAGGAAATGCTACTTAAGAAGTGAAAATGTTTTTCACAACCATCGCCTCTTAGCTCAGTAGTAATGTGGACTGGACTAATATGATGCTATATGCATTTGAAGAATGTATCTAGTACATTAGAAAATTATAGCAGTTTCTGGCCATGAGGTCAGAATAAGCAAATAAAAGATTGGACTTGACTGAATTTTGCTATCTGGTCTCTTGGCTTGGATCTGACAACCAACTATTGTGTATGTTTGACTGTTTATGAAACTAATATGAAACTAATATGTTGCATACCTACATTTTGATAGCTGCTTCTGAAGCACTTATGTTCAGGTGCATTACTATCAACTGTATTTTTTCAAACTACACTTTTTAGACTACCATGCAGAAATAGTATGTGATTTAGTGCAATGCATCTCTGTGGAAGTTTTAAAATATGTTTTGATGCGAGAAGTTTTTAATCTATTTCATATTTGAAAACCATGTTTGCACATTCAATTGTTTGTTATAATTGTGCCATATTGAAAAATAAAGAGCTGCACAAAGAAGTAAAATAACTTGTTAGGTTGTAATTATATTCCATTTATTTGAAAGTGGGCCCCGTTGAATTTTTTTTAATAAAGTTTTATTTGGGTTTTCACACGTACAAAATACAAGTAAAACATCTTTTTTGAAAATAGCATGGTCCCGGGTTGAACTTCTTTATACAGACACAAAACTCAATTTCATGCTCCTTTTTGTATTCTATTCCATATCTTATACTATTCTACATTTTCTATATAGTTTTTCCCCTCTTTTAATTTTCTCAATTTTATTTTGATTATCTCATCTCAATTCAAATCATTATATTTATACCTTTGTCTGCTCTGTTTCAATTTCATATTATCTTTTCTCATTAAACAAGTTTTCTCCTGTAGTTACTAATTTGAGTATGACACCTTTATATCTTTTAATTACATCCATTCAACTCTTATTTAAACTTCAATATATACCTTAAGGTTATGACCTTCAATATAATACATAATACATAACTTCCAATCGAATTCTGCTTGGTACATTCTTATAATACACACTATATTCTTTTAAAAAAAGGATTATAAATATATGTAATTATAAACCCTCATTCCATTTCAATTCAGTTCTATCATTAATAATCATTAAAATCTTAACATCTTTAACATTTCTTTTCAATTAAATATCATACTTCCTTAAAGACATGTATAATCTCCATAATTAATTTTTCCCTTATTTCTCTTCACATATGTTTTGTAAATCATTAAATATTCATTTTGTTACATTTATTTATTGACAAACATTCCACTGAATTACAATAGCTATTTTATCAAACATTTTAATCATACGTTGTTGCATATTTTCTAAAATTATTTCTATTTCTAATATAACAATACTATCTTATGTACCTTTGCAGAATCCCTTTTTCCATTAAATTTTCACCCATTATCTCTAAATAGGCCCTCTTTCTCTATATTTTGTTTCTGTTCTTTATAACTTCTTTTACTTTCTTTCTTCCCTCTCATCTTCTCCCTCCCCTTTTTACCCCCTTGTCTCTCTACTTCTAATTCTCTCTTCTGCATTTCCCTGTTCTGTTGCTTTCTGATTTTATACTTATTTTTCACTCTATTTTTTTTGGAGGGGGGTGTTTTTCCCAATCTTAAACTTTCCATTCTCTTTCCCCCCTTTCCTTCCCCCCCCACTTAAGATTACTTGTTCATTAAAGATGGCTTCTTCTTTGTCACAATCTTCTTGTTCTGCAGGCATTTCTTGTTGTTTCTCATAGTTCCAAATCTCCATTTCTAAGAACTGAAATAAAAAAACAAAAGAACCTCTCCCTTCTTGTGCATCTTTTTTGTACTTTTTAAGTTCCATTTTCAGTTCTTTTAAAAGTGGAGCCATTTTAAACAGTTTTAAACAACCACCTGATTGACTTTAGTCATTCAAATACAATAACCAAAAATCCAGAGATCATCAGGTAATCCAAATAGTCCCAAGCTGTTTCTTCTTATTTCTTTTTCCACTTTCTCTTCCTGGGGTTTTTGTTACAATGTTTCAGTTAAAATGTATCTTTTGGAAATCTTGTTGAGATTTTGCTGTAAGTTCTTTTTTAATTCCAGGCAGTCTCCTCCCTTCCAGATCCTGCCCTTTTATTCTTTTTTTCTCCTTTCCTGTTTTCAAAAACTTTTGATTATCCAGAAATCTTTATTATACCTTTGACTTTTTATTTTCAGTATTAAATGCCTATTAATGTCAAACTGGATTTTTTTTCCAATGTCTTGCTTAAGTCTCTTAGTTATCAGTATAGGAAAAGGAGGGGGAAAAAACCCAAATCTTTTCCCTTTTCTCTCTCCTTCGCAGATTAAAAATCTTCTTAGGGAACAATGTTATTGTTTTTTTTTTAATAGTTTCAATTCCAGGGTACCTTATTTGTTGCTTTTGCTGTTTGACCTGGTCAACCAAAACTTTCTCTTCTTATCTTCCTCCTGCACATTCTTTTCCAGTTGAGTTGTTCTTTGTGGTGGCCATTTCTGACCACTGCTACAACTGCCTTCATGAAAGGGAGTCATGGCCAGCTGGGGAGGAGAGATGTGGCTCTCCTCAACCCTGCAGGCAGTCTCTCCCTTCTTCACCACCTCTACAGGGTGGCTTAGCCCCGAAACCAGCGAGCTCGGGGCACTCCAGTGGCGAGCACGGATCAAAACCTCACAGACCGAAGCCACACAACAGGCTTTGGTCTGTTGCCGAAGAAGCTCAAACTGGGAGTCCCTGCCCCATTGAATTAAGGATAGTTTACCTTACAGTAGATATAAAGATGATTGCTTTGTAAATGTTATAGGTAATTGAAACTTGACAAGAGAGTTAAAGCAAAATAGAGAAACTGCCAAGTTTCTGACATGATGTTCAACATCTCCAGTCTGCAATATATAAAAAAGAAGCTAGCTTTTGGAAAAAGAAAGAAAAGAGAAACAAAAGGTGGAATGATTTTTTTTTTTTAGTGGTACAATTAGGTTGCCAAAGAAACACAATGCATTTATTTCATGTAAGTCTTGGGAAACTATGAGAATAAAATATATGGTATGTAAGAATAATATTTATTTATTAGATGTATATGCTGCCCATCCATCAAATGCTGCAATATTACCAAACTTATTGAAAGAATAGCATGAAACTTACATAAAGCAACCAAATTATCTTATAGAAAAAAGGGTGTGTGTGTGTGTGTGTGTGTGTGTGTGTGTGTGTGTGTGTGTGTATGTATGTATATATATATATATGTGTGTGTGTGTGTGTATATATATATATATATATATATATATATATATATATATATATATATATATGGATCTTTGGTTGTTCGGGTTTTCTCCCACGTAAGATTCAAGTATCTAGGCAACGTTTCGATGAAGTCTCATTCATCATCTTCAGGCTTCTGTCTCCGGCTCTGTGCTTCTCAGAGTAATGTGAGATTGCAGCTGCTTCCTCCTTTTAACTGCCAGTGGGGGTGGGACTTGATTGGGTGGGGGCTTGGCTGTGTTCTGATTGGGTGGGGTGTGTTCTCATTGGTAGGGGGTTTGGCTGTGTTCTGATTGGTTGGGGGTTAGCCGTGTTCTGATTGGTTGGAGGCGTGTTCTGTTCAGGTGGGGGCTTGGTTGTGCTCAGGTTAGTCTTAGTTGCTGGGGATTTGAGCTGGTGAGTTGTGATCTTGCTGTTTGGCTTCGAGTTCGTGGTCCTTCTGCATCTTCATAGTGGGTGTCGGTTTGCTTCATGTGTATGGCTCGGAGGGGTTTGAAGTGGTAGTGATGCAGCTGCCGTGCAGCTTCTGGTCCATGGTCGTGTCTCATCTTCTGAGTGGGTGGGTGTCTGTTTTCTACATGGAAGTGTGGTGGTGGCATCTTGTGTGGCTCTCATGGGTGTGGGTCTGGTGTCCTTCTTCATGTTAGGTACTCGTCTGTTCATGAGGGCGGGTTTCCAAATGGCTGGAAGGCGGGAGGTGTCATCTCGTTTGTTCATGCTGTGGGGGCGTTTTTCTATCTCTATGGCTTCTGAAGTGTTCGGTTTTGGCGATAGTTCTGGTATTTTTAAAATCAATTTCATGTCCTGTGGCTTTGAGGTGTTGGACCAGGAAGAGGTCATTTCTTCTTTTTTGATTGAGTTCTTATGTTCTTCAATGCGTGCACTTATTCTTCTGTTAGTTTGTCCAATGTATGTGGTAGGGCAGGCAGTGCAGGGGATTTCATATACTCCTTGGTTTTCTAATTCGATTTTGTCTTTGGGGTTTCTTAGGATGGTGGATATTTTTCTGTTTGTGCAGAATGCTGTTTTGATGTTGTGTTTTTGGAGGATCTTGCTAATTTTGTCTGTAGTGCCTTTTATATATGGGAGGAGGGCTTTGCCGTTTTCTTGTTCTCTGTCTTGGATTTTGGTTGGGGTTTCTTTTTGGATTAGGTGGGTAATCTTCTTTCTTTGGAATCCATTGGCTGCAAGTACGTTGGTGAGAGTGTGTAGTTCGGTTTTTTGGTGTTATTCATCGGCTAAGCATTTTGTTCTGGAGATGAGTGTCTTGGCTACGGAATTGATCTGTGCTGGGTGGTGGTGTGAGAGTGCATGTAGATAGCGGTTAGTATGTGTTTTCTTCTGGTAGATGGTGTGTCCTAGGGAGCCATTGGATCTTTTGTATATCAAGACATCTAGGAAGGGAAGTTGGTTGTTGGCTTCTGTTTCCATGGTGAATTGTATTTTGGGGTGTAGGCTGTTGAGGTGTGTGAGGAAGTTGTTCAGTTTTTCTTTCCCATGTGGCCAGATTATGAAGGTGTCATCTACGTATCTGAGCCAGAGTTTGGGTTTGTGGTCGTATTTTTCTAGAGCTTGTGTTTCAAAGTGTTCCATGTAGAGGTTTGCGATGACAGGTGAGAGGGGTGATCCCATGGGTGCTCCTTCTATTTGTTTGTATTTTTGTCCATTGTAGGTGAAGTATGTATTGGATAGGCAGTGGTTGGTTAGATCTAGGATGTGCTTGGGGGTTGTATTTGTTTTGGATGGCTGTCAAGGCTTCTTTTATTGGCACTTGGGTGAAGAGGGATATGACATCGAAGCTTACTAGTAGGTCGCTAGGTTGTAAGTTTTGTTTCTTTATGATCTCGATGAATTGGAATGAGTTTCTTACGTGTGAGTTGATGGATTCTGCATAAGGTTGTAGTTGTTTGGCGAGAAATTTGGCTAGGTTTTGTAGAGGTGAGCCTATGGAGCTGACTATTGGTCTGAGTGGGGTTCCTTCTTTGTGTATTTTGGGAGACCATAAAGCTTGGGGCATCTGGATGATTTTTCTCTGGGTATGATTCGTTGCTGGATTTCTTCACTGATGGGGAGGCTTTTATTTTGGATTTGGTAGTTTTTCTAGGTAGGTGGTGGGGTCTGTCTTTAGGGGTTTGTATGCGGGGTCTTGGAGTAGGTTGGTTAACTTGGTTTGGTAGTCAGATGTGTTCATAACCACTGTCGCATTGCCCTTGTCTGCTGGTAGAATTATTATGCTGGTGTCTTCTTTCAGGTTAAGTAGTGCAGTTTGTTCTTCTTTGGATAAGTTGCTTTTGGGTGGTTTGCTAGTGCAGAGGATGTTGGTGATTTCAAGTCTGATTTTGTTAGCATCATCAGGGTTGGTTTTGGTCAGGCTGGTTTCAACTCCGCATATGATGGTTTCTGTGGGGATGTGTTTGGGAGCGACAGCAAAGTTGAATCCTTTTGAAAGGACCTTGGTTTCAGCTTCAGTGAGGATCTTGTCTGAGATGTTGTGCACTGTTTGTTTCATGTGTGGCTGTGGGGGGGGAGGAGTTGGTTTCTGGCGTTGTTGTAGTTTCCTGAGTTTGTTGGTGTGTGTGTCTGTCTTGAGGGTGGTCTGTGTTTCGGCTCTCCAGACAGCGAGTTGTTTGGATTTGTCCCAAAGTAGAGGGTGAATCTTGTTGCTGAGTCTGAGGTGGAGTGTGAGGAGATCTTTGTTGATTTGGTCTAGGAGAAACCTTTTGTGTGAAGTTCATTTCTAATTAGGGCCAGTTCTGTTCTTTTTAGGATGCGTTTGGTGGCTGCTGTGTTGGTGTGGAATTTCAATTGGAAGCTTGTGGGAATTAAATTTTGATCTCGGCAGTTGCATAAGAATGCAAGGTCACATAAAATGGAGGCTCTTTGGACTTCAAGTTTTTCATAAGTCCTGGTCAGATGGTGGGTTTCCTCCCGTAGAGGTGCAGTATTTGTTTTCTGAGGTTCTCGGGTATTTGTATGTGGATCTTTGGTTGTTCGGGTTTTCCCGCGTAAGATTCAAGTATCTAGGCAACGTTTCGATGAAGTCTCATTCATCATCTTCAGGCTTCTGTCTTCTGGCTCTGTGCTTCTCAGAGTAATGGTGAAGTATGTATTGGATAGGCAGTGGTTGGTTAGATCTAGGATGTGCTTGGGGGGGGTTGTATTTGTTTTGGATGGCTGTCAAGGCTTCTTTTATTCTTTTTCTTCTTTTACAGCCATCCAAAACAAATACAACCCCCAAGCACATCCTAGATCTAACCAACCACTGCCTATCCAATACATACTTCACCTACAATGGACAAAAATACAAACAAATAGAAGGAGCACCCATGGGATCACCCCTCTCACCTGTCATCGCAAACCTCTACATGGAACACTTTGAAACACAAGCTCTAGAAAAATACGACCACAAACCCAAACTCTGGCTCAGATACGTAGATGACACCTTCATAATCTGGCCACATGGGAAAGAAAAACTGAACAACTTCCTCACACACCTCAACAGCCTACACCCCAAAATACAATTCACCATGGAAACAGAAGCCAACAACCAACTTCCCTTCCTAGATGTCTTGATATACAAAAGATCCAATGGCTCCCTAGGACACACCATCTACCAGAAGAAAACACATACTAACCGCTATCTACATGCACTCTCACACCACCACCCAGCACAGATCAATTCCAGAGCCAAGACACTCATCTCCAGAACAAAATGCTTAGCCGATGAACAACACCAAAAAACCGAACTACACACTCTCACCAACGTACTTGCAGCCAATGGATTCCAAAGAAAGAAGATTACCCACCTAATCCAAAAAGAAACCCCAACCAAAATCCAAGACAGAGAACAAGAAAACGGCAAAGCCCTCCTCCCATATATAAAAGGCACTACAGACAAAATTAGCAAGATCCTCCAAAAACACAACATTAAAAACAGCATTCTGCACAAACAGAAAAATATCCACCATCCTAAGAAACCCCAAAGACAAAATCGAATTAGAAAACCAAGGAGTATATGAAATCCCCTGCACTGCCTGCCCTACCACATACATTGGACAAACTAACAGAAGAATAAGTGCACGCATTGAAGAACATAAGAACTCAATCAAAAAGAAGAAACGACCTCTTCCTGGTCCAACACCTCAAAGCCACAGGACATGAAATTGATTTTAAAATACCAGAACTATCGCCAAACCGAACACTTCAACAGCAGAATAATCAGAGAAGCCATAGAGATAGAAAAACGCCCACAGCATGAACAAACGAGATGACACCTCCCGCCTTCCAGCCATTTGGAAACCCGCCTCATGAACAGACGAGTACCTAACATGAAGAAGGACACCAGACCCACACCCATGAGAGCCACACAAGATGCCACCACCACACTTCCATGTAGAAAACAGACTCCCACCCACTCAGAAGATGAGACATGACCATGGACCAGAAGCTGCACGGCAGCTGCATCACTACCCACTTCAAACCCCTCCGAGCCATACATGAAGCAAACTGACACCCACTATGAAGATGCAGAAGGACCACGAACTCGAAGCCAAACAGCAAGATCACAACTCACCAGCTCAAATCCCCAGCAACTAAGACTAACCTGAGCACAACCAAGCCCCCACCTGAACAGAACACGCTCCAACCAATCAGAACACGGCTAACCCCCAACCAATCAGAACACAGCCAAACCCCTACCAATGAGAACACACCCCCATCCAATCAGAACACAGCCAAGCCCCCACCCAATCAAGTCCCACCCCACTGGCAGTTAAAAGGAGGAAGCAGCTGCAATCTCACATTACTCTGAGAAGCACAGAGCCGGAGACAGAAGCCTGAAGATGATGAATGAGACTTCATCGAAACGTTGCCTAGATACTTCGAATCTTACGCGGGAGAAAACCCGAACAACCAAAGATCCACATATAAATACCCGCGAGAACCTCAGAAAACATATATATAAAAACATATATATATTTGTGTGTGTGTGTGTGTGTGTGTGTTTTCTTAAGTTTTCGTGGGTACTTACATGTATGGCATTCAGCTTTGTTCGGGTATTTTCCCACGTCATTGTAGTTGTGCTTTTAAAGTTGTAGCAACGTTTCAGCAGAATCTCATCTGCCATCATCAGGCTTCTGTATAGTGTTCATCTGTGAGTCAGGCTTTTACAGTGGTTTCAGATTTAAATTTGGGGCAGCCTATTGCTGTGCCAGAATGATTTTTTCTTCACCCTGATTGGTTGGGAGTCTTGGTCTGTGTTTATCGGTCTTGGAGTTTGCTGTGTTCTGCTTGATTGGTATTTCTAATATCTTCTGTCTGCTTTTTTGCTCTTTTTGTATCTTGATTGGCTGGCAACATTGTGTTACTTTATTGGAGGCCTTTAGTGCAGCTTGGTCCTGGTAATGGACGGCTATCATTAGTTAGGAAGCTAGGTTTCATCTGGGTGCCTGGTTGTGTTGTGTTTGAGCTGGAGGTATCAGGGGGGGATCTTTCTGTGCCCAGGTGTTTGCCTGGCTTGTAGTGTGGAGATTTTTTTGTTTGTGAGTGCAGGCTTCCAAATGATTGACAGTCTGGTGGAATCATCTCTTCTATTCATGCTTTCTGCTCTTTTTTCAATCTCTATGGCTTCTCTGATGATTCTGTGGCTGGGGTTTTCTATAGTGGCTAGGGTTTTGGTGCCATTGATTCTGCCGAAACATTGCTACAGCTTTAAAAGCACAACTACAATGATGTGGGAAAATACCCAAACAAAGCTGAATGCCATTCATGTAAGTACCAAAACTTAAGAATATATACATACATATATATATATATATATATATATATATATATATATATATATATATATATATATATATATATATATATGTTTTCTGAGGTTCTCATGGTATGTTATATGTGATTTTTGTTGTTCGGGTTTTTCCAGCGTAAGATTCGGCAGTATCTAGGCAACGCCGATGAAGTCTCATTCATCATCTTCAGGCTTCTGTCTCCGGCTCTGTGCTTTTCAGAGTAATGTGAGATTGCAGCTGCTTCCTCCTTTAACTGCCAGTGGGGTGGGACTTGATTGGGTGGGGGCTTGGCTGTGTTCTGATTGGGTGGGGTGTGTTCTCATTGGTAGGGGTTGGTTGTGTTTCTGATTGGTTGGGGGTTAGCCGTGTTCTGATTGGTTGGGCGTGTTCTGTTCAGGTGGGGCTTGGCTGTGCTCCGGTTAGTCTTAGTTGCTGGGGGATTTGAGCTGGTGAGTTGTGATCTTGCTGTTTGGCTTCTAGTTCGTGGTCCTGTTGCATCTTCATAGTGGGTGTCGGTTTGCTTCATGTAACGGCTGGGAGGGGTTTGAAGTGGGTAGTGATGCAGCTGTAGTGCAGCTTGGACCATGGACCAGAAGCTGCACTACAGCTGCATCACTACCCACTTCAAACCCCTCCGAGCCATACATGAAGCAAACCGACACCCACTATGAAGATGCAACAGGACCACGAACTAGAAGCCAAACAGCAAGATCACAACTCACCAGCTCAAATCCCCAGCAACTAAGACTAACCGGAGCACAGCCAAGCCCCCACCTGAACAGAACACGCCTCCAACCAATCAGAACACGGCTAACCCCCAACCAATCAGAACACAACCAAACCCCTACCAATGAGAACACACCCCACCCAATCAGAACACAGCCAAGCCCCACCCAATCAAGTCCCACCCCACTGGCAGTTAAAAGGAGGAAGCAGCTGCAATCTCACATTACTCTGAAAAGCACAGAGCCGGAGACAGAAGCCTGAAGATGATGAATGAGACTTCATCGAAACGTTGCCTAGATACTTCAATCTTACGCGGGAGAAAACCTCGAACAACCAAAGATCCATATATATATATATATATATATATATATATAAAATATGCTTTATCTTTGTGATGTAAAATTAATCCTCTACTGAAGAAAATAATGTGTTTTTATGTTGTACATATTAATTGACCAACCAGGAAATTTGGGGATATTTCTCATTTGACATCAACTGCAGTCAACCAGAAGTTTGTGTTATCCTGAAAATAGCTGTGTGTTGTTTTTTAACCATTTCATCAAAATAACTGCATTAATAAACATTATTAAATATGGAAAATTTTATCAAAGGAAAGAGAATGTTGAAAATGGTCTTAGCATATGTTTTAAAATATATTTTAACTTCTCATAAAATGATATCTACAAACAATAATTCATATTATTTGAAAATAGAATTGAATACTATAAGGATGTTTTAGAAAGTCCAGGAAATATTTTGGATATATTTTAACCCCCAATATATTGAGTAAAGAATGGAAATTAGAATGTATTGAAGTATGTTTATTTAAAACATTCAAAAGTTGAATCTATTATATCAATGGTTTTTAAAGAAGATAAATAATTCATGTAAGTAGAAATTCAAATAATATTTGTGAATGCAATTTGACTTAGTATTGAAGCTCTATCAGTGAAAGTTAAATATTCCTTCCTTACATTCAGAAATTAACATTTATTGCCACAAAGTCATAGCTGAAATTTACTTTAGAACTTCTTTTAAAAATGAAAAAAAGAAGAAGAAATGTTTGGATCTTAATCCCTTCACCTTTGCTCTACATCAGACATACTTTTTATGCATATGGAGGTAAAACGTTCAATTTGAAAAGGGGCAAGGGGCAATTTTTATAACACTGGATAATGAATAGAAACTCTTATTGCTGAATATATTTTGCAAAAGGATTGGTGCACATTATAATTTAATACTAATCAACCTTTCTAAGCTTATTGGACATTATCAGTTAAATCCTTAATAATATTTGAAGAAAATATATATCTTCATTTAAAAGCAAAGGAAACTTCAATGGTATACAAAACGCATATCAACAGCATCAGATTCTTTTTGAATTAGAGGAAATTTCCCATAAGTGATATTATACTCAACCCAAATATTATTATGTAAATTGCAATCTTTCATTAATCCTTTTTTAAAAAAACTTTTTAAGACATTGGAAAAATAATCCTTTTGGAATTCAACTTTGAATATAATAGCTTACTATAGTCATGAAGTATTGACTATGAAATGGAATGATTCCATTCTTTTATCATGGACACTGTGAGTTCTCATCCCACCTAAGGCACAAAACCAGCTGGGAGCATGGACCAATCATTCTCAATCAGCCTGAGGAAGGAGACAATGGCAAACCACTTCTGAAATCTTGCCAAAAAAATTGCAGGGATTAGTCTAGGTAGTTACCAGGAATTAACTGGTAACTTGCATGCACACACAGAGAGAGAGAGAGAGAAAGAGAAAGAGAAAGAGAAAGAGATAGAGATAGAGATAGATAGAGAGAGAGAGAGAGAGAGAGAGAGAGAGAGAGAGAGAGAGAGAGACCTCTGAGGCAATTCAATAGAGTTTTCAAGGAAGCAGGTGTTTGTATATATTGTTTTAGCTCTCAGACTCAGCATAATAACCTAAAGTAGAAACTTGATTTAAGGGGAGCCAAAATGTTACCTTTCCATCCATTTATTACACAAACAAGCTTTCATAAGCATCATGCATTCAGTTTAAAGGTTTAATTTATGGGAATGAGTAAAGATTTTCTAGGTGTGGTGGCCTAGAGGTAGCTGTGAATTTGATCCTATGTAGACACAGATATTTCTTTCTCTGAGCATGTTGAAAATATGCTGAATATAGTAAGAGACTATCATGTTTACCGATCAGATCGTGAAATCCATACAGGAGACGGTGTTGCTATCTTCTATAAAAAGTCCTTACATCTAAAAAACATCCAAGTTATGCAGGAGCTTGCTCTTCCTGAGACCACTGTCTGTGAACTGTCCTTAAATATCGCATTTCGATTCTTACTATGTTACAGAGCCTCTGATTATGACATCAAACATGTAAACAAGTTAAATTCACTACTAAAATGTGCAACATCCTGCCTACATGCTTTTTTCTTTCTTGGTGACTTCAATCTACTTCATATTAACTGGGCCTAAATGAATGTAATAATGAACCCATATATGCAACCTTCTACAATGCTGTAACAAATCTAGGACTGGAACAACTAGTACCAACAATACTAGACTTAACAACTGCCTCAATCTCATCTTCTACAATAGTTTGAATTTAATTTATGGAATACAAACTAAAGAACTCTTTTCCAACAGTGACCACAATATAATTGACTTTTGTCTCAACATACGCCCACACAAAAATCATCACAATGATGTAATCCCCAACTATAACTTCAAAAAAGGCAACTATGATCTTATAGACAAGGATCTGTCATCCCTTGATTGGCAATCTCTATTCACTGCATGCAATACCGTTGAAGATCATTGCAACATATTTTTACTTGAAGTCAAAAGAGTCATCAAATTATATGTACCAATAACAACTCCAAAAACAAAACAAAACAGATTACCCACAACAATAAGGAAACTTCAATCCAAAAAGAGATCACTCTGGTGAAAAAACAAATCTGGTCACGTTGCCAACTTCAAAAGCCGATACAAAAATTTATGCCACCAGATAAAGACTGAATGCACCAATTATCACATTAAACAAGAAGAAAACCTTCTATACACCAATTCCACCCGTGCTTTCTACAATTTTGTAAACAACAAACTAAAAGACTCAAGATCCACCCCACCCCTGAAAGGACCTAATGGAAAAGACTGCAACAATGACACGATCAAAGCCAACCTCTTTAACACATTCTTTGGCTCAGTATTTGTAAACAGCAATGGATCATGCCCAGTATTCCCTAGTTGAACCACAGACAATTACAGTGATCTAATACATATTGATTTTACAGAAGACAATGTTGAAAAAGCACTACGCAATCTAAAACCATCTCTCTATATTGGACCGGATGGAATATGTGCCTACTTCTTTAAAAAGCTATCCACTGCCATAGCTGAACCTTTAAGCATAATCTTTAAAAAATCTTTCAGGACCAGCTCCTTGCCTAACCTATGGTCACAAGCCACGGTCATCCCCATCTTCAAAAAGGGAGACCCCAGCCTAGCTGAAAATTACAGACCAATCTCTTTATGTTGCATCACCTGTAAAGTCATGGGATCAATTATTAACCAATCCATTATCTTCCACTTAGAGACAAACAACCTACTCTCTAATAAACAATTTGGTTTCAGAAAAAAACTATCCTGTAATATGCAACTTTTACACTGCAAAAACATATGGACTACACAACTTGATCAGGGCAAAGCAATAGACGCAATCTACATAGACTTCTGTAAAGTCTTTGATTCAGTGGTAAACAACAAACTACTCCTAAAACTAAAATCTTATGGTATCTCTGGACAACTGCATAACTGGACGGAAACATTCCTGCCAAACAGACAACAAATGGTCAAAATTGGGAGCGTCTTATCAAATTCTGTACCTGTCAACAGTGGTGTCCCCCAAGGCAGTGTTCTAGGACCAACTCTATTCAACCTCTACATAAATGATCTCTGTGATCATATTAAGAGCAACTGCATTCTCTTCACTGATGATGTAAAGCTATTCAACACCACAGACAATGCTTCTACCCTTGAAAAAGACCTCGACTATGTATCAGAATGGTCAAACAAATGGCGACTTCAAATCTCAACAAATAAATGCTCTGCCTTACATATTGGCAAAAATCAAGCTGAATAGTCAAGACCTTGTTGATGATCCAAACTCTGTCAAGGACCTTGGAATACTCATCTCTAATGATCTAAGTGCTAGAGCCCACTGTAACTATATAGCCAAAAAGACATTAAGAGTTGTTAACCTAATCTTATGTAGCTTTTTCTTTGGTAATATTACACTACTAACTAGAGCATACAAAACGTTTGCTAGACCATACTTGAATACAGTTTATCAGTCTGGAACCCACATCATGTATATTAACACAGTTGAGAAAGTCCAGAAATATTTCACAAGAAGAATTCTACACTTCTCTACTCATTGCAGAATACCTTATGCCACCAGACTTGAAATTGTAGACTTAGAAAACCTAGAACTATGCCGTTTTCTGTCCAATCTAAGTATAGTATATAAAATCATACATTGCAATGTCCTACCCCCAAATCTTTAACCTTAGACTTTGTATTATTGACCTTGCCCCTTTCCTAAGAGGTCTGCGGGGTGTGCATAAGTGAACCAACATGCCTACCATGCCTGTCCTATTGTTTCTTTTACTTTTCTTATATGTATTCATTTCATGTATTCATAACTTCGTTTATCCTTATATTTATTATCTTGTAAGTGATTGACAAATAAAAAAAACTAAAATAAAACTCCACATTGGTCTCAGGAAGGGCAACTGGCCTGTAAACACTCGGCTCCATTCAGTTGCTCAGACTCCACCATGCAAGGGATTATGGGATCATTAAAAGAAGATGATGATGACAAATGAGTAAGGGTTTTCAGAATCATATCATTTTGTATACAGAATTTTCTATTAAAATTTCATTATTTTATGGTCAGCAATATTTATTTGGCTGCCTTACCCTAAGAAACACCTAATCTTTTAACTACAATACTTGTGGCTTTGTCTTTGAGAAATTGCCTTTTTCTCCATTACTGCTACTTTGATGAAAAAGAGGAAATGCAAGACGCTTCTCTACTTTGCCCATCTTTATCATGTGTCATCTCAATTGTTTCATAACAAGCTCAATCCTCATGAGCTATGAGAAACATTCAGAAATCATATCCACTTGAGGGTTAGAAACTTGGCTACTCCTATGTGATGAGGATGCTAAATTTACATACTAGTAATTATATTCTTTTGTTGAAGTTTCAGATATTCCATATTGATGGCAGATATTCTACTTAATGACAGGTTATTTAAACAGGAAACTTGTAATTGGTTTGTGGAGATGTGGGATGTTGTTACAGAAACATTAATTCTTGTTTATTTACATGTTGTCCCTTATGAACTGGACTGCAGATATCCCTTCAAGTCCATTTGATATGATGCTCAGAAATTACCACATTTGGGTGTCAAAGTGTCCAAAATCAGGAAATAATTTCCTGCCATTTCCCAGACAAAAATAATAATGATATCAAGCTTTGCATAGGCTTAGTAGTTGTTCCCCGCACCAATAAAATTTCTCCCTACACAAACAAATTTTATTTTATTTTTTAAAAAATCCCTCATTAACATATATAAATGATGCTCTGCCTACTACAAATAATTAAAAATAATTAAAAAACAAAGATGTTGTGTACCAGGCTTATTTCATCTGTTCATCAATTCATCAGCCAGTAACTGTGGGTACTGGCTGATCCTATAAAGCTAAACTAGATCATACGTGGCTACTTTTTGAGTGGGAGGCCAATAGAAAACATTTAAAGCAATTACCAACCTCTTCTATATTGTTGTGTTTATATAATCATGGGAGATGACTTCATTCTTCAAGGGATCTTTTTCTTCCCTAATAGTATTGCTTTGGCATTTGCACAGTTAAAACTGTTGCATATATGAAAATGCTGGCCTGGAATCTAGACATTTTGAGGACTGAATGGCATGACTGGCATAGTATAAATCCCAACAAGATAGTTTTTGGAGTCCACTGATTCCAGAATAGTTTCATCTTTAATTTTGGATGGGCTGGAAATATTTCTGAAGTAACATGTTTATTTATTTATTCTAAAAATTATATTCCAATTTTATTTTGTCCAACTTAAGACAATGTTCATAATGCTCCTGCTCCCTATATCACAGCTACTATGTCTGGTAAACTGGGCTGACTTGCTCAAAGCCATCAAGCCAGCTTTTATGCCCAGGGGAGGACTAGAATTCATATTGTCCTGCTTACAGGTTCAGAATTTTAACCACTGGATTTTCTTCCTTAGACTTATGGCCCTGCCAAATCAAGTGTAGTTAGGAGGATCATCCCCAATTATCTTTCCTGGATCAGGATGTCCTGGTACCAGTGCTTAATGTCTTTGTCATTTTGTAGCTGGATTACTGCAATATATTTATTTTCAGCATCTGGCAATACTCAGAAACTAAGCATGGTTGAGTCTAGTTAGAATTTGGATGTGAATACTCCAGAGAACACTGAGGAGTTGGTGGGGGGATGGAAAAAGGGAACTGCAATCGATATATTGATTGTACAATATTTTGCAGCTCTGCGAAGCTTATAGTCATTTTCTTGCTTTATTCTTGCTTCCAACCTCTTTTTCTCTCCAGCACTACAATAGCCTCAAACCCCTGTCCCCAAAATAAATTTCCCTTTTCCCCATTCCAGTTGTTTCAGTCATTACTACAACCATTAGTCCTTTGCAAAAAAAAATGCCAGCATGCTGTTACTTTGCCATTACATTGAAACATGTATGCAGATGGAAAAGTCAATCATTTCATTCTCTTTTTGAATATAATGGAATTGTGGAATTTTTGTTTCTGCTTTATTACAGATTTAGTATTGGTTGAGGGTAGTACACTGATTATTTGTGGTTAACCAATGGGAACTATTGGTTATCAACTGAGGGTGATCTCTGGAGTGTCTTGTGTTTTAAGAAATGCCGGTGATTGCAGATTCCTTCATCCTGTTTAGATGGGAGAATGAGACATAAAAATGCTTTAAAAACAGCCAGACAACCTGTAATTGTTTAGTGACATGCTTTAGAAATAGATACTATGCTGACTAAGGGCAAAGTAATTTGATTAGATTAATTTTGGGAACTTTGTGCTGCTTACTTTTCCTATGCTGATGAAATCATCTTGGTCTTCTTGGTTTGCCTTGAAGGAGAAACATCTACAGTTTTAAAAATTAAGTTTGTGCATTTTCCCTCTGTGCAGTTTTGAAATGGGAATAATAGCATCATTTCTATCAGACTATATTGGGCATGCTTTCAGAATCTGCAGGCAACATGGAACATGATTGCCTTTTAAACAATACCTGTGGGTTCTGTTACTTTCTATGACTAGCCATTTTTCCCCCTGGAATGACTTTAAAGTGTTAAATGGTACTTATTCTTGGTTATACTGAAAAGTGCACTGCAAAGCACTAAGAAGACTTAGAAGGGATGTAATGACACATAAAAGCAATATAAAGGGAAATAAGGCAGAAAAATGAAGAGTTGAACAAGCTATGGAGAGTTTTCAAAGAAGGGAGATGAAAATTTCCGTTTTCAAAGGACATGCGGTGCAGGCGAGTGGCAGCTCCGTGAAGTCCTGCTGATTTCTTCAAGCCCTGAGGCTCTTAGGAGCAGAAAGTCACCCTGGATGGAAAGGCAGAGGGATGCTTCAGTGGTCATGAGGAGAGGAGAGTCTCCCGACTGACCCGAAGAAAACCCCTCCATCCGAACTAAAAAGAGAACCACCAGCACGGCTGAATCGAAGCTGAGAAGGTAGCTGAGACGGAAGTGAAAAAGAAAGGAAAGATCTTGGAACAGTGTACTTAGTCTTGGTAAGAATCACTCCAATTTCTGCAGTGGAATTTTCCTTGGAAAGTGGGACTCAAAGGAGGAAATTAGCTGAGATTAATGATCGGGAGTGACTGTCAGATTTAGTAAAGAAAAAAAAAAAGATATTGTAGCTAGAAGTAACTTTAAAAGTAAAGGACAGATTGGATTGGTTAACCCAATTTTCTGGACTGTATTTTTACTACTACTCAAATTGAAGAACTTGGGAAACCATTGGAAAACAATCTTATTCAGAGACGTATTGATTGTAGTTAAAGTGTTTTAATTCAGCGAGTTTTGCTCTCTTTCAATAATCCAGCATGCTTTCGAACATCCTGTTACAGCCTATTGTTTATAACGTAAAAGCAGCAACCATCAGAGCAATAAATTCCTCCCATCCAGTAAATAACAGCTGCTATTAAAACAATTAACCCTTTCCTTGCAGACTCTCAATACTACCTCATTACCTTAATCAAACACTGATTAATTCATTACCTCAAAACTTACAACTTTTCTACCTCATTACCAATATCAATGATTAGATAATAAATTTCTATAAAATAATTTATTAATGGTTTAATTGATTTATTGTTTAATTGATTAGTGTGATTAGAGTGTTTAGCTCTGGATACTTGTTCAGGACAATTTGTTTATTCGGAATAGTAGCTTGACAAAATTCTCTGTGCGGCGTTTGCCTTTTGATTTATGGTCTTGTTTGTTATCGGACTTGGCAGGCAGCTTCTGGAAGACTGGCAAGGACTCTTCCAGTCAAAGGAATTTAACTCTATCGTTCCTGGTCCTGTCTGTTTATTTATATTCCTTTGGAGGCTCCGACTCTCGCCTCATGGTCACAGGTGAGACAGAACACCTACTATCTTGTAAGTGATTGACAAATCAAAATAAATAAATAAATAAAAATGGAAATACATGCAGACAATGATGTCCGTGCAATATTGTAAAATGAAAAAGCCTATGCCATCTTTACACTTTTTTTTAGTTTCATTTACCAAATACTTTTTAAAATGTAGAATATCTAGAATGTTGTATTCAAGAGAATCTGAAAAACACAAAAATGGACATAAATTTACTCAGATAAGTAAAAATATTATGGTACATTACGAAAATAGAGCTATCAGTATTAAATATATTATTAAGATGATGGTGATAATATTCTCAAAAGAAAATAACCTTTAATAGTAAGGCAGCAAAACAACGAAGAAGAAAAGGCTGCTAATTATATTTAAGTTCTCATTCTATATGCTATTGAGGAACAGTTCAATACCTATCAAGGAGGTTGCTCTGAATTTGTACTTACCTAATAGGACACCAACAATTTAAAATATGTAACTACACCTCAATATATATATATATATATATATATATATATATATATATATATATATTGTGTGTGTGTGTGTGTGTGTGTGTGTGTGTGTGTGTGTGTGTGTGTGTGTTTTCTGAGGTTCTCGCGGGTATTAGTGTGTGGATCTTTGGTTATTTGGGTTTTCTCCCGCGTAAGATTGGAAGTATCTAGGCAATGTTTCGATGAAGTCTCATTCATCATCTTCAGGCTTGTGTCTTCGGCTCTGTGCTTGTTATTTTTTTTTAGTTTAAATTCCAGGGTACCTTAGTTGTTGCTTTTGCAATTTAACCTGGTCAACCAAAATTTTCTCTTCTTATCTTCCTCCTGCACATTCTTTTCCGGTTGAATTCTTTTTGAGGTGGCCATTTCTGACCACTGCTGCAACCGCCTTTGGGAAAGGGAGTAATGGCCAGATGAGGAGGAGAGATGTGGCTCTCCTCAACCCTGCTAGCAGTCTCCCCACTCTTCACCACCTCTACAGGGTGGCTTATCCCCAAAACCAGCCAGCTTGGGGTGCTCCAGCGGTGAACCCAGACCAAAACCACGCATGATCGCAGATTTCTGTCTGTCGCCGAAGAAGCTCAAACCGGAAGCCAACATGTTTTACAATATTTTTGACCCAAACTGGCATTTACTCGGGAAAACCAAGTACACAGCAAATGAGCTGATCACAGTGGTTACTTTATGATTGTTATAATAAAAGGTTATACAATCATGGCAGTAACAACCTGTTTGTATCCACTTATAACATTAATAGAAAGGCTACATTATATGGCAAGGAGTACCCATATGTGGGTTTCATAAATTATTATCCTGGAGCAGGAGATAAACCTGCCTGTTATAAAGCCAAGCAAATAAACTTCCTTCTTGAAAAAGAGAAAACATTTCTCTTAAGCTAATTGCATATTACAAAGGTCAACTATAAACTTGAAGTAATGCATCAGGGAACCTTTTTAAACACGAGGGAAATTGATTAGAAATGCAGAGCAAATACTGAAAAATCCTTAGTATACTATAGTTGGCAGAAAGTCTGAATAATCTAAATAGTAAGAATTCATTAAGTTTAAATATTTACAATAAAATAAATAAAATAAAAATAAAATAAAAGTTTTTAGAAGGTAAATATGGATTACATATTATCCACCAAACTTAATTTTCATTATCCTTATGATAGATTTTGGTTCTTCCAACTTGTAGATGGGGATGGTATTTTCCTTTCACAGTTTCTTCCTTGAAATGTGATTCCAGGCTTGTCATATTTTGAGAAATAATGTTAAGTTGTTAATGTTATAATACTTCCTGAGAATGAAGGGAGGGGCTTCTTTTTCTATCTTTCTTTTCTTGTTCTGTATTTTTTTTTAAAAAAAAATCAGTATATTTAAAGACATTTAAAATGGAGATGTTATTGTTACTGTTGGCAAAATGCAACACTGAGTTTGCAGGCTTATGAGTCAAGTAGCTGAATCTCTTTATTTTATTTCATTTTTATCATTTTCTGTTATTATTTTTGTAAACAAATCAAGGAGGTAGGCATGCTTAATACTCTTTCTTTCTCCTATTTTCCTCACAAGAACAATTCTGCAAGATAGGTTAGAGATAATGACTGGCCCAAAGTCACCTTGCCGACTTTCATGCCTGAGGTAGGATTAGAACTTATGGTTTTCTGGGTTTATAACCTGGTGCCTTAACTACTTTAACAGACTGGCTATTTAGTCCAGATCTATAAAATGTGGAAGCAGGCTCCAAAATATTTGAATATCCTAACTTGGACAGTGCCAAGGGCAGTGATTTTCCAAAGTGTGCTTAAGTATAATGGTTCCTCTGAAGAAAGTAACTACTTTAGTTTTATTATAATCAGTGAAAAGTTTGTTCCTTATAAAATTAATCAAAAGCACAAAGGCATCATGTCAGGCCTCTTTTATTTTAATGAGTGGACAGCATATAAAAATAAAAAAAGTCTGTTACTTAACAACGGGCTTATCATTGGATTCACTTTTGGGATGGTCACTCATTTCAGGTCTGGAAAATAAAATGGTGCCATTAATAAGCTCACAATACTGTAAGAAGGATTTGGAGAGCACAATTTTAAGTATGACATTTTGTTGTAAGAAACCCATGGCCTTCAGGGAAAGATATTTGAATATCAATAGTAGGGAAAATATTGCTTCTGAACTTCATTACTGCTGCCTGAGTGCCACAATGTAACAAGACTGTACTCAAATGTGAAGGTGACAAAGATTGTTCCATGTCTTCCATGCTTCTAAAATTTCCACTTTTGCTTTATTTGGCAGCATTTTAATTGAGTCATATTGCTGGTCTTCTTTCTGTAAAATATTTGGAAGATTTGTCTACAGACTCATTAGGGCATTCTGTACTTTCAGTTGTCAGGGTAACCCTAGCATTTATAGTGCTGATAACAAAATTCTTTAGTTTCTTAGCCAGGAGACTTTGCCCCGGGACTATAATTCAGGGCAGTTGTTAATGGTACATCAGCATCTTAAAATCTTGGATTGAACATACTTGGAAAAAAGCTAGAAATCTACTCATTTTAAGTTTACTCATTTTAATGCTTAGAAAGATCACTAATGACTAAACTTTAGCAGAATTCTACAGCTTGATGACCATGTAACGGTCAGTTTAGGGAATAAATTATGCCTCTTCTTGAAACCCATACCGCTTGTTCATTTAATAAACAGCATTATTTCTGACAATAGCAAAAGTTATGCCTTCCTAGATCTCTAGGACACTCATCTTTATGACTTGGTGCTACTTCTGAGTATACCTACTATATAACCATTTCTCCATGTTGGGTGCATGTGGAGAGAGAAAGAAAGGCTGCATTAACCTTCCATTTATGAGCTTCCCAGAGCATCTGGTGGGCTAAAGTGTGAACAGAATATTGACTTTACTATCTAGTTTTTCCATAATGGTAAATAGTTCTTGAAAGGTTAAAGGTTAAATTTATAGTTTCAGCTATGAACTGAAACTGAAGTGATTTGTCATCAAATCTACAGAGTCTGCTCCAATGGTAGCATGGACTCACTTGCTTTTTAATGAAATAATTATATTGTGTCAAAGATGCAGTGTTCTCTAACAAGGCAGCTTGAGTTGATAGCATAGATCAGTGTTTTTTTTAAAACAAGTTTTATTGATTTTACAAACAAACAAACAAAACAAAACATCATTAAACATTAAAAACATAAAACCTCTTTCCATTGTAAATCTTTACAAGGCAGGTAACACATTGCTTTATATCACATACTTATAATTTATCCCATTTCCATATAAACACGTAAATTCCCTTTACCAAATTCCACATTGTTTCTCTTTAATCATTATTCAATCATATTTCCTTTCTAATTTATCTGCTATTCAATCATCACATTTATATTTTCCTCTGGCTTGTTTATAATTATTCTCATCTAGTCTTCCTCCAAGATTTTATTATTTAATTCTTGATTGAACACACACACATAAGACATAAACATAAAAACATAAAACTTTCTTTTAGAAAGTAACTTGGCCCCAGATTACCTCTTTTTGTATGGACTTCAATTGAATTCATGCTCTTCTTATATACCATTACCTATCTTGTTTACCATCCTATATCAACATAGATCAGTTTTGTTACTTAATATGAGAGAGTTATCATCATTTGTATTTATGATAATTTTGTTGATAAGAAATCCTTTTTATCTGATTGTTTAGAAATTCCCATGGGCTGTGCAACTGAAAGCTAGATCTGGAACACTTCTTTTTCTCCATTTATGCGAAGAGAGAAATGAAAAAATAAAAAAACTATAATTTGCTTAATCTCCTTCATGTCAGCTACAGAAGAGTATTCTAAATAACCATTGAGAGATAAATAAGTCTGTTATGAGCAAAAGGGGAGTCATTATGACCAAGTATAAAAAGAATTGGGACTCTAGCAGGAGGCTGGTAAAGTTAAATTATCTGCTAAGCTGTACATCTGTAGGAAAGGAGGTGAACAGTCAAAACACAAGAGGCACTGTCTGATGGAAAATAGATGTTAAAATAACACAGTGTTCTGCTAATTAGTATGAAGAGCAGAAACAATGAAAGTCACATGGCAATGACAGCCAACTTAAACTGGCCGGAGATTAAGGACGAACTAGAACATTTATATCTCACTGTGAGTTCCTCATCTTCTCTGTTACCCTTACTAGTATTTGATCAATCTAGATATGAGCTGATGAGTAAGAATGAATGGTGTATTCTTTAAGAAAATAAAGTTGCAATATTGCTTTGAAACAATTTTTTATTGTGCTCTCTGTTTCTTTGCTGCAATATTTGGTCATTGTGATATTTCTTCTGAAAGACTGTGAATGAACTCAACATCAGAATTTTCCATTCCAGTCTACTGCCAAACCTAGGAACTAAGAAACCTTAGCAGTATATAGTTGTTAGACTAGGTAGGAAGCAAGGGAGGTGGAAAGCATGTGTTCATCAGTCTAAGTATCACTGGAAATCTGTTTTATAATAAGTAAGTAGTTGAATAGAAAGGATAAAAACTGTGGTAGTTGCCATCTTGGAAAAAGAAGCTTTCTCTAGGTATCGTTATGAAAAGTCCATGGTTTTAGCTCTATCAGGGCTGTCTCATGGCCAATCAAAGCCAAATCTTGAATAAAAAGCTATAAAATCTGAAGTCCAAATCAACAATTGACTTGTAGATTGAAAAAAATTATACAGTAAGGAAAGAGAACACAGGAACTGTCAGAAAAAAAGTAATGACAGTCAAAATATAAAATGGCAAGGCTGCATGTGAGTCTCTACAAAAAATTAGTCCAAATTCCACTTGTAGCAGGAAATTATTCACATATCAGAGAACAAGTCTTTTAGAAATGTAGACTAAACATGTCCACATTTTCAACAAGTCAAGAGGACTTAAATCATGAAAATTGTAAATTTGTATACCATATATGTAATAATTTCTCTGAATATTTTCATTGTGGTAAGAATATAATTTATCACCACTAGAATTTGAATAATTCACAATAGCCTTTGCAATTTTGTGGACTTGTACTTCTTTCAAAATTGTGAAGCCTTGAAAAGAAAGCCTTTATATTTACATATATTGATTGGATATATATGGTATATAAGAGCCACTAGTTTTACAAGAGCAACACATAGTGAAAATTGGAGTTCATTTGTCATCTTTTAGGACAACAATTTCCTGGTATGAATCCAGTTTTAAGTTTAATTTAATTTAGAGTGACCTTTAAGAAAAAGAGAGAGACAGAGAGCATACATAACATATAAATGCTATACTTTATACCTTAATTTAAAAGGTCATTATAAAAAATAACAGCAACTGCATTAAAATGGAGTTTTAATAATAAAAAAGATATCAGTAGTTTCTATCCCTGAGATACCTTTGAATAGCCTTTGAATAGAAAAGTCACTTTTTTGTTCTACAGGAAAAACAGCTGCAAAAGAGCTGCCAATAGCTGAAATATCTTAAGACAATAGAGAGGGTGCCTTCTGTGTTTTCTTTAAATTCTGAAGCAAACATAAATAATATATATTGTTCACCATACAAGAGAAGGGCCTGCTGACCATATTCATTGTTTTACCTCTGGAATACATAATAAGGATTTCTTTCTTGGAATTCAGTTGTTTCATATTCAAGCTCCAAAAAATAGATGATGAAGTGATTTGCAAATTGCATCAGGTATTTTAAATTATCTGTAAAATATATCTGTCTTCATATATTAAGGGTTATAATTTATATATTATTAAGAGAGATGTTATTCCCAAGAATTTTCCTGATTGGATATATAATCACTGAAATGCATCTACCTTCTGGCTGCCTTCTCCTTCTCTCTCCTCTCCCCCATCTCCTTTCTTTCTCTCTCCCTTTTACAGAAGCATCAGCAATCTTGCTCAGCAATTATTTACCTGACAGAATACAAGGTATCTTTTTCCTACTGAAGGACAGCAACGTTGATGCATATCCAAGGTTTCTGGAGAAACATTAACAATAGTTGAACACTTTAAATAGATGATGATAAATGCAAAACTAAAGAGTTTATTTTCAGAACTTGAGTGGAAATGGGATATGTTCATAAATCAGGAAAGAATTTTAATTGGCGATAGTGGTATGGAATTGACAAAAAGCATTGGAAAGGAAGAAGATCCCCCATGAAAAGGAATCAAGCTAGGGAATCTCTTTGCCCCTGACATACTCTACTTTTAACAATGCATACTGTATGGCACTGGTGTTGTAAAATTTTCTTTCCACCAGCTTCCCACGATTGTAACTATTTTACTGTCATGTCGATGAACTGATGTACAATTTATGTTTTAAACAGTGTATTTATATTGTAGCTTTGAATGAATTGTCCTGGCAACACTGGATATCTTTGGATTAAATAAAAAGCATATGTATCAAACTGAGAAGTTTGGGCTAAATGTTAACAGGGTGATAATGTTCAGTGCCAAATGAGATTTTCAGTTTTATTTTTCTGAAATAAAACCAAACTCATCATGCATAAAACTAAAACCAATTTGACACTTGAGCATTTATTTCTGTGCAAACATGGAAAATGGTACTAGTTGCATAGTGTTACTATTTATGCTGCTATTATTAATTCCTGAGACTTTTTGGCATATACTAAAGTAGAAAGTTAAGGTTGGACTGGACAACAACGGCCAGACTCCGTCGACAAGGAGGTAAATTACCTTAATAGGCAGAAACAAAGTGATCAGGAAATTGGCAAACTTATATCCTTATATAGTAGTCGGGCATGGCAAATGTATCCTGTTCTATTATCACCATGGGTTAATGTATATGTGACCAAATGGCAGAAACCCCTGGCCTATGTGACCCAGGGACCTCTAGTCTACTTGACCCAGGAAGAGGGTGTATTTTTACATAACAATCAATATCCTGGTCTGCAAGGTATAAAAACTTGTGTGTAACTACCCTTCGGGGTTCAGACCTCAATCTTGCTAATGCTGCTGAACCTTGCACAATAAATCTTTCCCTGAGACAAAGAGCTGGCGTGGTCCCTCTTTTCTGCAACAATACAATTCTGCACAAATGCTGTGGAAAGTGGCTAGTTTATTTCCATCATCCCAAATTGCTTAGAACTCTGCGCTAATACCAGTGGTGGAATTCAATTTTTTTTACTGTTGGTTCTGTGGGCGTGGCTTGGTGGAAATGGCACAAAGGGGAAGGATCCTGTAAAATCTCCAGTCAGAGGTGGCATTCTCTGAACTACTCAAAATTTCCGCTACTGGTTCTCCAGAATTGATCAGAACCTGCTGAATACCACCTCTGGTTAATACGATGAACAGATAAATTCAGCTATATTTGAAAATTGTCTCTACTAGTTTAATTGTATTATTTAAAATATATCATAAATAAAAGCAGGGAGGTACAATTCCTTGCAGGGAACGTTTTCTCACAGTTGTCCAAAAGGCATATACCCATGAGAGCTACTTTATTACTTAATTAAGTCACTAGTGTCCCATCAAGTCATCATTTCAGAGATATTTTCATACCTAAATAGAATGACCATGGGTCAGGAAAAAAGCAGTGTGAGCAGGAGAGAAAATTAATTGCCAAGCCTGATTTAAAGTATAGGTTTATGAAACAGACAGAATCCCTTTATAGTAGATGATATATGATCACTATACCTATGGCTACAATAAGAATAAAAACAACAAGTAAAAAAATCATTTCAAAATGTATCCAATGATACTAATGGGCATATCTATGAAACAACCAGATGTCAAGTTTGATTGAAATGAGGCTTATCTTAATTATTGAAAGTAATGGGATTTAAGTCAACATATTTGGTAAACACTGGGGTATGACTTTATGTGTGTAGTCCATTCTCCTATTTTTTTTTTTTTTTTGCAGAGCAACAAAGTCAGGTTTTATGAAACAACAGTATATTATCTGAATGAGATAATGCCATCACACTATTCTTTCCAATGGATAATGACAAAACTTTTTTTAAAAATGCAGTATTTTGACTCTTCGTTTTAATTCTGCTTCAAAGGACTTCCATCACCTGTAATAGCCTACACATGCAATTATCTGAGGCTAGGACAGCCAATGCATTTTCATCTACACTTTCACAAGCTGCAAGCACTAAAACTTGATTACAGCCACTCAGCTACATCTTCCTTTGACTTTTCATAGCTTCATTTAACCTCTTTCTAGCTTCTCAAGGACACTGTGCCTTAAAAATGTGGTATTTTAGTTAAGAAGTGGTGCTGTCTCATGTATATTACACTCATTTAAACTAAGATTGTCTTTTTAAATGAAATCATTGACTTAAGAATGAAGGCCTCATTTACTTTATCAATGTGTAATTTTGTTCATTAATATCAATTAATACTGTTCTTCAGGAAATAATGGATTAAAAGGGTAAGAAAAATTCAAGAACAAATACTGAACGTAGCATTTGTATAGGTACAATGCACTCAAGAACATATTTCTTGAGCCTGCTAGGTTCTTTGTCCCAAATTTGCCTTTATTTTTATTATAGTTAAAAGAGAAGGGGTGTCAGCCTCAAGATCTCTTCGGGTACCCCAACTATTATCCTTTATTTCTCCCTTAGTATCTCTACTACTAGGCTTACTTCTTTCGGCTGTCATTAGCAACGGGGGAGGGGTAATTGTGGGGGGAAGAGAGCTGGAGGTGTTTTGCATTCTTTACTGTGGGCAGAAGAAGGAGGGGGATTTCTTCTTTCCAATTTTCCATTTCTTTCCTAGCCTCTATCCTTTTGCGCAGCTGCGAGGTCTTATCAAAATATGTCAAGGTCAACGGACAGAGGCCTCATCACTACCTGAAGATGCTCACATGATCATATTCGAACTTTTAATTGGCAGAGACTTCTGGACTTTGGGGGTGGGAACAATTCCATTTCTTTGTATGTGTGATCTGCGCCTAAATTTTCACTTTCGAATTCCATTTGTAGCTTCCTTTTCATCTTCCAGTAAAAGAAGAACTTTGCTCTGAACCATGGAGTCTGAGTATTTCTTTCTTGGATTTTGAAAGGAGCACATACCGACATTATTCCGAAAGTCCCCATCAGCCCACCCGGAGAAAACACCAATTTTTCTTCCGAGGGGGTTTTCACATCATGTCATCTCCAGCCAGCGAGGAGGATGAGCAGGGAGCTGTGGGGGGGCAGCAAATGCTGTTACCAGAGATGCCAGCCACCGATTTGTTAGCTGACCTTACACTGGAAGAAACTCCAACCGAGATGCCCAGATGGTCGTTACGAGTTGGAAGGAAAAATCCGGAAGACCCCCCCCCTCCTGGAATCACTGTAAGTCGAAGAGGTGCGAGGGAACGGCTGTGGCAGGGGGGGGAGGAGATGGAATGCAGGCTAGATCAAGCCGGGAAAAGCTTTAAGGATGCTTCTGAGAAACCCGGCAGGGCTCCAACATATGAGGGGGAAGAGAGAGCGAGTTCAGCCTGGGGAAGTCGGGCTGCCACCACCCCCCTGGCCCATCCCACGCCGGCGCAAACACCAGCTCCCGTCTGGGGAGCCCCAGCAGCGGGGGTAATGCCTAGAAGACGCCACCTGCCCTCCTTAGATGTGAAGTTTGGAGGAAATCCCAAGGATTTGGGGTTTTTCCTGGTGCAGGTTGGAAGCTATATGGCAGAATATGAAAGGGAGTTCACCTCTGAAGCAGCCAAAGTAAGATGTGTTACCAGAACCCTGGAGGGGATGGCAGCTGACTGGGTGGTGACTCTGTATAATGATAACTCCCCCCAACTGCGAAGCCTTGATGTTTTTATGACTGCCTTGAGGAGGAGGTTTGAAGACCCTCTGGCAGAGAGAAGGGCCAGGATCAGGATGAAAACCATAACTCAAGGGGGAAGATCAGTTGCTGACTACACCCAAGAGTTCAGACAGCTGGCATATCGCATTCGAGGCTGGTCCCAGGAAGCTCTAATAGAAGCCTACAAAGATGGCCTAAATGAAGAGGTATACCACATGTGCATCTCCAGAAGGGATCCCCATGACTTGCAGTTGTGGTACCTGTTAGCGGAAGAGGTGGAAATAGATCTAGCCCGGTAGACGCAGAGAGGAGGCTCCGCATGGAGCACCATGCTCCCTCCTCGGCTCCGAGAGATCCCTAAGCCCCGGAAGGGAGGGGTGATGACAAGGACCAAATCCACTGCCTGTTTCCGTTGTGGGAAGGAAGGCCACCGAATTGCGGATTGTCGAGTCAAACCAGATCCAAAAAAAGGACGGGGCCCTGGAAGGAAGCCCTAATCCTCCCCAACCAGGCCTCGCGAAAACGGGCTAACAATAGGGGAGGTTGTGAAGTCACTCCCCAGCGGAAAAGAGCTGGGACCCCCGACTCCTCCCGACGAGAGTGAGACCGACTCGGAAGATGACGTCTCGGTAAGTCCTAACCGGGGCCCCTTACCATTCCAATTAAATTAAGGGTGCCCACCTCGGGTACTGAGGGGAAATGCTGGCCTTATTGGACTCGGGTGCACGAGGTGCCTAATTAGCATGAAAGTAGTTAAAGGCATGGGCATTGGACTGAGAAATTTGAAAACGCCCATATCCTTTTACCAATTAGATGGGTCTGAAGCGGGGGTTGCCCTGCACGGTTTATAACGGAGCCCTTAGAGATGACCATGGGAACCCACAGCGAGACCTTGTGCTTTATTGTGGCTCCCGGATGGAACACTCCCCTAATCTTGGGATTGCCCTGGCTTCGGAAATGGAATCCCCAAGTAAACTGGAGAAAGGGGTGGATGCGGATTCGTACTGACCAACCTCCAGGAAGGGAGGAGCAAACCCCTTAAACCGGGGGAGAATCCCCATCCCAAGCCCCAAACCCTGCTGAGACAGCTTCCACAGGGGCCGAACGCATAGAAGGGGAGGAGAAAATCCCAAAGAGTACTGGGACCTAAGAGAAGTTTTTAGCGAAGAGGCCTCCGATGAGCTCCCTCCCATCGGTCAACCGATTGCAGCATTGAATTTCTACCGGGGGTGACACTACCGAAACCAAAGATGTATTCGATGACCCCAAAGGAGTTAGAGGAATTGAGATCGTTTATCGACAAGAATTTGAAACGAGGGTTCATCCAACCTGCCAGACCTCGAGTGGCGGCCCCTGTGATGTTCCGCGAGAAGAAAGATGGCTCCAAGCGCTTGGTGGTGGACTACCGAAATTTGAACGCGTATCCGTGGAAAATGTGTACCCCCTCCTCTAATGAAGGACATGTTGGCTCACCTGGCCAAGGGGAAGATCTTCACGAAACTGGACTTGACGGAGGCCTATTACCGAATCCGAATTAAAGAGGGAGACGAGTGGAAAACTGCATTCAATTGCCCAATAGGTTGCTTCCAATTCAATGTTCTCCCGCTTTGGCCTACAGGGGGCACCAGCTGTCTTCATGCAATTGATCAACCAAGTGCTCCACGAACATTTATACAAGGGGGTTTTGGTCTACCTTGACGATATCCTTATCTACTCGGAGACCAGAGACCAACATGTGAAACTGGTACGTCCGTGCTGCACAAATTGCGCTGCCAAATTGTACGCCAAATTGTCCAAATGTGAGTTCCATCAAGAAAAGATTGACTACCTGGGATATCGTATCTCACCCGAGGGTCTTGAGATGGACCCGGAGAAGGTACGAGCCGTATTGGAGTGGGCCCCACCAAGAACCCGAAAACAACTTCAAAGTTTCCTTGGATTTGCTAACTTTTACCGGCACCATCCCATGTTTTGCTAAAATAGCCATGCCTATCACCAACCTCCTAAAACAAAGGGAGAAGCTGAAGCCAAAGCCTAGCCAGCCGTTGAATTGGTCTATGGAGTGCCAAGCCGCTTTGAGAAGCTAAAAAGACTATTTGCTGCCGAGCCAGTGCTAAAGCATCCGGACATGGATGTCCCCTTCGTGATCCAAGCTGATGCAAGTGATGTAAGCGGTAGGAGCGGTCTTACTTCAATTAAACGAGAAGGGGACACTACAACCGTGTGCCTACACATCCCGTAAATTAACTGACACTGAACGTAGATGGGCTGTCTGGGAGAAAGAAGCTTTTGCAGTCTGCTGGGCTCTAATGACCTGGAGGCATTTTCTGGAAGGCGCGAGGTACCCATTTGAGGTTTGGACTGATCATAAAACCTGGAGGCCTTAAAAACGCCTCGGAAACTATCTCCTAAGCAAGTTAGGTGGGCCCAGTACTTCAAACGATTCAATTTCTTTCTGAAGTACATCCCAGGAGGAAAGAATTTTATGGCGGATGCTTTATCTAGGATGCCACAATACAACAGTGTTCGAAAAGAAGTGATAAGTCCGATTGTGCCCACCACACAGCTGGCAGCACCAGTGGTCACCAGGGCGCAAAAGAAGAAACAAGAGGCAGATCTGTCCAATGATTTGATCGAACAATTTAAAGAAGCTTTGAAAACAGATGAATGGTTCCAGGCAAATGCAAATAACTGCACTGTTAGAGATGGGTTAGCCTGGATGGGAACGGCTGTATGGTACCTAAAACATTGAGGAGCCAAGTATTACAACAAACTCATGATTCCAAGGCAGCGGGTCACTTTGGTTTCGTGGAAGACCTTACACCTGGTGAAACGGCAGTTCTGGTGGCCCTCTTTGAAAAAGACATTGAAACTTATGTAGCAAGCTGCCCAGTTTGCGCCTCAGCTAAGAGACCTCCCGGTAAGCCGCCAGGTCTGTTGCAGAATGTGGCCAGGCCAACTGCCCCTTGGAAGGAAATCTCTATGGACTTTATAGTAGATTTACCTGAGAGTGCTGGGCACACGGTGATCTGGGTGGTGACCGACTTGTTTTCCAAACAGGCACATTTCATACCTTGCACCAAGATTCCCTCGGCGAAGTCAAGTTAGCCAAACTGTTCATTATACACGCCTACAGACTGCATGGTGTTCCTGAACGTATAATATCAGATCGAGGAGTTCAATTTACCTCGAACTTCTGGAGGGAATTTTTGAAGTTGATAGGCTCCACCTAAGGGTTAAGCTCCGCCCACCACCCCCAAACTAATGGGGCCTGCGAGAGGACTAACGGGGTGCTAGAGCAATATCTCCATGTTACATAAATTATCAGCAAGACAACTGGGTGGACCTGCTACCTTTTGCCGAAGTAGCGTATAACAACTCCGTTCACAGCAGCACTGGTTTTACCCCGTTCAAAGTGGCCACGGGACAAGATTTTGTACCCATACCTGAACTTCCTCGCGAGAACCCAATATCCAGTCATTGGATGACTGGATATCTCAACTACAACTCAATTGGCCAGTCGCCGCAAAGCTCTGGACGAAGCGCATCAATCCCATAAGAAGTTTGCAGACAAGAAAAGAGCCCCACAACAGTCGTATCAAGTAGGCGACAAAGTATTCTCTCAACCAAGTATCTGCAAACCACTCAGAGATCAAAGAAGTTAGGCCCTAAGTATGTGGGGCCTTTCCTATTGAGCTAATTGTGAATCCCGTGACAGTTCAATTGACGCTACCAAAGACTCTTCGTCGCATTCATCCTGTTTTCCATGTCAGCCTGCTGGAAACCCGAACACACCTGTACATTGAGACCGACCCAGACTGATCCCCCCGTCCCATTGTTGATTGAGGGTGAACAACATTTTGAAGTTAAAGAGATTTTAGACTCTCGAAAGGAGGGGTCGCCACAATATCTTGTAGCCTGGAAACATTTCCTCTCATGCTGAGTGGGTGAACGAAAAGACGTTAGGGCTCCTGACCTGCTAAAGAAATTTTATACTAAGTATCCTGATAAACCATAAGAATGTATGCACTGCTTAACATATCTTTTTATTCTCTCTTACAGGGACTAATGTCCTTTTTCTAGGGGGTCCGAATGTCAGCCTCAAGATCTCTTCGGTACCCCAACTATTATCCTTTATTTCTCCCTTAGTATCTCTACTACTAGGCTTACTTCTTTCGGCTGTCATTAGCAACGGGGGAGGGGTAATTGTGGGGAAGAGAGCTGGAGGTGTTTTGCATTCTTTACTGTGGGCAGAAGAAGGAGGGGATTTCTTCTTTCCAATTTTCCATTTCTTTCCTAGCCTCTATCCTTTTTGCGCAGCTGCGAGGTCTTATCAAAATATGTCAAGGTCAACGGACAGAGGCCTCATCACTACCTGAAGATGCTCACATGATCATATTCGGAACTTTTAATTGGCAGAGACTTCTGGACTTTGGGGGGTGGGAACAATTCCATTTCTTTGTATGTGTGATCTGCGCGCCAAATTTTCACTTTCGGAATTCCATTTGTAGCTTCCTTTTCATCTTCCAGTAAAAGAAGAACTTTGCTCTGAACCATGGAGTCTGAGTATTTCTTTCTTGGATTTTGAAAGGAGCACATACCGACATGGGGAGAGAGAGGAGAGAGGGAGAGAGAGAGAGAGAGAGAGAAAAAAACACAAAGCAAAAGGTTAATCTCTAATATTATCTTATTTGTAAAGATGTTTCAATGCTTGCCTCACATAGATTCAATAGACTTCAAAATAACCAACTAAATAAAATGATGCCATTTAGAATTAAACCACATGACCACAAAAATCATTTAAAAAACTAACACAATTGAAAAATTCAAAGAGGCAAAAAAAAGTAGCAGAAAGAGTTTGCAATTTTCTCAGTTTGTTTTATTTCACTTAGGTGGTGTCTGATTGGCCGCACCCATTATGGCACCTATTTTATAATGGGATAATGGAAAAATAAACCAGGTTGTGTTCTTTAAATGAAATAAGCTTTGTAAAGTCAAAGTTGAATGAATCTAAGTAAGATTGATTCTTTAAGGCATCTATGCCTTTTCTTTCTGAATGAGATGAGAGTTTACTGCTGCTTCAAAAAAAATCTTCTAGGACAAAAAGCATATAGAAGAGAAAAAAGATTGGAAAGCCATAAATCAGCAAACTTGCCAGTCTTCCAAACTTAATTAGAATGGATCTTTATCTTAGGTTATGTGTCATGTTTACAGCTTGTCTCTGCCTTCAAAAACTGATAAAGAAAAGTATCTTTGAGGTTGTTTGAAATTAAGCATTAGTCTGTTGTTCTAATTCATTTTGGTATCATCTATGTCATTTGTGTAATGTTTTAAGACGGAAGCCATTCTTGGTATGTATATAATCCCTACTTCTTTTTTTAATGAAAAATCATTCATTTTGAAGTGGGTAAGAGCAATGATAATATTGCTATGAACATAGAAACATGATTTCTTTAAACAGGTAGTCCTCGAGTTACAATCATAATGAAGCCTGTCCATAATGGTCAAAAGTTGGGAGAACATTAAATGAATTATGTTAAGTGAATGAATCCCCATCAGAGTTCTCTCCAATGCATTCATTAAACAAATGTTTTGTTGTTAAGTGTGCATGGTATGCTTCAGGTGTGGGGAAGATCATGCAGAACCTAGTTCAGGAACAAGACCACCTATTTCCAGTCTCCCAAGTCTTCCCTCCATCACTGAAATATCCTATGGTTTGTTTCTCACTCCTTGAAGTCTCCACAGTCATTTGGGCCTCCTCTGCATCCACCACCTGCATGCTTATGCTATCACTGACTGTTCATTAACTCTTTCAAAGAGCTTCAGAACTAAGGATGTCAGGGCAGGAAAATAGGCTGTTCTATTGCTTTGCCAGGTGGCAGAATTCCACCATCCATTTTTTCCCCCTGAGATTCTGGTAAGGCAACTCCCATCACCACTAAGGGGCTGAAGGCAAATGGCAAGGAAAAGATAATCTAACATGGTTTGATACAGTCCTGGCTAGAACCATAGCCTTGTTTTTACCCAATTTCCAATCCCTGCCATGGATTTCCTTGTTCCACATTTGCAGGTATCATTTCCTGAAATCTAATTCTTGAAAGGAATTACATCCTGTCACCTAATTGTAACAAAATTATGAGACTTGGAAGGTTAGAGAGAGAGAATAGAGCAAATGTTATTTCAATAATCAAGCAACAGCATCCAAACAGGGAATCTGAGAATTATGAAGACTGTAGCTCATCTGATTTCAGGTCACCAAGTTGGGATAGGCTGCTTTTGAAGTACAGTTTCTATTTGAGATTGATAGTGTCAGTCTCCCCACTAAATCAGGCAGGAAACACAAGTTAAACTAATTCAGGCTACTTTAACAGAATCTTGCAAATCTGAAAGTACAAATCTCTCATCATCTATTCTTACCCCCTGATAAGTTAGAACAGATCCTTCGTAGTCTCTTTCCCTGCCTATTACTCAATTATGGGGTCCTCCCCCTTTATGTGATGTTTCCCTAGGTTTCCCCCTCTCCAAGGTTATTCTCATGTTCTATTATAGGCAGCAAAATCTCTTGAGCTATAATAATTTCCTGACAAATAATTTCTTGACAATTCTAGCCTTGTTGCTATATTCTGTTTAGGATCTGCTGCTGTTAGCAAATAGATTATTCAGATGGTAATCAAGGTGTAATTTCTATTCTACCCACTGGAACTGATCTGCTGCATATTTGTTTACTAATACACTGCCTAGAGCAGGGGTCTTCAAACTTCACAGCTTTAAAACTTGTGGACTTCAACTCCCAGAATTCCTCCTCCAGTCATATTAGCTGAGGAATTCTGGAAGTTGAAGTCCACAAGTCTTAAACTTGCCAAGTTTGAAGACCTTAGCCTAGAGCAAAAAAGGATCTTGCTATTGAAAAGTGTTTGTTTTCTCCTTCATCAAAAGGGAGAGTGATGATATTATTTCCAACTGTTGAATGCTGAGAATGCTGATAACACTTAATAAAAAGTGCATTATATTGATATCTATGCATTTGTTTTCCAAATAAATGATTGAAGAAATTGAAATTAAGGGTTTTCTTTACTATGTCCATATAAAGCAAGAGAAAGAGACAGAGAGAGTATCACAAAACAGTAATTCATAGCAAAATGACTGGGAAAAAAAGCATAATTATATTTACAAGAGCAGGTTACTTGCTTTTAGTTCTCATAGAAATCAGAGCTGAGTTCCACTGATTTCCATGGGAACAAGGTACAATTAATAAGATCAATTATCATATATATTTAAATACTTCATTTTGCACGATTAGGGTAGGCTAATAATATGTACTTAATTTCCTTCTCTAACTTCAACTGGCATTATTTTGGATCAAAATAGGAAAAGAAAGAGGCAGAAAATTTGAAAAGAAATAAGAAACATTGAGTTCTGTTCATAGCATAATATTACATCAACATTCATTTCAGTGAAAATAGAAGAACCTTCTATCCAGACAAAGAGCCATTCTCAAATTGCACCAGGATCTGTGATTTTATAGTAATCATATTCATACTTCATTATTAAGAATAACTTTCTTTCACAAGTACATTTCACTATTGAACAAGTTGCAGTAAATATATAATTCACCAAAGAATTAAACTCACAGACTGTGGAATAATTGGAAGTACTACATTCAGAAGCATAACTTAGTATATAAAAATTACAAAATTGAAATGTTTACAAATATGATAAAGGGAAAAATGAAAGCAAGTCAAAGGATTCCTGGAAATCATTTCTGATTACATGAAGTATTGTATATGCATGCACAGTATATGTATAACCTGCTTCTCAGACATATTTATAGACTGTGTAAACATGAGAATATTGTACATAGAGTCAGGAATAGCATGACATGAAGAACCAAATTGGGAAGAAATGACTAAACAATACTAGATATTAGTGCGAGAATTTAATAGCACTATCAATAGCACTTAGACTTATATACTGCTTTACAGTGCTTTACAGCCATCTCTAAGCAGTTTTACAGAGTCAGCATATTGCACCCAACAATTTGGGTCCTCTTTTTCCCACCTCAGAAGGATGGAAGGCTGAGTTAACCTTGAGCCTGGAGAGATTTGAACTGCTAAATTGCAGTTCAAATGGGCTATATACCATGCTGAAATGCTTCTCCTTTGGAAGCTGAATGCAGATTGTAGTTTCTTACAGAATGGTAAGAGGTTCAGAAATAGAATTTTGCAGAATGCTTTGATACAAAGTTGAATACTCAAATAGAGTTGACTTTCTGGATCAAATCAAAAAGTCAAATCAAATTGTCTAATCAAATAGGATGCCTCTAAACTGATGTGAAAATTTGGAAAATTGAATGACTCAAGTGCAACTGTTTGAACTAAAGGATTAAATTGAATTGAGTTGAACTGAATTTTCAGTTTAAGTTGATCCAAATTGCTGAAATGGATTGCATACCCCTTTTCAAAAGCATGAAAAGCACTTCCATGAAAAAAGCAAATTAAAATTATTGTATTTTTTTTTAAAGAAAATATTCTTTCACATATTTGAATGGTTGTCACACAGATACTCATACTCTTGTCCTACCCAAACTGCCTCCTCCCAAGTTCAAGCAGAAAAGAGGGCAACCAGATTCATAAAACATTCATAAAACATCACAACTGTATGAAACTATACAACAGAGGATTTGATTGTGTTGCAATGATGATGGGCAATTATTTACCATGAGCATTTAAGTAGAGATTGCAAAGTTCACAGTCCTATGCATGGGGAATATTCTACATTTCAGGCCATTCAAGGACACCCTCAGCATTGTGATGTTATGATAGTTATTCCCATGTTATTGAAGGAAATGCTTTGCTTTACTTCCCCCAACCCTCCAGGCCTCTTCTTGTTTGACTATCTTCTAAATGGCTGTCTAGGTGGATACAATTGTGCAGAAGACTAGAGCCTACCAAGAACCAGAGTTCTAATAATTTATGATTTCCAGTGCCCATCTTGAATATCTCATGTAAAAATTCCGTTCATAAAACCTCTATGGTTTAATGACACAGGACTAGACTGATCACGCTGAGCTGTCTTCTGGAGGCATTTAGAACAATCTGCTTGCAAGAAATGTTGACAAGGATGCCATTACCACAATTCTTCTAGAACATAACAAAATGCACGGAAGAAGTGGTTTAAAAAACCCCTAAGGCTACAGTGATATAAACTCTTCTCTGGGTGTAATTCCAGTTTAACTCAATGAAGCTTGCTTCTGAGTAAATGTTTACAAATTGCTTTTCTGAGGATTGATAATACTTTATTTATAGATCTCCCTCTTCTGTGAATTTGCGCAGTGGTACATGTGGGGCTCCTGTGGTCACGCCTTCATTTATTAACTATGCTTATAACCAATGGAACTATATGTTTTTGGTCATATTCTGAGCTCCATCATGCCAGTTTTCTGCCAGCAATGTTTACTGCTGCAGTGTGATGTAGAATACTCATTTTATTTGTCAGAACAAATCCATTGTTGGGTAAATTTGTTGATTGATAGTACCTCTGTAATATATTTTTTTCATTAACAAAAATGTTAAATTCTGAAATTATTTGGCTGAAGTTTAGTGTTATATATTCCACATGATGTTTTCAATCTGCCTTTCTTTGTGGATGCCATCCTTAGGTGTGCCCCAAACTTAACAACTAACTGTGGAAAGGCACCAGAATTTTCTGACACTTTCACAGCAGCAAATAGTATATTGACATCATAAGAAGTTTTAATTGAATATACCACCATTCAATATTTTAAGTAACACACAATGTATTACAGTAAATTAAATATTAGAATACTGGCAAAAAAAATAAATTTATATATAGAGTATTACCACCATTTACAGCATCTACTCCAGGGGGAAAAAAGCTATACTTGTGATTTTTTTTCTTTTTTTGTTGTACTATCCTTTATTTTTAAATTGCCATTGTTTATTTTCTGATTTTGTGCACAATCTTACATAAATATTGCACAATCTTACATAAATAATAAACAAATATATAAATAAAACTACATTTTTAATTTTCTGAGTCACTACTTCCAGTCTGAGACAATGAGAATTTACAGTGCATTCCAACTGTAAATCAAAGCCCACAAAATGTTCTTTTTACTTTCTATAGAATCCTTGATGTGATCTATTTTCAGTAATCCTGAGGACTATTCCTTCTATGAAATTAAATTATATTTAATTTAAAGTAAAGACATGGCTGTCTATCCAGTATGTATTTTATTTGTCCATGTTACAGCTGTTTTCATAAAGGAAGACTTTATGTGCACCACAAGTAGTATATTACTTTCCTAAGTTATATCTGAAAGACTACTTCATTCCACATAACTCAATAGAGAGGCTATGTTTTTTTTGTTTTGTTTTTTCACCAGCAAAAAATGTACAAAATAGTTCTCCAAGACATTCTACTATGTATTCTGGAAGGACTGCGTCTGAAACTCTGGGCATACTGCTTCCAGTAAATAATTACTATAAAATATTTTACTGAACAGAAAAAATGATGCAAAATCCTTACAGTATTTCTGACATCATTCTCCAAGCTTCATAATATATAATAATAACTTTTGCATCTGTTGAACATTATAGGACCCAACTGAATTATACTTTGCTACTTATAAAAGGATGGAAATATGCAACTGTTTAGCAGACTACTTTGTCATGGGAAAAATGCATTTAGTCAACTTAAAACCATAATAGTTTGGGAATAAAGATTTGGCATCACCTGGAGACAAATTTAGTCTTTGGACACTATGAGAAGAATGGATTAAAGAAATGGACAATGGAATAGTTGATGTCAAATGCAAGATCTCTTTTATAAGAATGTAATGTATCTTTGCATTCCAAAGCATTTCAAAGACTTATTTATTTTTCTTAAAATCTCAATGTGTCTTTGCATTCCAAACTCTTAAAATCTCTTCTATTGGGATGCATATTTTTTTTAAAAAAAATTATCTTCTGTTGGAATGAAAAGTCTCCCATTATGTCCCCAAAATATACCAGAGAAAATTTGTCCTCTCTTTTACCTCAAATGAAAAACCTATTTGTCCTCTCTTTTACCTCACTCAAATGTAATAATTGTTTGAACCTATTTATTATCTAACTTGAAACAGTAGCACTTCTGGAAGGCTTGTTTTGTTCCCTGAAATTCAGGTAGTCTTCAACTTATGATCATCATTTAAAGACTATTAAAGTTACAATGGTGCTGAACAAATGGTGCTTTCACTAGCCCTCAGACTAGCTGTTCCAGCACCCCCACAGAGATGTGACCAGCTTACTCTTATAAGAAAAAAAGATCAGTTTTGATCAAACTATTTAAAAGGATTAAGATTCTTAAAACTAAAAGGAAGGATTATAAACTTGTCTTATTTAATCACAGTTAATATGTACATACATACATATTAGCATGTGTGTGTGTACTATATGAATGAATATAAACATGAATATATTATTGTTTTTGGTTGCTAACAGATTTTTTAAAAAAACCAAGATCAAATGATGAGCCATGAAAACAAGCCAGTCTGAAAGCCCAATTTACCTCACAGAGTTGTTATAGTGGTGGAAATAAGAAGGAAATAAGAAGGACGATGTATGTTTGACATCTTGAATTATTTGTAAAAATAATAAAGGTGAGATATAGATAAATAAATAAAAAATAAAGATTTGTTTATAGATAGGAAGAAGATATAGGAAGAAGAGCTTTCTTGCTGTATTTTCAGTGATAGAAATAAATTACTGTGTTCAAGGGCACAGTAATTTATATCATTATCAGAAAGTGATGTTACTGAAAATGTTAGTATTTGGTATGATGAAGGGTGAAATTATTTATGTATTTGTCTTTTTTATTCACTTTTCTTCTTTTTCTCTTTTTTCAGTTTCTTTTTACTTTTTTATTTCTATTACTTTTTTTTAACCCTTTATATAGGCAGCCTTTAATCAAAACTAGATAACCAGTATTCAATTGGTAATCGTTTTAAAAAAAATTTATACAAAGAGAGAAACAATATTACCAGAGGTGGACAAAAAAGCATTGGGAATGGAAATAATTTCTGACTTCCTGCCAACTTTCCCATTGAATTTCCTTGTGGGAATTGCTTGGAAGCATTGCAAGTCTTCCTTCCTTCTTCCCTTCCTCCCTCCTACCCTCCTGTATTCCTTTCTCTCCTTTCCTCTCCATCCCTTCTCTCTCCAACGCTGGAAACAGGAATTAGGAAATAGAGAAGAGTAGAGATGGCAAAGGATATAAGAGACAGTTGTGAAAATCAAAATATTTTTTATTTATTTTATTTTTATTTTATTTGGTTTGTCAATTGCTTGCAAGATAATAGGTATAAGTAAAAACATAGTTATGAATACATGGATACATATAAGAAAAATAAAAGAAACAATAGGACAGGGGCAGTAAGCACGTTGATTTTGGACGAGCTTTATGATTTCTTTACTGAGTTTTAGCGTTTGTTTCTTATTTTTGTTATTGCATTAGTCTATTTTATTTAACAGCTCATGATACTGTTGGAAGAAATATCCTTCTGGGTTCAGTTCCAAGTGAGGAAAAAGACCCTGGAAACATGGAGGCTGTTTGGAAGGTTTAATGGTGGACAGGACCACATGGCCTGAAGCTCCAAAGAAGGATGATCACCTGCTCCAAGGTGAAGGAAAAAAGAAAGAAGGGCTGATATGCTGAGAGTGCCTGGGTTTTATAACCTTTGTTGGGATTTGAATTGAAACTTGTATTCTGATTGTCAGACTCCCATGAGGCCATGAAGGGACAACTCTGTAGGCTGTCCTGAGTTCCAGGCTTGGTTGAGCCTTGCTGGATGATGCATTGAAAAGGGCTTTTGTCAATTGCTATAGCTTTACTGGAAATCTTTGTTATGTAAAGTATTCTGGCCCAGGCCTTAATGGCCCACCCATTAACAAAGGTGCGGGTGAGCTTCTGTTTCTGAGGTGTTTCTGCTCTTAAGTTTCTACTCTTTTTAGGGGAAATATTCTGCCTTTTTAATATTTCCTAGGATATTTCAATTTTCTAGGAGAGGGGTGGGTGCTAACTTCCTACAATACCTAACATGAAATTAGGCTCAGATTGAAAAATAGGCCACTTAAAATCAATTCTTTTTTTCCCTTAAATTGAACCAGTGAAGGAAATGCACAAAGAACAAGTTGCTATGCAGTTGTTCACAATGATATCCCTAGAAATTACCCCATCCTCTATCTTGGCTGCTGATTGTGAAAAAGAATACTCTAGGGCAGTGATTTTGGCACCGAATGCCCAAAGTGCATGCACGCATGCGCATCCCCAAAAAGCAATGCACGCATGTCCCCTGTGCATGTGCCCTGCCCCCATGCATGCACATGTGTCCCCACACATGCACTCCAGCCCTCATGCACCCCACTTCCTGTGCATGCACGGCACCAACCCGAAGACCAGCTGGCCAGCAGGAGGTGCACATGGACATTTGCGGCAGAGCTGAGATGGGGCGATGGCTTGCATGCCCACAGAGAGGGCTCTTCATGCCATGTCTAGCACACATACCATAGGTTTGTGATCACAGCTCTAGGGCTTTGAGCCAAAGTGTCACAATGATATCAACAAGTCACAAATACACATAAAAAAAAAGCAACTAAATTCCTCTTTCATAGATGACATGAAGCAAACTTTCTTTCCAGATGTATCTGGCTTTTGGGAAAAGAAGAGAATAACATTTTCCATAATCTTGGACCATTTTCCATAATCCTGGAGTCAGTTTTAGTTACTGAATTGCTATTGGAACATACAAGATTATATGTTCAGGAACAAATATGAATAGTGTTACTCACATTGTTCTGTTTTTAGATTCTTCTGCAAAAAGACTTTACAAGGTGCAAACAAAAGCTAATCAATATAGACTACATTATCTTTTATTTTCTAAATCCAATAACTTACATCAGAAGTTTAAAGTCCACCCCCCATTCTATGCTGTGCTATGCTGTGCTGTCATTTTATTCAGTTTCTCCTCAAAAACTCATTTCATTTTCCTTCACTGGCTTCATTTTTATCAGATGCCATTTTCTTGGCAGCCTGCAATATTCCAACACAAAGATCCCTCCCCCCCCCACTCTGACCTCTACCAAGCTGACTTTGTGAATAGGATTCTGTGATGGGGAGATAATTTCTGTTTGCAGAATAAATTATGTTTGTATTTTTATCAGCTTTGGAACAGTTAAGAGCTGACAAATTTCAGAATGATTCAAAGACTTGATTCAGATAACTATCATAAAAACAACTTGCAATACAGTGGTGAAAATGTATGATTCTGTATACACATGAGGGGGTGGATAAATGCATAAACATTTTTTCTTAAAAAGCAGGCCAAAATGTAAATACAAACATAATTTAAACATTTCATTGACCTTACAAATATTAAACAAACATAATTAACAAACATAATTTAAACATTTCATTGACCTTACAAATATTAAACTACTACTTCCACAACACTCTTTAGTAATTTTGAAAGTCTGAGATTTCATGTTTTCCAAGTTTTATAAGAAGATCGTCTGAAACTCTTCTAGTTGGAGCTCAGACACCTCAGCGAGCATTGGGTTCTCTCATATTGGTGCTTTTCTCCCTCCTCTTGCCTTTTCCATTTAGTTTATTTTTGTTCTTCAATTGTTTTCCTATTTTACAGGCTAAAAACAATAAGAAGAGTATGAAATATCTCGGATCCTGAACTAATCTTTTCTCCTTATATACCAATGACTGCATCTCAAATGATCCATCTGTTAAAATACTAAAGTTTGCTGATGACACAACAGTGACTGGTCTCATTCGAGACGATGAATCTGCATACAGACAGATTATACAACTTGCCTCGTGGTGTAACCGGAACAATCTGGAACTGAACACACTCAAAACCGTAGAAATGGTGGTAGACTTTAGAAGAAAGCCTCCCATACTACCACCTCTTACAATACTAGACAACACAGTATCAACAGTAGAAATCTTCAAATTTCTAGGTTCTACTATATCACATGACCTAAAATGGACACCACATATCAAAAACGTCATCAAAAAAGCACAACAAAGAATGTTCTTTCTGCGCCAACTCAGAAAGCTCAAACTACCCAAGGAGCTGCTGATACAGTTCTACAGAGGAACTATTGAGTCTATCATCTGCACCTCTATAACTGTCTGGTTTGGTTCTGCAACCCAACAGGACAGAAACAGACTTCAGAGGATAATTAGGACTGCAGAAAAAACAATTATTACCCACTTGCCTTCAATCGAAGACCTGTATACTGCACAAGTCAAAAAGAGGGCTGTGAAAATATTTACAGACCCCTCACATCCCGGATATAAACTGTTTCAACTCCTTCCCTCAAAACAATGTTACAGAGCACTGCAACCAGAACAACTAGACACAAGAACAGGTTTTTTTCCTGAAAGCCATCACTGGCTTTGAAATAATTCCCTCAACACTGTTCAACTATTTACAAAGTGTGCACTACTATTACTGTTAATCTTCTCATCACTCCTTATCACACATCCCCTCCCACTTGTGACTGTAGGACTGTAACTTTGTCGCTTGTATCCTTATGATTTATATTGACTGTTTCCTAGTATGATTTGATTGTTGATTGTACCCTATGGCTATCATTAAGTGTTGTACATTATGATTCTTGATTCTTAATGAATGTATCTTTTCTTTATGTATACTGAGAGTATTTACACCAAGACAAATTCCTTGTGTGTCCAATCACACTTGGCCAATAAAGTATTCTATTCTATTCTATTCTATTCTATTCTATTCTATTCTATTCTATTCTATTGTAAAACCAGAGATCTGATGCTATGGATATAAGAGCTGCAGAGATTTCTGCAACGCTGGGAATAAACCTCCAAGGTGGGTTTGGAGTCTTAATTTAGTAACTGACATAAAGTGAAATTAGCACTGATGGGCAAGAATGGACAAGTTGATTCCCCATTTTTGGAAATACAAGTTTAAGTTTTACCTGGATTTGTCTCCAATATATGTTTTGAAATTGGTTATATTATTTCCTATCCTTCCTAGCTATTTTTCAGTATTCTCTATTGAATGTACAATTCACACCAACTAGGTAAGTAAAAAAGATTTATTTGATTTTGTGAGTATGAATCAAGCTTAATGCCGTTGCCCTTTAATGCAGATTAACAGTAATTCATAATCTTTTTTTAAATCAATAAGCATGTGTGAGTTAAAACAGAATTGAGTAATGCTATTTTCAGAGTGTAGAGCTTTCACCCAAAATATATGCAAAGAGAAGTATCATGCAGGTAACTGAACAAATAATTATATAAGAATTTTTTGGTTTTTTTAAAAAGTCTGATAACTATTCCAGTACTTTAACCCCAGAGAATTATAACAATTCCAGATAATTTGGAAAACCCATTAAGAGCCTAAAGGATTTTTCTCTGTCTCAGCTGAATTTCTGTACAGATATTATAAACTAACAAATTGAAATACTCTCAGAGCCAAACATATCACAATCCTTCAATCTTAGTCAAATAACATTGTAATCCAGGAATGTAAAAGTGCAGAGGCTGAACTGCGTTTGAATGATTTCAGAAGTTAAGCATTTAGATAAAGGACTCCCTGGGAATTTCAAGGCTGTTGGCTAGAAGTTGGGAAACTTTACAGCAAAGGCATTTTTATAACATTGGCAAGCAACCTACATGGATTCAATCAGCAAGGCTGGAGTCAACTTGAGGGCATCCTGACTTAATTTAACTGTATACACTTCAACATAAGAACTGGTACAACATATAAGTGAGTTAAAGAATAAACTTAACAGTTATCCAAGTTTTATCAATTGAACAGTCTCCTGGGTTGCTCTGTCTATGTGGAATGTAATAATCAGGCAAAGTAACCCTCTTTTCTGTTACAAATGTAGAAATGTTCATTATAAGTGCTAGTAGCCCAATTAGCAGGCTTTGTGGGATACATATGGCCCCTTAACCACCACCCCACTTCACAATCCTCAGAGCTTTGTGGAATATAATTGAAATTTGGCAGCAACTTGATATTTAATAAGTCTTGTGGTTGTTTTTAAATTGGATTAATGATTTTGGGGGAGTCTTTCAGAATTTAGATAGCATATATGTGCATATTTTACATTTGCAAGAATTTTCCAACCTAGTGCACATCCTAATGTCGTATCAGCCAGTTATACAATTGCCCATTGTAGTCTTAAATTCCAATAATTAAAACAGGAATGCCTACCAAAAAACTCAGGTTTGACAATCATACCACACAATAGAGATGCTGAAATCAGCTATGGTTCCTTGCCTCCAAATTTTGAATGGATGCAAAGTGACTCCATGTACTGGAAGCAAACAAGGAATTTGAAGATGAGCGTAAATTGAATCCAAAAATTATGCAGATTTTTACTGACAAATCCACTATGACAAAGTCATACTTCTAGTTTGAAATGTACTTATTCTTAAATCTCCTATTGGGAGTTCTTGATTTTCTACCCTTTTCACAGCATGATGCTCACCCAGGTACAGAGACCTTTGTGGACAATGTTTCTCATTTGCAGGGCTTTTTGGACTCAGCAGGTGGCTCACCAACCTTTTGGGCACCAGGTACCTGTTTTGTGGAGAGAGATTTTTCCATGGACTGGAGGGGACACGGTTTCATGCGCTGTCTGCTTCCCACAGATAGGGCTTTGCTTGTTTGCACAACCCAGTTTGTGGCATGCCGCAGCCCGGTCACAATCCTTGGACTGAGGATTGGACACCCCTGTTGTAGATGATAACTGATGTCTGCAAGTCTTCAGTTTTGGTATTAATTCTTCAAGGAAGCATGCCACATGCCAATGGTTGATACTGCAGTCTTTTCTTTGCCAACCAGACCTTTTTATTCTCGTTAATCTTTTAGGTTATTTACCACTCAGTATTTTCATTCAGATTGCTTCCCTGCATCGTTGCTAACCACTCAAATATTTGATTTTTCTTTTTCTGGATTTTTAAAATCTCCTTTATATATATTACATCACTATAATAGACTGTACCAAATTGTACCAAACAAATCTATAAATCCTTAAAACAAACAATTAAGTGATTGAATCTCATTGGTTTATGCTGAAAAGAAAAATACATCTTCAGAAAATGAGCTACAAAGACATCAGAATTGCCTAAATTTAACAAATATTCCTTGTAAGCAATGTGGAAGGAGAGATAAGATAAAGGACTAGACATAAAAGCTCAAACATAACCTCGGTGAGAAAATGTATTATCAAGCCAAATAACCAGCTCAGGCAAAACTGCAGAGCTCATAATCCTTGGCAATGCTCTAGAAAAGCTGTCTTTTAAGTGAAATACTTTTCTTCATTTCATTAAGATAATGGTCTTATATGCTGGCTGCCAGTTGGCTGTCCTTTCCAGAAACAACAGAACAAAAATCAGCTTATTATACCAACTAGCACTACCAATATATCTCAGGATGCTTCCCCAGGATTTGGAATTGTTCAATAAATCAGTGCCAAGTTAATTATTGAAAGCTAAGGAGAGAGTGAACAAATGGCCTCTCTTGGCTACCATACAAAGGCGGTGTGTTTTTTTTTATTGCCAATAGATAATGCTGTATGAAGTCCATATTTACTTAATGATATGCAGGTTACATATTACTCTTCCATGAAAAAATACATTCTTGTATTCTAGAATATGGGATAAACAGCTTAGAGACAATGACTGTTCAGTAGGCCAGAATTTATATATAGGAAAGGGTTCAAACACTTAGGAAATGCATAATTTCTGATAAATGCACCACAAGAATTATGACAATCAATCACCTTACTGGACAGAAAGATAGCAGATTTAAATTCTTACAAAAGATCTGTCAGGGTTCCAACCAATGCCCTAATAAAAGCAAATTCCTTGATGCAGGTTCAAGGCTTGGTTCGCCATTGCCCTGCCTATGACAACTCTGGAGCAGGTTAGGGAAGCTCTGCCAGGTGACAGGATCATCTCTTTTCTTGGCTAAATACTTTAAGCAACCCGGATGCTATCTGAATGCAGTTTGCATCTTCCAACTTCCAACTCAAGTGTTGGTGGCATTTGTTATTTGTCTCATTCAAAATGGTTCTCAGTATAACCCTTTATAGATGCTATTAAAGCTAGGAATAATGAAAAGACTTCTAAAAGAACTCTGTTTTGCAATCACATTCCCCAGATTTCACATCTTGAGTAGTGTGAAAGGTCATTTTGTTCAGTATTTTGATAGTAATTGTTTAATTATTTGTCCTTCCGCACTTTCTTTTTTTTCTGATGGTAACTTTTCTCTTAATCTTTCACAGGTTCCAACCACAGCAACCGAGTGATCCTTTCATTATTCTGTGCACCTAGCCCTGCTGGGTACTTCTCAATGAGGATCCTTTCCATGCTAGAAAAAAATGATAATCATGACAACAATTGAAATATGAGCCAGCAGTGTGCAGCAGCTGCCAAAAGAAGCCAACACAGTTCTAGGCTGCATAAACAGAGGAATAGAATCAAGATCACGTGAAGTGTTAATACCACTTTATAACGCCTTGGTAAGGCCACACTTAGAATACTGCATTAAGTTTTGGTCACCATAATGTAAAAAAGATGTTGAGACTCTAGAAAGAGTGCAGAGAAGAGCAACAAAGATGATTAGAGCACTGGAGGCTAAAACATGTGAAGAACAGTTGCAGGAACTTGGTATGTCTAGTTTAATGAAAAGAAGGACTATGGGTGACTTGATAGCAGTATTCCAATATCTCAGGGGCTGAATCACAAAGGAGTCAAGATATTCTCCAAAACACCTGAGGGTAGGACAAGAAGTAATGGGTGGAAACTAATCAAGGAGAGAAGCAACTTAGAACTATGGAGAAATTTCCTGACAGTTAGAATAATTAATCAGTGGAACAACTTGCCTCCAGAAGCTTAAATGCTTCAACACTGGAAGTTTTTAAGAAGAGATTGGATAACCATTTGTCTGAAGTGGTGTAGGTTTTCCTGCCTAGAGGGGTTGGTCTAGAAGACCTCCAGAGTCCCTTCCAACTCTGTTATTTTAATATTCACTTGTTAAGTGAATCACTGCAGTTGTTAAGTTAGTAATATGGTTAAGTGAATCTGGCTTCCTCATTGACTTTGCTTTTAGAAGGTAGCAAAAAATGATTACATGACCCCAGGACAGCGCAACTGTCATAAATACAAACCAGTTGCCAAATGTCTGAATTTTGATCAATTGACCATGGGGGTGTTGCAATGGATATGTGACAAATGGTTATAAATCACTTTTTTTAGTGTAATTTGGAGCAGTCACCAAACAAATGGTTGTAAATCAAGGTCTGCCTGTATTAAAGTAGACTGTATTAAATTATTTCCCTATAATAAATATTTGGTGATCAATGAAGTATCTGAAACTTCATGAAAGGGTCAATGATCTAAAGAGTTCAGGGACCTCTACTTTAATCCTACAGTTACTGCCCAAAGTCACAATGGCAACATAGGTGGCTGTATAAATAAGTGTACATAAGAAAAAATGTTTTTGCTGATGGTAGAATTTGCCTCCAATGCTATTAAATTCAAATCAACTGGCCCTCATCCCTTCTTCCACTAAAAAGTAGAAAACAATAGTTTTGAGGCAATGCATGAAAACATGGGTGAAGACTGCATTTACTGCAGGCTGAGTATGAATTGAGGACAATGTATTCCTGCCTTCCAGAAATAACACAATAGCTGCTATTTATGCTGACGCAAGCAAGAAGTTCACTCTACCTTTAGAATAATGGAGCACATATTGCTGTACAAAGCTTCTTTGAAGTGCCTCACCTGCCCTTTTACTAAGCAGAATACCCCCATCCCACATTTGAAAATCTGTACAGCCCTCTTAAATATCATCAGTCCTTGAAAATGCCTTTAGAAAAGCTTCTCAGTTTAGTAGTTGTGTCATTATAATAACTTAGAGGTGGGGAACTATAGTCTCGTTATGATTTGTGGACTGCCGCAACGCCTAGAATTCCTAAGCCAGGCTGGCTCAGGAAATCTGGGAGATGAAGTCCACAAGTCATAAAGTCATAAAAGAGCCATAGTTCCACATTTGACTTAGATCAGGGGTATCAAACTCAAGGCCTGCGGGCCGCGAAGTGCTTAGATCTGGCCCAAGGAGCCACCCTCAAAATAAGGAAGGACTGGCCCAAGGTCCCTCTGCCTGTTAAATGGAGCTTCATTTTTACTGGCAGAGGGCTGCAGGAGGCTGTCACAGCCAAAAATGGAGTTTGGGAGCCTATTTTCACTTGGGCCACCACATGCACCCTTGACATGAGTGACGTTGAGCTGACCAAGCCCACCCTGGCCACGCCCACCCCAGCTCCCAAAGTCAAACAAAACCCCAATGCAGCCATCAACTAAATCAAGTTTGACACCCCCAACTTAGATAAATATCACCTGTAGTTTCAGCACAGTAGCAGTTAGATTGTTGGTTCTATTTTATTAAAAAGAAAATACTATTCTTTTAGATGAAAATGATAATGCACTATTAGCCCTCAAACATAATATAATATGACATTTCCAAAAGGATGTACAACAAATAGATTTTAATCTCTCTCCTTAAGGGAGATGGGCAATTTAGAAATATGAAATATAATCAAACAAATAAATATTGCAATGCCAAAAACCCCAATTGCATAAAGTCCTGAACTGAAGCTGTTTTTAACTTGTCGACTGAAATACTGGTATTGGGTGTTCAGTTCCAATAAGATTTTGGGAAGTGCAGGAACTTAATGGAAAAACTCATGCTTTGTATTCAATCCCTTGTCTCTCACTAAGTAAAGCTGGGGGAAATACTGCATGTGCAAAAAGTCCTGCAAAGATGTGGCCCACACCAGACTATATAGAAAACTGTATCATCTCAGTATAAGGCAACTCAATATGCTGCCATGTAATTTCTTGGTGGTGTGCAAAGGAAAGTGGCTAAATAGGAACTTGATTAGCTCCAACAGTCTTTCCTTCAAGTTTGCGAACTTGAATTTCAACTTTTGGAGAGCAAAAATAAACTACTAAGCAGGCTATTGAGTAGTAAAGCTGATGCCAACATGACATAGTTTATCAGGAGAAAAATGAAGAAATTGTTCAGGTAAAGTGGGATTCATACATAAGATATGTAAGATAGTCCCAGCTGACCTTCAGCACTGTCTTATTTTATAGTAGAACATGACAATTGTCTGGGCAAGGGAAATTATGGACAAAGGTAATATGTCTACCTCATAAAGTAAAGCAGCCGATTGTTATATAGCTGGCAAATTGATACACTGCCCTAATCTCATCATCCAAATCAGAAATTTCATTGTGATTATTGTTTGTGGCTCTCTAGAGAGACTTGCTGTCCTAAAAAACATAATTGTCACAATAAGATGGCAACTTGTCAGACTTCCCAAAGTAGACTTGTTGAAAGCTTGTTCAGAAGGGTAGGCACAGGACAATTGGCCAAGTGCCAACTGGAGGATAAATTGTAGTACTAGAGGAAGCAGTTATTTTTCTGTCAAGCAGATATCTCCCTCTGACATTTTGTAATAAATTTTATAGGATCTGACAGCAGATATTTCAGGACAGCAAAATATGACATTTGCAACAAAGCAAGCTCTTTTGTTTGGATATTTGATGTTGGTTGAAGGGGCCTGGTCAGGACTTCATTTTGATATGGTGAACTAACTTGTATCTTCACAGGCCTCTAGCTCAGAGGTCTACAACCTTGGCAACTTTAAGACTTGTGGACTTCAACTCCCAGAGTTCCTCAGCCAGCAGAGTCCACAAATCTTAAAGTTGCCAAGGTTGGAGACCCCTGCTCTATCTTATTCCACTGCTGCTCTTTCCCAACCTATGTGATAAAGAAGAAAGGTGGGAATCTGCAGTAGAAGAGATACCCTGGTTCAAGTACATACTTTATTAGAGAGGGGTTTGATGGGGTGATTTGGACCATTTCCATCTTACCTGATGGGATTTTCATAAAGATAAAATTAGAGGAGGCCTCCATTTTTCTATCTTGAGCTCTTAGACAAAACTCCTGATAACAAGAATGCAAAGGTTACTCTCTTCATCTGCCCTGGATTAATTGGAGAAGAATTTGGTGTAATGGGAATAGATGAAAAATTACAGGTAGACAGTGACTTAAGCAAGCACAAATGTTTTCTTATCCTTGCCTTGATCTTTTTGGGAAAGTGCTGATTTCTTGTGCAGCATGTTTCCTTGGATCATTAACAAAGGGCAGAATCCATTCAGGTCAAACAGCCTATGATTCTCTTTCAGAAATATAGCTATTCTGACTAGTAAAAGCCATGGCAAAAAGTTGGCTTGGAGAGTTAAACAAGCACGGCTTAAATGAAACCTACTTTCAGTTACTGGTCAATTTGGGATACTGAGATTTTATCATAGCCAAGTATGAATATATAGACTTCTGCTGTGAAAGTAAGTCATGTTTCATTTTATCCTTTCTTAAAATAGAGAAAATGACCTAGATGATTCACTTAACAGGAATCAGAGAACAGCTTCATATTGTGGAAAATATTATTTTTCCCTTCAGATGATCTACTGGCTCCAATCATTGTAATGTGAGAAAAATGAATAGCTAGAATCCATAATATAATAATACAGATAATTTTCAGCACCATCAGAGGGGATTGCTGATAAGAACATGTGCCAAAATTTCCACAAGAATTTCTAGTATTTCTAATTCCTTAAAACCTTTTGGAAGATTTTAAAGTTAAAATCTTCCAGAGCTATTAATGCTGCCTTTGCTGTTATAAAATATTATTCAATTATCAAAGGCAAACATTCAGCTTCTTGCCCATTAATGGTGATTCTTATGAAATTTTCTGATGAATTATTCTGAATGAAATAGTATATGGATGAAAAATACATATATTTAAATGGGAAACAAAAACTTAAATACAGATATGTGCAGCATTTATTAAAAAAATGTCTATTTTAGGCAACTTGTAAATGCAAACAAATCCTCATATGGATATTTTCAGTGACAACCTGGTGTGGAAATAAGACTGAAAATGAGATGATGGAGAAAAAAGCCATATAAACAGATTTGTGCTTTCCACATTGAATGAAAATCAAGGTTACTGATAATTAGAATCCAATCTGCTTAAAAATACATGGGAGTTTCCAGGACCTTCACAATAAAGCAAAAGCTGCTTTCCTAACTACCTGCCAAACTCAAAAGCTGACCTGCTAAAAGTAGCATGTTTTGTATAACATGCCTAGAAATAAAAATAAAGATGCCAAAATAGAAATCTGATTCTGAAGTGATTTCAAACAGAGAAAGTGAACCAGTACATTACAACTATCTTGTGCAATTCATTAAAGGAAGTGTTTACTTTCTTAGGAGATATAGATTGTATAACCTTCTGAAATCTAGAAAGTTTTTTAAAAGATGTATTATCATATTCCCTACAGAATGGATGTCAAACTCACAGTGACACAATGCTGTCACATGATGTTTCATAACTTTTCCCCCTTCACAGAGCTGGGACGGGCATGGCCTGTGCATGATGCATATGGCCTGCAGGCCCCCAGTTTGAAACTCCTTCCCTATACATTTCAAATAAAAAATTCCATTGACTTAAATAGGTCTTCTCCTATATATAGAGAAAAATGGATTTTCAGGGACAATGTGTTGTTCCTGTATCCATATTCATTTCCCATCAGCAGTAGAGGTCATCTCTCTTGGGCCCAGCTGAAGAGGCAAACTGCTTGATATAGCACATGTAACATTCAGTTTTAGTTTGTTCTGCTTTTTTCTTGGACCAAACTAAATGGAATATCCTCAATCCATCATGCAGAACACCAGAGCAAAGTCAGGTGCTCTTAACTTTTCTGGGCCTTATACACACAGAGAAAAAGAAATGATCTGAATTATTTAATTTATTTTCCATGCCTAATCTTTCAACTTCCTCATGCTCAAGCATTTGAAGCTAATTATTTCCTTAGAACTTTAAGATGCATAGCCAGAATATGATTTCAATACCACTGCATTGATTCCAATGCCATGGTGTTCTCTTATGGAATACTTCACTCCTTACTTTTACAACATTCATAGAAGTGAGGGTGGAGATTTGTTCTCTGAGCTTGTGGGTTGGTTTCTGTATATTTAATTTAATATTTAATTAACAGGTTAACATCTTATGAAACAGGATCACAGAATTCTGTATCCAACTCTTTATTATCTTTCCCTATCTCCCAAAATCAGTTGCTTGAGATAGCTATCTGATTCATTAATAGGAAGGTTAACCTACAGGTGTAGATTGCTTTAATTTTAATAATTATGTTTGCTCCAATCTACAGTGTTATTCTGGCCTGTGCAATAGATTCTGAGATTGGCTTCCCAATCCTTAATTTTGTATATGTGTTGTTTTATGCATATGTCCTTATTCTTGTTATCTCAGATTCTAAAAGCAGCCATGGCATTTTGATCCTCAAAACCTCCAAAAATATATCATATTTTAATTCCTCTGCATACCTTTTTAGGATAAAGCACAAGGATAAAAAGAATTCATTAGGGGACTTCTTTCCAAGAAACTATATTTAAGATGACTGCTAAAGTAATATGTAACATTCAAAATATTCAAGTTCAATTTGCAAATAGTCTTTCAGGGTGTGGCAAGCTAAATATAGTGAATATTAGAAAAATCAACTGAAAATATTAGCTCAGAAGGAACATTGCAAAATCTAAAATAGAATGCATTCAGATTGTCACTGATTCACATGATACTGTGGTTTTTGAGATGACAGGATCCTCTCAAGAGCCGGCAGCAGTTTTCTCATCAGACTATTCATACTTAGATCTGGTGGCACAAATCTCATTATATTTTTCCACCGAGACATTTATAATAACGTCCACATGAGTGTAGGGCTGTTTGAAATCCTTTAGCCTTGAGAGCAGTTACAGAGAATGTAGGACTAACACAGACCAGCTGTGGAACTGCATTCTTGGTTAAAGCAGATGAAATCTGCAAACAGGAGAAGAAAATAAAAGTGAAATATATCCAACCCTGCATGTTTCTCTCCTTTTATTTATCTTAATCTCTGTCTCCTTGTTTCTCACCATAGGAATCTGTTCTCTTAGAAAAGATGGTGCTTCAGTTATGAAATAGCCTACTAGTGAGTAACCTCATTTATTTTAATGAGACCACTGCAGAGGCAATGGATTGAGAATGAGTGTTTATGTCTGTTTTGAACTCATTTTCACATGGATGCTTTAGTCATTTCCCCTGCTTGTGTATTCCATGCATTCACAGCACGTCCATATGTGCGGAATATTTTTTGCTGGAGACAGCTTTTTATTGCTAGAATGTGTGTGTGTGTGCACACACGTTAATACATTTTGGTTAAACAGAGGTAAAACATTTCAAATGAATAAAAGAGTTTGAAAAGTTAATAATGCACTTATATAGCCATTCATTGCTCCATTATTATGGGCATCAGATACTTTGCATTAATGGGCAAAGAAGCTTCAATATGATGTATGTACCTCAAGTTTACAACTATTTTATAGGAAAGAGAAATCATGCTTGACTGTGGTTTATATCACTAAAAATATCAGTTAAATATTGGTACAAGAAAAAAAATTGCTCAAGAGCACCTTGTCATGTTTAGAATGAAAGGATTGTGACCCTAAATCATTCAAGTGATTATGAAAAAGGCCGCTATGATTCAACTTAATCAGAAATTTAAATACAAAATAGGAATGGTCTTAATTGCTTCCTGAGTGAATGCTTAATTAACATAAACAACAGGAAAAGCAGGAAGCTTTATTTTAAAAATAAAGGGGAAGAATGGATAGATTAAGTAATTTGTTGAGCTTGACAATATGAGCTCAGGATCTTTGGGAGCTGTTCTTAATTCACAAGTGATTTGAATGTGAGCTTCAAATTATGCTGATCCAATTTATGGAGGCTGAAGCCAAACACCCAGGTTCCCTTCCCATCATTTTAGGAGATTTCAATCAAGCAAATTTAAGGAAAGAGCTCCCAAAATATTTCCAGCATGTAAATTGTCCCACCAGAGGCAAAATTATTTAGACCACTGCTACATAACAGTAAAAGAAGCTTATGGGTCTTTACCAAAAGCAGCTGTGGGACACTCTGACCACTGCATGATTCACCTTGTACCTGCCTACAGACAAAGTCTTAAAACCATTAAACCAACAATTAAATCAGTGAAGACTTGGTCAGATGAGGCAAAGCTGAAACTCCAGGCCTGCCTTGACTGCACTGATTGGAATATTTTTGAAGATGCATCTGCAGACCTAGATGAGCTTACAGATACTGTAACATCATATGTTACCTTCTGCGAAGACTTATGTGTACCAACAAGGAACCTGAAAATATATAATAACAATAAACCTTGGTTCACAGCTAAACTTAAGCAGCTACATCATTCCAAAGAGGAAACCTACAGAACAGGTGACAGAATGCTATACAGCCAGGCCAGAAACATATTAACAAGAGAGATCAGAGCAGCAAAAAGAAGGTACTCTGAAAAATTAAGGAATCAGTTCTGAACAAATGAACCAGCAAATGTGGAAAAGTCTTAAAAAGATCACTGGCTTCAGCAAACCTCCTTCCCAGGCAGAAGGAAATCAACAACTAGCAGATGACCTGAATGTGTTTTACTGCAGGTTTGAAAGGAAATGACAGCCACCTATCTCCACAACCCACATCTCAAACACACCAACAACAGCCAAGCCTCCTACAACTGGCCCCAATCCATTGGGTTCACAACCTCTGGTGATCACAGAAAAAGAAGTGCAAGATCTATTACACAAACAGAAGCCAGGAAAAGCACCAAGGTCAGACAGGATAACTCCTTCTTACTTAAAAGTCTGTGCTGACCAATTAGCCCCCATCCTCATCCGAATCTTCAATAGATCACTAGAGATGTGCTATGTTCCTTCCTGCTTCAAACATTCTACCATCATCCCAGTGCTAAAGAAGCCTTCCATCAAGGAACAGTTGCTCTAACATCTGTAGTTATGAAAATCTTTGAAAGGCTTGTGCTGTCCCACCTGAAAACTGTTATGTCTGGGCGGTGGGTCCCAAGGAGAGACGAGACTCAAAATAGTGACAACAGCTCTTTATTAGGAAACCAGATACTGAGACAAGACTCCCAGCCGAGGCAGCTCCTTTTATAGAGCTGGCTGTGGCTAGGCAGCCTATGACATGCATTTGAGCTTGCCATGCTTGGTTTTACCCAATCGTGGCAGCCGAATAAGAACCAATCAGAACGCTTAGTTCTGTCCAATCACGGCCCGGTTTTTCTGGACCAATAGGAATGCAGGCCTACAAGCCTGCTAGTATGGAACACCCCTCCCCTCTTGGTTCCATCCAAGGGGCGGGGTAATGTAATCACGCAAGTAGGCGGGTCTTCGTACCTGCCTACTAGACTTGCGCAGTTCACAGTGTCTCTGTTCACCATCGGGTTCGGACAGGCTCTGCGTCGCTTTCAAGCTGCAAGATGGAACTGCCTGGACGGGTGAGCTGGTCCTCTGGTGGCGACTCCCACCTGGTGATTCCGGGTCGGTTGAGTCATTTGCTCTGCTGCTCCCGCCTGGGCTCTCTGGGCTGGTGGAGCTTGTCTGGCTGCTGCTTCCCGGCGAAGTGCCCGTCTGCCACGACTCCTTTCTGGCTGGTAAGTATTGTTGTTTTTTGTTTAATGTCTGTGGGGGGTGTTCTATTTGTACAGATGTTCGTTCATTTTCTGAACTTGAGGTTTGCCCCCCCGCTCTGATTTCTTGGTTAGAGTCTATGAGGGGGAAGCGGCCAGCCTGGATCTTAGCTGGTCGATATGACATTTCCACGACCTCCCATCGGTGGTCTCGAGCCGGTAGGAGTGGGGGGCTGTGACTTGGATTATTTTTGCAGGGATCCAAAGTGGGTCCCCTAAAGTTTTTGGCAAATACAGTGTCTCCTACCTTGAAGGCGCGGTGCTTGCTGCTGGAACCAAGGGGTTTTTATGGAGTGTAGGCAGGGTGCAGGCGGTCTAGAGGTGACCCGAGTCTTCTGCCCATTAATAGCTCTGCTGGGCTCTTGTTGGTGGTGGTATTTGGTGTGATATGTTGTAGAAGAAGCATCCTGGTGATCTTCTCGTGGATGTTGCCATGTTCCATTTTCTGCAGAGTTTTTTTTGTAAATTGAACCATGCGTTCAGCTCTACCATTCGTCGCCGGGTGAGCTGGCGATGTCAATGCGTGTCAGATGTCGCAGTCTGCCAAGTATTGTTCAAAAGCTAAGGCGGTAAATTGTGGCCCATTGTCAGAAACGATAACATCTGGCAGACCATGTGTTGCAAAAAGTCTATTTAATTTCTTGATGACAGCTTCTGTGGTGGTTGTCTTCATTGTGCTCACCTCGAGCCAATTTGAATAAGCATCAACAGTGATTAAGAAGGTGTGCCCCTTGGTTGGCCCTGCAAAGTCAATATGGATGCGCGACCAAGGGCCTCTGGGTGTTTCCCATTCTAATGGTGGGGCCTTATGGGGAGCCAAGTGAGTCTCTTGGCATCTGTTACAAGCGGCGACCCAGGTTTCAATTTGCTTGTCCATGCCTGGCCACCAAGCGTAGCTCCTGGCCAGGGCTTTCATGCGCACAATAACAGGGTGCCCATCATGCAGCAAGTCTAAAACTTTTTTCTGAAGTGTCTCTGGCATTACTACCCGGTCTCCCCACAACACTCAACCTTTTTGCAAAAAGAGTTCAGTTTGCAGGTTTTAAGATGGTTTAAAAAGTTCATTTGGCTTGGTTTCTGGCCATCCCCTCTCCACCCAGCTGAGAACTCATGCCAAACGTCTGTCCTTCCTAGTTTCGTGGGTGATGTCTTGTGCGGTTAATGGTGGCATGGGGAGCATTTCAATTTGCAAGACTGGTAATGTGGGTGCTGGGTCCTCTTGCAAGTCTGGCAAGGGGGAGCGGCTTAAGGCGTCGGCCTGAGAGATTGTCTTGCCAGGGTGAAGTATCAATTTGTAATTATAAGTGGCAAGAAATTCAGACCATCTTGTCATTCTAGGTGACAAGATGTGTGGAGTGGGTTTGTCACCCACCAATATGCCAAGTAGGGGCTTATGGTCTGTAATAATGGAAAATGTACTACCATAAATGTATTCGTGGAATCTCTTTACTGCTGAAACGATGGCGAGGGCTTTTGTCCAGCTGGCTATAGTTCCTCTCTGGCTTGGACAATGTTCTGGAAAAGAATGCAACGGGGGCTTCCGTTCCATTTGGTAAAACGTGGCTCAGGCACCAACCCTGAAAGGTGATGCGTCGCAAGTAACAGTCAGAGGTAACGTTTCATTGTATTGCATGAGGACTGCATCTGAAGTCAAAAGGTTTTTTATCTGGTGAAAAGCGTGCTCTTCTCGCTGTCTGCATAATCAGGAAGCCTTTTTATCAAGGAGTCTATGCAGAGGTTCTGCGACAGTTGCTTTCTGGGATAGAAAATGTTATAGAAATTAATGAGTCCAAGGAAGGCTTGGAGGTTCGTTTTGTTCTTTGGTCTGGGGGCGTTTTTGATGGCTTTCAATTTTTTATCTGTGGGGTGAATTCCTTGTTTGTCAAGGAGGTAGCCAAGAAATTCAACCCTTTCAGTGCATAATTGGCACTTTTCCTTTTTCACCTTGAGGCCAGCGTCTTTGAATTTCTGTAGGACTGCCCTCAGTCATTTTTCCAATTGTTTTTTGGTAGGGACTGCTACCAGGATGTCGTCGAAATAGGGCACGACTCCTTTAATTCCCTGCAACAATCTCTCCATTAGACTTTGAAAAATGCCCGGTGCGACACTGACCCCAAACTGGAGCCGGTTACATTTGAATGCCCCTCTATGTGTCACTATTGTTTGGGCTTCGGCAGTTTCAGCATCGACTGGCAGTTGTTGATAAGCTTGAGCCAGGTCGAGCTTTGCAAAGACCTTGCCACCCCTAGTGAGTGCAGGAGATGTTGGACTACTGGCACCGGGTAGGCGCTCTGCTGCAATGCATGATTGAGGGTGGCCTTGTAGTCACCACAAATTCTCAGGGAGCCATCGGGTTTGATGGGGGTGACAATTGGGGTCTCCCAACGGGCATGATCGATGGGTTCTAACATGCCTTGCACTATTAGTTTGTCTAATTGTTCGTCTATTTTAGGCTTGAGTGCAAAAGGCACTCGGCGCAGCTTGAGACGGATGGGAGCAATGTCAGGGCTGAGATTAAAGAAGATAGGGGACCCCTTGTACTTGCCTAGATGTTTACTGAAGACTTCTTGGAAGTCCTGGGTGAGCGTTGTTTCCCAGTTTCCGTCTTCTGTGTGGTTGATGCCTGCCATCTCGATCCCCAACGGTGCGAACCACTGCAACCCGAGTAGGTTGGGTCTGTCTTTATCAATGATTGTGAGTGGTAGGATGGTGATGTGGTTTCTGAACGAGACTTGAAAATGTCCAGTGCCAATGACCGGAATGCGATTACCTTGATAGTCTCTTAATATTAGCTTCTGGTTACTAAGCTCTTGGCGGCGGATGCTGGGAATTAGTCTTTTGATGGTCCTCCAGGAGACCGTAGAGAGGGAGGAACTGGAGTCTACCTCCATGGTGCAAGGCTGATTCTCGATGTTGACCTCTACATGTATCTTTCGTGCATCTATTGATGAAGCGTGGCCGATGGTGACTGTTTGGTGCGTTTCTTCTCTTCTTGGTGCCTCGACGAACTTCCTGGGTTGGCTGTCCCGGTTCCATCGGCTGTCATTATGGTGGTCCCAGTTTATGGTGGGGGTGCCATCTCTTCTTCTTGGGCTGTTTCCCCGTCGTCGGGGGCTGGAATTTCATTTGTTACGGCATACTTTGGCAATATGGCCTCATTTTTTGCAAAAACGGCAAACAGCGTCCAGGAACTTGCATTCGGAATGCAGGTGATTTCCTCCGCAGTCGGCACATTGGTAACTCGACTTACGACCATGCCGGTCTCATCACTCGCATTCCGACTGAAGTCTGTGAATTTCTTCCTCTTCGCTGTCGGAGGGGGATTCGATGTCGCCGTGGTGGGTGGATGCTGCATGTTTGTCTGCTGTGGTTGCTGTCTTGCTGGTGGGTTAGCGGTCATTTCCGTTTGAACGCCGCATCCGCGCCGCTGACTTATGGGTGGCCTCGGCTGAAGTGGCTTTGGCTACGGCGTCGGTGAGGGAGATGTCTCCTTTAGCCATCAGTCTGCTTTGGAGAGTTGGGTCTTTCAGGCCGAGGACGACTCGGTCACACATGGCCTCGTCTAGATTGGCAAATCCGCACAAGCCTCCTAGGTCCCTCAGGTCGGCTACGAACTCTCCAACACTCTCACCCTCGCGCTGATCCCTCTGGTAAAAGTCATGCCGACGGATGAGAATTGGCACCGCCAGGGCGTAGTGGTTCCGGAGGATGGGAGCTAGGGTATCCCAATCCATGGTCTTGACATCTGTTGGCTTCACGAGCGCCTTGGCCATTTTAAAAATGGCGGATCCACAGTGTGTTAGAAAAACCACTCGCTTCTTGCTGCTGGTGGCGTCCTTCAAGTTGTTTGATTCCAAGAACATTTGGAAACGATCAATGTAGGACTCCCAGTCCTCGCTGGCTGGATTGAATGGTGCGGGTGGCACGGCACTGCTGGCCATCTTGCAGGTCTTCTGTGCGTTCTCTGCCATGTGCTAGTCAGCTCTGTTGTCTCAGTATCCCACCTTCATCGCCAGTGTTATGTCTGGGCAGTGGGTCCCAAGGAGAGACGAGACTCGAAATAGTGACAACAGCTCTTTATTAGGAAACCAGATACTGAGACAAGACTCCCAGCCAAGGCAGCTCTTTTTATAGAGCTGGCTGCGGCTAGGCAGTCTATGACATGCATTTGAGCTTGCCGCGCTTGGTTTTACCCAATCGCGGCAGCCGAATAAGAACCAATCAGAATGCTTAGTTCTGTCCAATCATGGCCCGGCTTTTCCAGACCAATGGGAATGCAGGCCTACAAGCCTGCTAGTATGGAACAAGAACCATCATGGATCTGCTGTTAGATTCCATGCAGTTTGCATACCGAGCAAATAGATCGACAAATGATGCTGTTAACATGGCTCTGTATTACAACCTACAACATCTTACCTATGCAAGGGTCCTCTTTGTAGATTTCAGTTCAGCATTCAATACTATCATTCCAGACACTCTTCTAAGTAAATTAAACCAACGAGCAGTACCTGAACACATTTGTAAGTGGATCATAAGCTTCTTAACAGACAAGAAGCAGCAGGTGAAGCTAGGTGGAATCACATCCGATACCTGTACAATCAGCACAGGTTGTGTGCTTTCTCCACTTCTCTTCTTCCTATATACCAATGACTGCATCTCAAACGATCCATCTATTAAAATATTGAAGTTTGCTGATGACACAACAGTGATTGGTCTCATTTGAGACAACAATGAATCTGCATACAGATAGGAGGTTATACAACTTGCCTTGTGGTGTAACCAAAACAATCTGGAACTGAACACACTCAAAACCATAGAAATGGTGGTAGACTTTAGAAGAAACCCTCCCATACTACCACTTCTTACAATACTAGACAACACAGTATCAACAGTAGAAATCTTCAAATTTCTAGGTTCTACTATATCACATGACCTAAAAAGGACACCAAATATAAAAAATGTCATCAAAAAAAGCACAACAAAGAATGTTCTTTCTGCGCCAACTCAGAAAGCTCAACTCAGAAAGCTCAAACTGCCCAAGGAGCTGCTGATACAGTTCTACAGAGGAATTATTGAGTCTATCATCTGCACCTCTATAATTGTCCGGTTTGGTTCTGCAACCCAACAGGACAGACACTGACTTCGGAAGATAATTAGGACTGCAGAAAAAACAATTACTACCCACTTGCCTTCAATCGAAGACCTGCACAAGTCAAAAAGAGGGCTGTGAAAATATTTACAGACCCCTCACATCCCAGACATAAACAGTTTCAACTTCTTCCCTCAAAACAATGCTATAGAGCAGGGGTCCCCAACCACCGGGCCGCAGACCGGTACCGGGCCATGGATCATTTGGTTCTGGGCTGCAAAGAAAATAAAAATAAAATAAAAATGGCGGCTTTCTTCGCCTTCGGTGAATGCTGCTGGAATCAGGGATCAAGGACACAAATGAAAGAAGGGGAGGGAGGAAGCAACCAAAGCCTGTCCTGCTCTCCAGCTCAGCGGCTTCAGTTTCCTCCCACCTCGTTCCTCTCTCAGTCGCTCTCTCGCTCCTCCACCAGCCCAGGAAGAAACTGCTTCAAAGAAGCCGGTAGGGTGGCTTTTCCTGTCGGCGCAGATCCTCCGAAGCGCCCGTTCACCCCCACCCCGCCGCCCACGGTTCAATCCAGTTCTCCATTCTGCCTGCCTGCCTGCCTTCATTTCTGGTTGTTTCAGAGTAGCTTTGGCTGAGAATAATAACTATTCGCCTCTTTTACTCAGCCAAAGCTGCTCCGAAACAACCAGAAATGAAGGCAGGCAGGCAGGCAAACGGAGCACTGGATTGAACCGTGGCGGCGAGTGGGAGTGAACGGGCGCTGGAGGAGCTGCGCCCAGGAAAAGCCACCCTGCTGGCTTCTTTGAAGCAGTTTCTTCCTGGGCTGGTGGAGGAGCGAGAGAGCCGACTGAGAGAGAAACGAGGCAAACACCTGAGGGATAAGGCTGAGGGAGGGAGGGAGACACCTGAGGGATGAGGCTGAGGGGAGGCAGGGCTGAGAGGTGGGGCTTCTCAGTCACCCTGCAGGGACTTGTCCTGAGCCTCCCTGAACTTGGTGGTTTGCTGGCAGACGTTTTATTACCCGACTAGGTAACAACATCAGATGTTATCTAGTCAGGTAATGAAACATCTGCAAAGCAAACCACCAAACTTGACTCCTCCCCTTCCCCCCTCCTTGAAAAAGTGTCTCCCCCACCGGTCCTTGAAAAAAGTGTTTCTGCGTGAAACTGGTCCCTGGTACAAAAACGGTTGTGGACCACTGCTATAGAGCACTGCAACCAGAATAACTAGACACAAGAACAGTTTTTTCCCCCGAAAGCCATCACTCTGCTAAACAAATAATTCCCTCAACACTGTTCAACTATTTACAAAGTGTGCACTACTATTACTGTTAATCTTCTCATCACTCCTTATCACACATCCCCTCCCACTTGTGACTGTAGGATTGTAACTTTGTCGTTTGTATCCTTATGATTTATATTGACTGTTTCCTAGTATGATTTGATTGTTGATTGTACCCCATGGCTATCATTAAGTGTTGTACATTATGATTCTTGATTCTTAATGAATGTATCTTTTCTTTATGTATACTGAGAGTATTTACACCAAGACAAATTCCTTGTTTGTCCAATCACACTTGGCCAATAAAGTATTCTATTCTATTCTATTCTCCAGCAGCAATTTTTTGAGCTACAGACTGCTGCTTATAGAGCTATAATATGTTGCCGTTTTGTAGATCATACAAATTCTCACAGCTGACATCTCTGAGCTCTTGGTTCCTATATTACCTACTTGAAAGACTCTGTAATTTAGAAGCAGCCATTTCAACTTAATGACAAATAGATCCTATTCCTAGTGGATGCTCTGCTTAGAAACTTCCTCCATCCAGCTTCTTATTTTCATTATGTTTTGACAGGGATGGAAGGAAGGAAAGAAGAAAGGAAGGAAGGATTATTATTATTTTGGTTTGCTGGTAGTTTTTGATTTAACTTAAATTGCACTCCTTTTCTATCTATATATTATCTATTTCTCTGTCTTTCTTTTCTTTTTTTAAATAAAGTTTTATTGAGTTTTAACAAACAAATAAAACATCTTATTTGAGTACAGCATGGTTCCGGGTTATCACATTTCCATGCAGATACAATTTCATATGCATATTTATCTTATGTATTCAACTTCATATCTTATTACTCTTTTTCCAACTTTTCACTATTTTTCCCTTTACTTCTCTTAATTTTCTTTTATGGTTATCTCATTTTCTTCTTATTCAACTGTATTTCTTTTACCTAAATTTCTATCTTTTTATTCATTGTACTTATATTTTCATCTGTCTTGTTTACAATTTCATATGTTCTCTTCCAACATTCTTAAGAAGTAAAATTCCCCCTGTGATTGCCAAACAAAGTGCAACACCTTAAAATCTTGTTGTTATTATCATATGAAATCTCATTAAATATTGAATTCGTGCATTCTAAAATTATAACATTCAAATTTCTAATATCTATTTTATATCATGTAAATCTCATCATTCAGACTCTGCTTGGTACTTCCCCTTGAAAATGTAAAAAGAAAAATTCTAAAAACATAGCTATATATATATATTCAGCTTTTACCCGCGAAAACTTAAGAAAACACACACACACACACACACACACACACACACACACACATATTGTTTAATATATATATATTAAACAAAATAGTTATTCAAAATCATTCTAGTACTGGTATGAACCTTGTAAATCTTTCACGTTTCTTTTCAATATTTATCAATCTTTGAGAACAATTGAAAGGTTTCCCTCCCTTCTTCATTATTACTTAACTGTTAATAAGCATACCATTGGATAGTCATACAGTTTTATCTTATAAATTATTTACTATTAATAAGCAAAATAATTATTCAAATTCATTCTAATAACTGGAATAAATTTCCTTATAAATCTTTCACATTTCTTTTCAATATTTTATCAAACTTTAGAAACAACTGCAATGTTTCCCTCTCTTCTTTATTATTGCATTAATTATAAATAAACATACCATTACATAACAATACAGTTTTATCTCACAGATTATTTACTCATTTCATTTCTAACTCATTACAGAATTCTACTGTCACAACACTATCTTTTGTACCTTTGCAGAATCCTCACTTTTAACTAAATTTAACCATTTTCTCTGTGTTTTCTAGCTGAGCAAATACCTTTAATCCTAGTACATTTCCCCCTTTTCTTTATTTCCTTCTTTTGTCCCTCACAAGTTATTTCTCTTTCTATCTTTCCCCCCTTTTTCTCATCCCTTCTCTCTCTAATTTTCCCTTCTGTAGTTTTCTTTTCTGCTTCTCCTTCCTGTTATACTTCTTTTTCAGACTATTTTTCTTTTTGACTGTTCCCTTTGATCTCAAACTTTTAACTCCTTTCCCCCCCTTTCCCCTTATTAGCACACTTTGCATTATTTGATCATTGAAAATGGCTTCTTCTTTGTCCCACCCTTCTTTTTGCTCTTGAAGCTTTTCCTTTTGCTTTTCAAAGTTCAGGATCTCCATTTCAAAAAATTCAAACACAAAACCAAAGGATCTTCCTCCCCTTCTTTCTTTCTTCTTTCTGTTTTTTAAGACTCATCTTCAATTCCTCCAGGAGTTATGGCATTTTAAACACTTTTGAACAACCACCCAATTGACTTTAAGTAAAATCAGAAAAAGAAAGAAAATACCAGTACCAAAACCTTTTTCTAAAATCACCAAATGATCCCAGACTGTTTCTTCTTGTTTCTTTCCTTTACTTTTCCTTTCCATGGGTTACTCTATCTTTTAATAAGATTTCAGTTACAATGTATCCTCAGGAGTCTTTTCAAAGTTTCACTCTTAATCCTCTTTGTTTTTCCAGGTTGCACTCCATTTTTCCATTATTCCAAGTCCCACCCTTTTGCCTCCACTCTTCTCCTTTTTAGGGCTTTAAAATGACCAAGAAAAAAATCTTTATTCTCCTTTTGACACTTAGATTTCAGCTTAAGTTGCCTATTAGTGTCAAAATAGATTAACATAAATTTATTTCCATACCATTTGTAATTGTCAATATAAAGGTTTTTATAAAGGGGGTTTAACCTCCTTTTCTCTCTCCTTTGCCACTTAAAGATTTTCTTTCAGAAGTATCCCTCTAGGTACTTTTAGATTCAGGGTACTTTGCTTAGATGTTCTCTGTTGTTTAGCCTGGTCTGTCCTGCTTTCCTCTTTGTCTTCCTCCTGCACAATCTTATCCAGTCAGGTTTTTCTTTGAGGTGGCCATTTCTGACCACTGCTGCAACTGCCTTCGGGGAAGGGAATTAAGACCAGCCAAGGAGGAGAGATGTGGCTCCCCTCCCCTCAGCTAGCAATCTCCCCCCTCTTCACCACCTCTGTGGGGTGGCTTCAGCCCCAAATCCAAAGGATCTGCACACTCCGTGGCAAGCACACATCAAAACCACACACGATCATGGATTTTGGTCTGTCGCTGAAGAGACAAGAGACAAACCGGAAGTCCTATTTGTCTGTCTTTCTGTCTGTTTAGCCATACGCCACATCCTGGCCATGCCCACACCCAGTTTAGCAAAGGGGGGGAAAGTTCCGATACATCATGTGGTGATGATGTGAATTTGACACCTCTCTCTATACTAATAAGATTCTGTGACTCTATTTAAAGCACCATTTGTTGGCCAAATGTCCTAGAATAGTCCTGAGATTGGACACAAATGGAGAAAAAGAAGGAAAAAGACACGAAGGAAGAAAGCCTGGAAATATTTTCATAACTTAAAAGATACTTACAACTTGATAGTGATAAAACCACCTAATAGAATTCCACCCTCCCCACCCTTTTTTCTAAAGGAAGAGGAAAGGAATAATTTCAGATCTCATCTGATTGTTTTCTGTTGCAATCTATAAAATGCTTGCTACCTGTTGAAGATTGATAGAGAAATCTTTTCAATTCAGGATTTTTAATATGTTAATGGAAGCTCCCTAATTCCAAATCATGCTATCCTTGGCTGCATACATTAGTAAAATTAAAACTTCAGGATTTATTGTTGCCAACATTTAGGCAATCAAATCTTAGGCTAATGGGGATTTACTATGGTGTTGTTTTTTTTACACAGCCAGATATTTACATAGGACTTGGCATTTTTGACCACCTATCCAATTATTTCCAAGAACCTGGGATAGGCAGATATTGTTGTTTGATGTGTTAAAGGTATTATCATAAGAGTGTAAACTGTTGCAAGTAAAGCTGCTTTTTACAATTGACTGATGGTGATTTTGTCATTGTACATGGTATTCTTGTGATGCTCCAGATGTTGTCTATCACTATTGGTACTATTGTTGCTTTCTCTTGCTATATTCATATTATTTCTATTTGCAAGAGTTTATATTTTGTGATTTTCTCTAGTTCTTTCATGTCCATTTCAGATGTTAAATTTCAAGTATTGTCATGTCTGCTATACAGACTTCTGATCAACAATGGTTAAGTTTGGGATATTATGTGGCAGGTGCTTGTCTGCTTGAATTCTAAAGTCCCAGAACACTTCATTTTTCTATGACTTTCCCTATTTTAAGATCCCACTAGTTCTTGTCTACAAGCAAATGGTATTTCTTGAAGATATTTCAATGCACCATTCTTGCTACTTTGTCATGCTGTTGTTTAAAGGCAATCTGTGGGATCTTGCAACAACTAGCCAAGTGGTCTATTATTTCTTCAGTTTCTTTGCAGAGGCAGCATTTGCTATCTGTTGCTGTCTTCTCAATACTGGCTTTATATGCATTTGTTCTTAAAGTTTGTGCAGCTAGAATTAGCCTGTTGGACTCTTTCTTCAATTTTATGCTCTTAGGTATTGTCAGGACTTGTTATTATATATTTTACCTGCTATTTTTTTAAAAAATATAATAGCCATTTACTTTTTCTTGCCATGTCTTTTTCTGTTCATTTGTTTTTTCTTGTAGGTCAATTTGGTCTCTCCAATAATCAGTATACACTGAATACTAGCTTCAGTGAATCTTTTTCATTGTCCCACAAGTATTTTCCCAATGCCCTTTTTTCTTCTTCAATCATCTGAAGTACCTGCAACATTCTAAGTCCACCTATTTTCCTTGCTGAATAGAATCTGTCAATATCACTGTGGATGATCGGCATGAGTCTCTCCCTCTCTTTATCTTCCTATCCAAGTGTGTTAATTCTGCTTGAGTCCACTCCACTATTCCAACTGTGTATCTAATGACTGCTATTGTCCAGGTATTAATTGCTCTGATGATATTTCCTTCACTGAGTTTGGACATTAAGACCTTCTTTGGTCTTGTGGTATATTTACTTCTAACTGTAGGAAATTAGCACCCCACCCCTCTCCTAGAAAAATGAAATATCCTAGGAAATATTAAAAAGGCAGAATATTTTCCCCCAAAAGAGTAGAAACTCAGAAGCAGAAACTCATCTCAGAAGTAGATGCTCACCCCCACCTTTGTTAATGGATGGGCCATTAAGGCCTGGGCCAGAATATTTTACATAATAAAGATCTTCAGGTAAAACTATAGCTATTGCCCAAAGCCCTTTTTCATAACATCATCATCCAGCAAGGCTCAACCAAGCCTGGAATTCAGGACAGCCTACAGAGTTGCCCCTGCATGGCCCCATGGGAGACTGACAACCAATCAGAATACAAGCTCAAATTCAAATCTCAACAGAGGATATAAAACCAGGCACTCTCAGCATCTCAGCCCTTTTCACCTTGAAGCATGTGGTCATCCTTTTCACTTTGGAGCTCCAAGCCATGTGGTCCTGACAACCATTAAACCATCTTTCCAAATAGCCTCCATGTTTCCAGGGTCTTTTTCCCCACTTGGAACCAAACCCAGCAGAATAATTCTTCAAACATAACCTTATTCTTGATTTTAGTTACCATTTTGAAGGATAGCCAGATATCTATAGTAATTGTCTTCAAGTCTTCATGTTATTTCATTGGGCATCTTGATTCTTTCAGTTTTCTCTATTTTTTCCTGTTCGTGGTGAGAGTGGCACATCTGTATAGCCAAACTCTATTGCAATGTTTTGGCTGTATATTTGGACAGTGTTGAGAAGCAATTCTATTTCAGATAGCACTTTTCCATACAATTTCAGATTATGTGTAAAGAAGATAGGATAACATGGCAAGTATTTTCAGTGTTTGATAGTCATGATCTGATTTCTTCTGTATTGTTGATACAGGAATGAGTACAATGACAAACAGTAAAGTCTCTTGAAAGATTCCACTCTTTATTAGTAGTGGTATTACCCTTTTTGTTTCATTTTTCAGTATCATTCCATTTAAAGTGAAAATCAAGGGATGGGCTGCTGGGGGCTCACAAGCCTAGCTAAGACTCTGTGGGGCTCTGAGGGTCCCAATAACCTCAGAAAGACTAGAATAATAAACCAACACCTTGTTGAGGTTTTTTTCCTTTCTGGGCATTCAGCCAAGAGCATTTCACACCTTGTAAAAGTGTCAAGTTAGATAAAGCAAAGGAGAGCCACTGAGAAAATCAGATAACATAGCCACTAGCCTCCATAGCCACTATTCTCCAAATAGTAAGAATAACTCAGCAGAAACTCCACTAAGACTCCAAGATCCCTTTCACAGTCACTGCTATTAAGCCTGGTTTCGCCCAGTCTTTTATTTAAGTATTAAATGCATGAAATAATAAACAACTTTTTTGTATATTACCTTTATTTATATAATCAGGGCAAAGAAGTTACATCAAGATGGCCACACCTACCCAGTCACATGACCACCTAGCCATGCCCACCCAATCACGCCCACCCAGCCACTCATTAGGGCACAGAGCCCCTTGCTAAAAAAATTGAAGCCTACCCCTGTGGACTTCTGCTATGGTTTCCTGGCTGATAATGTATGCAACAAAGGAACACAGTCATGCAAGTTCTCCTGGATCTATAGCAGCTTTTGATACCATCAGCCATTCTGGTAGCCAGGCAGGATTGAGCCTTGGAGTCCAGATTTTGCAGAAATTCCAGCCTTTCTTGTCAAGATGATTCAAGAGTTGGTGCTATAGCACTATCACATGATAGCAAGTTCATTGATCAGTGAAGTTCATTGGAAGCTTTAGAATGGATGCCATTGGTATTATGACGCATTTTGCTGTACTGCTTTCCCCTTTCTAAAGAAGCAGTTGGTTTACTTGAATTTAATCCCCGACTTACAACTGAACTTGGAATATTGGTTGTGAATTGCTTCAGTGACTATGACCACATACACAGCTCTCCCCCATTGTGGTATTAAGCCTCAAGGGGGCTAAAGAAGCCTTGGACATGTGTGAAGCCCAGTCTTAGGAATATTCCCTTTCTAACTGCACCACACATCAGCTGAGCAAACCTGTCAGCAATTGTAGCAAAAGAGAATGATAAATGGATCTGATAAATCATGGGGCAGTGAGAAGATTCAGGCTGTTCGGAAGTGGCAGGACAGGGAGGAAGCCCGTGCACAAGTGGGTCTAGCTGGCCAAGACCTTCTAGACATGGCAGAGCAGGCAGAAAATCTAGGCCTCTTGAGGGTGGCAGAGCAGGAAGGGGTTTGCATGCTGCTAAGCTTAGTTGGACAAAGCTTCCTAAACAAAGTGACAGGGAGGAGTTGCAGCATTCGTGTAGTCATAAGGCCAAGCATGCTGCAAAGCATCTAAATTTTGATCATGTGACTGTGAGGCCACTGCAATAGTTGGAACTTTTGCGTCTTAAATGCCTTTGTTCAGAACTGTCATAATTTTGAATGGTTAAATGACTAGTCATAAATCAAGGACTCACTGTAATTCTGACCAAGCAGTACTCCCTGAGAGAGAAGAGGCTGAAATTAATTCCAATCTATAATGGGCAGAAGGAATAACCTTGAGAAAGTTAAAATAACCAAGAAAAAGGTCACATAAAATAAATTTGAATCTGAGGCTAGATCAGAACTAACTGAGAATGTATTACAGGTCACAGATTATCCAGTTGTGATAAAGATGCAGAAAGGGAAGAAGGGAGATCACTCAGATTTGCAAGACTTTGTTACAATAACTGAATGATAAAAGTAATATTTCCTGAAAGACTTTGGTTTCTGTTCCATATTAGCAGGCTTGAAGACCTGCATTCCTATTGGTCCAGAAAAGCCGGACCATGATTGGACGTCTTAAACACCCCTGATTGGCTCATATAGGGCTTGCTGCGATTGGCTACAACCAAGCGCGGCAAACTCAAAGAACTATCATTGGCTGCCTAGCCGCGGCCAGCTCTATAAAAAGAGCTGCCGCGGCTAGGGTTTTCGTCTCAGAATTCTTCCTGTTAAATAAAGAGCTGTTTGTTCACTACTCAAGCCTCATTCTTATGGGACCCACCAACCATACTTAACACTGGCGATGAAGATGGGATTCTGAGACAACAGGGCTGAACAGCACGTGGCAAACAGCGCAGAGACGACCAGCGAAATGGCCAGCAGTGCTGCGCCGCCCGTACCATTCAACCCAGCCAGCGAGGACTGGGAGTCCTACATTGATCGTTTCCAAATGTTCTTGGAATCCAACAACTTAAAAAACGCTACCGGCAGCAAAAAGCAAGTGGTCTTTTTAACACACTGCGTGCCCGCCATTTTTAAAATGGCCAGCGAAGCCCGCAGATGTCAAGACAATGGATTGGGACAACCTAGCTCCCATCCTCCAGAACCACTACACTCTGGCTGGACCAACTCTTATCTGAAGGCATGATTTTTATCAGCGAGATCAGCGCGAGGGCGAGAGCATCGTTGAGTTTGTAGCCGACCTGAGGGACCTAGGGGGCTTATGCAGATTCGCCAACTTGGACGAGGCCATGCGTGACTGGGTCGTCCTCGGCCTAAAAGACCCAGCACTCCAAAGCAGGTTGATGGCCAAGAGTGACACCTCCCTCACCGACGCCATCAACAAAGCCACCGCAGCCAAAGCTACCCACAAATCAGCAGTGCGAATGCGGTGTTCAAATGGAACCGATCGCCAATCAACCAGTGAGGTGACCACCACACCAGAAAAACTCGCAGCCTCCACCCACCATGGCGACATCGAATCCCTCTCTGACAGTGAAGAGAAAGAAATCCACAGACTTCAATCTGAATGCAAGCATCGAGACCAGCGAAGTCGTAAGTCAGGGTATCAATGTGCCGGCTGCAGAGGGAATCACCCACGTTCTGAATGCAAGTTCCTGGACGCTGTTTGCCGTTCTTGCGAGAAGCGAGGGCATATCACCAAAGTATGCCGCAATAAAAGAAATTTCAGCCCCCGGCATCGGGGAAACAGCCTGAGAAGACTTGATGGCACCCCACCAAAAACTGGGACCACCAGACTGACAGCAGATGGAGCCGAGACAGCTGAATCAAAAAGTTCAATGATGCACCGCAAAGAGAAGAAACGCACCAAACAGTCATCATCGGCCATGCTTCATCAATAGACACTCGGAAGATTTGCATTGAGGTCAGCATCGATAACCAGCCATGTATGATGGAAGTGGATTCTGGCTCTTATCTCTCTATGGTCTCCTGGTGGACCATAAAGCACTTAATACCTAGCATACGCTGCCAAGAACTAAGCGACCAGAAATTAATTTTGAGAGATTATCAAGGGAACCGCATCCCAGTAGCTGGAATAGGACACTTCAAGATTTCATTCAAAAACCGAACCAACATCCTACCACTCACAATCGTTGATAAGGACCGCCCCAGCCTACTTGGGTTGCAGTGGTTCACACCGCTGGGAATCAAGATGGCAGGCATCAACCATACAGATGACGAAGATTGGGAAGCGATGCTCGTATGGGACTTCCAAGAGGTCTTTGATGACACCTTAGGCAAGTACAAGGGGTCCCCAATCTCCTTTAATCTTAGCCCTAACATCGCTCCCATCCGCCTCAAGCCGCGCTGAGTGCCATTTGCACTGAAACCTAAAATAGATGAGCAATTAAATAAGCACAAGGCGTATTAGAACCTATCGACCATGCCCGCTGGGAAACACCAATTGTCACCCCCATCAAACCAGATGGCTCCCTGAGAATTTGTGGTGACTACAAGGCCACCTTCAACCATGCTCTGCAGCAGAGTGCCTACCCCGTGCCAGTAGTCCAGCATGTCCTACACTCACTGGGGGGGTGGCAAAATCTTTGCAAAGCTCGACCTGGCACAAGCCTATCAACAACTGCCGTCAATGCTGAAACTGCCAAAGCTCAAACAATTGTGACACATCAAGGGGCATTTAAATGCAACCGACTCCAATTTGGAGTCAGCATCGCACCTGGGGTCCAAAGCCTAATGGAATGACTGCTGCAAGGAATTAAAGGAGTCGTACCCTATTTCGACGATGTTTTAGTAGCAGCCCCCAATAAAAAACAATTGGAAAAATGACTGAGAGCAGTCCTACAAAAATTTAAAGACTCCGGCCTCAAAGTAAAAAAAGAAAAGTGCCAATTATGTACTGAACGGGATGAATTCCTCAGATACCTCCTTGATAAACAAGGAATTCACCATACCGACAAAAAATTAAAAGCCATCAAAGAAGCCCCCAGGCCAAAAAATAAGACAGACCTCCAAGCCTTCCTTGGACTCATTAATTTCTATAATATTTTCCTACCCCAGAAAGCGACTGTCGCAGAACCCTTGCATAGACTCCTGGATAAAAAAGCATCCTGGATATGGGGACGGCGAGAGGAACATGCTTTCCAACAAATAAAAATCCTTTTGACTTCAGACGCAGTCCTCATTCAATATAATGAAAACCTTCCACTGACCGTTACTTGCAACACGTCACCTTTCGGTGTGGGAGCAATCCTAAGCCACACCTTGCCGAATGGAACAGAGGCTCCCATTGCATTCTTCTCCAGAACGCTGTCCAAGCCAGAGAGGAACTACAGCTAGCTGGACAAAGAAGCCCTCGCCATCGTCTCCACAGTGAAAAGATTCCACGAATACATTTGTGGTAGGACTTTTTTAATTATTACGGACCACAAACCCCTACTTGGCATTTTGGCTGGTAACAAACCTACTGCACACATCCTGTCACCTAGAATGACAAGATGGTCTGAATTTCTTGCCGCTTATAATTACCAATTAATACATCGACCTGGCAAAACTATCTCGCATGCCGATGCCTTAAGCCGCTCCCCCCTACCAGACATGCAAGACGACCCAGCACCCACATTATCAATTTTACAAATAGAAATAGTAGCCACACCACCGTTGACCGCTCAAGACATTGCCCGTGAAACAAGAAGGGACAAACACTTGGTGCGAGTTCTCAGCTGGGTGGAGAGGGGTTGGCCAGAAGGTGAAAAAACCGAACTCTTCAAACCGTTTAAAAAACAACAAACTGAACTTTTTTCCCAGAGGGGCTGTATCCTTTGGGGAGACTGGGTAATAATACAGAAAACAGTTTTAAATATGCTGCACGACGGGCACCCAGGCATTGCTCGCATGAAAGCCCTAGCCAGGAGCTATGCTTGGTGGCCAGGCATGGACAAACAAATTGAAACCTGGGTCACCGCTTGCAGCAGATGCCAAGAGACTTGCTCGCCCCCCAAAGGCTCCACCGTTAGAATGGGAGACACAGAGGCTCTTGGCTGTGCATCCATATTGACTTTGCTGGGCCAACAAAAGGGCATACCTTTTTGATCACTGTTGATGCTTATTCTGATTGGCTCGAAGTGAGCAAAATGAAAACAACCACCACAGAAGCTGTCACCAAGAAATTAAACAAACTCTTTGCCACGCATGGTCTGCCAGATGTGATAGTATCTGACAATGGCCCCCAGTTTACTGCATTAGCATTCGAGCAATACTTGGCAGACCGTGGCATCTGACATGCTTTGACATCGCCAGCTCACCCGGCGGCCAATGGGAGAGCTGAACGCATGGTTCAATTTACAAAAAAAAACTCTTCAAAAAATTGAACATGGCAACATCCACAAGAAAATCACCAAAATGCTTCTAATACAACACATCACACCCAACACCACTGCCAACAAAACCCCAGCAGAATTGCTCATGGGCAGAAGACTCCGGTCACCTCTAGATTGCCTGCACCCTGCTTACACCCCAGAAAAACTCCCGGGATCCAGCAGCAAATACCGCACCTTTAATGTAGGAGACACTGTTTTCGCAAAAAACTTTACCAGGGACCCACTATGGCTTCCTGCAAAAATCACCCAAATCACTGGCCCTTGCTCCTACCAGCTCGAGACCACCAATGGTAGGTGTTGGAAACGGCACATTGACCAGCTAAGGTCCAGGCTGGCCACCCTTCCCCTCACAGACTCTAACCAAGAAATCAGAGGGGGGGGACCTCAAACTTAGAAAAAGAACCAATATCTGCGCAAGCAGAACACCCCACACACACATTAAATAAAAATCAAACATTAAACCAGCAATACTTACCTACAAACAGGGAACCGAGGCGGACGGGTGCTTCACCTGGAAGTAGCAGCCAGACAAGCTCAACCAGCCCAGATAATCCAGGCGGGAGCGACAGAGCGAACGACTTGACCAACCCGGATACACCAGGCGGGAGTTGCAGCTATAGGCCCAGCTCACCCTTCCAGGCGGTTCCATCGAGAAGCTTGAGAGCGATGCGGAGCCCGTCCGAACCTGACCACGACCAGAGACATTATGAACTGCGCAAGTCAAGTAGGCAGGTCCGAAGACCCTCCTACTTACGTGACTACATTACCCCGCCCCTTGGATGGAACCAAGAGGGGAGGGGTGTACCATATTAGCCGGCTTGAAGACCTGCATTCCTATTGGTCCAGAAAAGCCAGACCATGATTGGATGTCTTAAACACCCCTGATTGGCTCGTATAGGGCTTGCCGCGATTGGCTACAACCAAGCGTGGCAAACTCAAAGAACTATCATTGGCTGCCTAGCCGCAGCCAGCTCTATAAAAAGAGCAGCCGCGGCTAGGGTTTTCGTCTCAGAATTCTTCCTGTTAAATAAAGAGCTGTTTGTTCACTACTCAAGCCTCGTTCTTATGGGACCCACCAACCATACTTAACAGTTTCCAAGTTTGTTTTATTTGGGGTTGTACTCCCTCAGAAGGAGAAGACTTAGTTTTTGACAATACTCCTTGATCCTTAGCTGCCATTGGATTTATAAGTGGAATTTATAATGAGAAATAAAACCTATTGCCCAAACTATCTCAACTATTGTTCTGCACATCTGTCTGTCCTTAAAAGTGTCTGGAAATCTCAAATGTATGGAAACTAATCAAGGAGAAAACCAACCTATAACTAAGGAGATATTTCCTGGAAGTTAGAGCAATTAATCAATGAAGTGACTTACCTCCAAAACTTGTAGGTTCTCCAAAACTGGAAGTTTGGAAGAAGAGATTAGGCAATCATTTGTCTGAAGTGGTATAGAGTTTCCTATTTGAGCAGGCAGTTGGACTAAAAGACCCTCAAGTCCTTTCAACTCTGTAGGCAGTCTGAACTTTCTGAGTTGATGCAGGAAGTAGGACTTTGTGTGACTTTTTAATTATGGTTTTGAACTTGGATGTCCATTTCAAATCCTGGAAGATTATAGAATCTCAAAACTTGAAGGATTCTGCTGTTTATACTATGTTGTAGTACAAGGTAGAAGAATAGGAGGCCTCCTCTAAAATTCACTCTCATCTCTACAGTTTTAAGCATCTTCAGCTCCAGATTACTCTGGCTGCACCACAAGGCCAACTATTCAACCTCCTGTCTCAAATGACACCAATGACTGTTGTATCATCTGCAAATTTCAATAGTTTATCAGATGGATCCTTGGAGATGCAGTCATTGGTATAGAGAGAAAAGAGTAATGGAGAGAGCACACAGCCCTAGGGGGCTCCTATAGTAGTTGTTCAACTATTCTATGGGATTTTCCCAAGTCTGACCTGTTGCTTTCTATACATCAGAAAGGTTATAACCCACCTATAATATGCACAAACACAGCTACCTAAATTTCTGAATGATGGTATTCTGAATGCCAATTTGAAGTCCACATGTCAATATTGTCGCTGTTGCATTGCTGTTAACTGGAATGTACTGTTGCTAAGGGGTTGCTTCATTATATTTTGAATATTCCCAAACTTTGGATGGGTCCTGAAATTATTCATGGAAAGTGCACCTTAAAAAAAAACTTCTAAAGCTATTGTCTTGCATAGGCTTTCTTCTTGGTGTAAAATCTTGGATTCATTAAACATTGGCAGTTAAATCACATGAAGAATCCTTTCTGACAGGTCACATTTTTAAAATATATGTATTTTAAAATGTGACCCTATAACAGGAAATGTAAACAGTTTCTACCATAGAGTTTGAAGCTTCCTTATCATTTCTGGGAACAATTCTGAACAGTTCCAAAAAGCTATGTTGCGGTTTGATGCTAGGTCATCAAAACCTTGTGAATAAAATGCCTTATGCAAAGGAATTTAAAGATACATCATATCTCAGGACTGATTTAGTTTTCCTTTATTTTGTTCTCCCTGTACATGTTTTACTTCTATAGCCCATACTGCCATTAGCCTTACTTCAGAACTACCTAAACAACTTCAGGGTTTACAGATTGACCTTAATTAACTTGAAAACTTATTAAAAGCACTGACATTTAAGAGATCTGTTAGTTTGAAAATACTAACGTCCTTCCATTTAAATTTTGTTTTACAAGACTGAGATCTTCTCAATGAACTTTAAATGTAGAAGATTTAGCAAATTCAGTTGCTACCAGGCTTCATAATAAGACAAGTCACTTAAGAGCTCAGCTTGCTAGAGCACAGCAGAGCATTTCCCTCATTGTAACTCAGCTCCTTTACAGGATAATTAGCTAAGCAAAAGAGCAACACTGTGTTTCAAACTACTTACTAGCTTGCAAAGCAACTGTGCTGTACAATAATCTCAGTACTTGGATCATTTACTTTAATTGGCAATAACTAGGGAGGTAACGCTAGAACAAAGCAAAGTCATGAGAAACGATTTTAAAAGTACGATAAGACAAGTCAGCCTTACCCTGAGAAATTTATGCAGAAGTAAGTTTCACTATTCTTAAAAGGTTTTTCTTCAAATAAGGATGTAGAAAATTGCAGCCTTACAAGAGGGGGAGGGGGGCTCATTTAATGAGGGGAAAGTGATTTGACACAATCTAAAACAAAAGTGACCTATAGATTAGGCCATGGGGCTACATCTGGGTTGCAAAGATCTCCAAGACTACAAGATGGCTGCCATTTTGGGTTGACTAGGTACAATATGTCCAATCTGAATTCATTGTCACCTTTACTCTTTTTTCTGTTTAATTACATTTTCATGTCCTTAAAATGAAATTTAATGTAACTAGTTTAATACTCAAATCTGCCACTTTGCTATTGTTTCTTTTAGCCGGTCATGCAAAACACATATTAAAACCAGACTGCAGTTATTCCACACTATCTTCATTTCCTGCAGATCTTATATATTTTCAGCATGCTATCATCTATATATTTGTGCATCTCTAAATCATTAATAATATAACCAATAATAATTTGCACTGTTAATAGCTGATCCAGCAAGTTATATTACCCAGATCTTTCAGTGATCTTTTAATTAATAAAGATTTCTAAACTTTCTAAGACAAAGCTGATAGGAATAAATTTCAAGCAACCCATGCCTTACAGATTATACGCATATTTGTTGATATATATCTGCTCTTTTGCCTTATGGTTTAGTAAACATTCGTCACAACAGGATATTATTGGGGTTTATAAAATAAATTTGATTTTTAAAGTAGTTTTAAAATACTCCAGAAAGCCTCAAAAGTTCACTACAGCATCATATCTATATTCTAATACCTATACTTAGAAATTAAATTTTAGCAAGCTCTGTAGAATGCAAAATTGCAGCAAATTTCGGCATGGTAGGAAGTATTGACATGGAAAGCAAATGTTCACAATTAGAGGATGAAATAGCTAGATTATGAGCTCCATCCATTTTGAAGCAAAGTATGAAAAAATAAATTGTTTTTAGAAGGGCATGGAAAACCAGAGCTTTTAGAAATTTGCTTGTTTAAAAGCAATGTTGCATGACTGACAAATGTATACCTGGAAATGCCCTCCTTTGATTGAAATGTTTGGCTTTCATTGTTACCCTACTATAAGTAGTTTAGTTGTCTTTTTAGATATGTTAGCATGGAATGTGATATTTTCAAGATCTTTGCAACTGAAAAATACTGCTGATATATTCTTACTTTCCTATTTTAAAACTTAAAAATATCTTATACAGTTTTTGTTTAATAAACCCTGAAACATGGTGTTTTATTATGATGATGATCATAAGCAGTTTGACTAATCAAACTATGACATCCTTTTAAAACTTTTCTCATCTTCATATTTATTCATCAATCCCAACTGTGTATTTGTCTTGGTCTTACTGAGTTTTCAGAGCAGAAACAATGGCCAGGCTTCTATCTCTAAATTCAGCACATGTGCAAACATAAACCCATTACATTTGGAAGTCATTAAATTAATTGCTAAATAATGGCAGAAAGGAAGGAGCAGCATCAACCATTCCTTGTAACTTTACAAAATCATCTAACCTACATCCAGGGTTAACATTTATGTATAAGTTTGTTCTGAATTGTACTTTTTAAAATATTTCATACTTTTTAATAAATAAATAAATAAATAGTACCTCATGGAAAATAAATATCAGATTAGGGGAACAAAAGGAACGTAAAATAAAAAGCAAAGATTTTGTAGGTTTCCTTTTTGCTTTTTTGAAAAAATGTTTTCTTTCATTCCTGATTCTTTGAGGTCACATTATGATCTTTCTATCTCATATTTAATTCTGTCTTCATACCCATATGTTAACTTTATTTTATTTATGTATTTTATTATCTTTATTTATTTGCTGTTAAATAACAATTGTTTCCATCCTCGACTAGCTATGTCCCAAAGCTGCTCTTTGACACTAAGAGGTGAACTAATATTTACCTTAACTTTCTTTAGTGATCCATTGAAAAACTACTTTTCTGATTTTCTCAGAATATTTCTGCTCAGCATTCCTAATATTAAAGCAGTTTCCTTAACTTCTTGATTTGCAGTCTGTGATTGCACTCACTTTCTTGAGTTATTTGATGTGGGTGGTTATTTGATTTTTCTGAATTCTAATTAAAGTTCAACCGTCATTTGGAATTTTTATTATCTATAGGGGAGTGTGGGTAATATTGTCTTGTTGTCACATGTACAAACAGAAATCCTAGAGCCAAATCTGGCTTTTCAAAGCCTTGGGAGTAATTCCTGAGGTCCTTCAAAAGTTGCCACCAAATTGCAATTTCTAATGTAACAGAAAGCGATGAATCATATTATATTAATAATCAATCTGATCATATTTCAATTAATTTTAATTTTTTGGTCCAGTGACCCATTCTATGTTTTGGAATGCAGTATATGACTCTTTGCATGAAATGGATGCCTATAGGATTTCTCATCTTCTTAGATCCTAGCTAAAATAGAAAATTTGAATTTCAGAAAATTCTTGATATGATCAGACTATACAAACAGAATGTACTGCATTCTCTATAAAAGTAAGTCCTAATCCAATATCATGTATAACTCAGGAGCCTCTTGTAGTTTGTTATAAAATTGGAAGGCTGGTTTGTAGCCCTCCAGAGAAGAGGAAAAATCTTATTTTTGTTGTCTGATTTAGTTTGATGCCTTTCCCACTGACAATAACATATCCATCATCCTTTCTATCTTAATACTTTTCTAGGGAAAAGGCTATATCTTGCTCACTGCAATTGGTTTTTAGCAGTCTAAGATAGCAGTCATAGCTATTTTTTTCCTAATTAAAAACATGAATAAGAAACACACTGCTCACAAAACACAAAATCAAATACAAGTGCAAGTGCATAATGCAATCAGAAGGCTACGTGATAACAGCAGCTCTCTTAGTCAAATCTTCAGAAAGGGAGGAATTTTTACATTCTCTGAGTGTGTGTGTGTGTGTGTGTGTGTGTGTGTGTGTGTGTATATATATTTTCTTAAGTTTTCGCGGGTACTTACATGTATGGCATTCAGCTTTGTTCGGGTATTTTCCCACGTCATTGTAGTTGTGCTTTTAAAGTTGTAGCAACGTTTCGGCAGAATCTCATCTGCCATCATCAGGCTTCTGTAGCAGGCTTCTGTAGCATGATCCGTGATCATGTCTCATCACCCCCACCCAATCAAGTCACACCCCCACAAGCAGTTAAAAGGAAGAAGCAGTTGCAAGCTCACATTACTCCGAGAAGCACAAAGCCGAAGACACAAGCCTGAAGATGACGAATGAGACTTGAGACATCGAAATGTTGCCAAGATACTTCCAATTTTACATGGGAGAAAACCCGAATAACCAATGATCCACATACAAATACCCACGCTGCCTTAAGAAAGTTCAAAACATTCTCAAAGATCCATCTCATCCTGGGAACTCTTTTTTTGAACTATTACCATCTGGCAGACAGTACAGAATAATAAAACCAAGGACAAATAAGCTGAAAAACAGCTTCTGTCCCAGGGCAGTAGCTCTTTTGAATTCTGCTGTATAGTGCAGTATTGGTGCGGTGTTGGGGGTTTCCGATTCAATGTGTGAAGGGTGAAGGATGTGTGTTTGTGTTTATTTTCATGGTCATGGTCATGATGTGTACTGAGGATGGTGTTTGATTTCATTGTACAAGGTGCAATGACAATAAAGTAAACTACACAATACAGTATAACACTCAAGATTTGATTGACAGACTGTACCTACTTTAAATATTTGTCTGGTTGTCTGGCTGGTTGGTTGGTTCAAGTGCATCATTTCCAAATGTTGGGCTAGCTGTTGTGATGTCTCATTAGCCTAGGGGAAACACATTTGGCATTATGTCACAGTTGATATAGAAATTCACCTGGGATTGGAATGCTGTATTTCTAAAGAGGTGCCTTAAATCAGATCTGTCAAGAAAATTTAATATCTTCTTTAAAAAGGTCAATCTGGGTTTGAGTTACTCCAATGTTATTAGAAACATTTGAAAGGCTTATTACTGCAAAAATGTGTTTTGGGGTGATTTTATGCAGTTGAAGGTTTACAAATGGTCATAGACACTTTTGGTATTTCTTAGAATACTTGATATGCCCCAGAATGCTTTAATTGGGTCTTTTGAAAAACATCTGTAAGCATAGTCAGAAGCACAATCAGTGAAGGAGACAATTAAGCTTAACACAGTATCCTGAAATGCCATTTAAGGGAAAGTTCATTCTGCCTGAAATTTATGCACATTTAGCAGGACTAAAGAAAGTCATTATCTTATGATGGGGAATCTATGCATAATGGACTAATATTTCTCTTTTAATTCAATATTTAGAAGCATTTGCAGTTCTTTACTATGGCAGTTAAGTTTTTCCATTGCAATGAAGAGAAAAAATGCTGTACCCAAAATGCATATTCATTTTGTCAACTTGCATTTATACTTGCACATAAAATCATTTATTGTACCAAAAGATTGCTTAAAGAGCTTTTGATGAGCTATAATAAATTCCGAAAAGATAAACTAGTTTCAGTCTAATTTTCACTATATTGGCAAAACGTTGAGTTGTGCCTTACTACTAATTCATTATATTAGCTATGTTTAATTTACTGGTAAGACAAGGTTTGTATAAAATAGAAAAATATCCTAATCTAAGCTATAGGATATTGGATTTTAATTACCTTTCTTATAAAATATAAATTAACATGGTTAGTAGTTAATTTGGAATTAATTAACTTGTCTCAGCTATCTTGTCAGATGTTTCCAATGCAGATGAATTCTTTTCAAAGTCAACATATTCATAAGAATGTGATTATGCAAGTTTTTCATTTAGTTATATTTAAAAAGTTGGTTACACTCTCAGATGAATATCAAAATCGTTTCAGTAAGACTTCTTTACACACTATTTGATCATTAATTTAATGAAATAAGATGCATCCCTTCACTATTATCTATGAATTGCTTTTGATATTTAACATCCACTTTGCATTCTTTTGTCATATAAGATAATTGTAATTGTTATCTAAAACCACACACACACACACAAACTTAGGTACAAAAGGGAATGAGTTTTATTAGCTTCTTTTCAATGATAGCAATCTCCAATCTATCTGTGTTTGGTTGAATTTAAGTAGAAAGATAGAAAGTAAAAAGGAGGCAAAGAATAAGAAACTTGGTCTAAGAATCTCTTAATAATATGTTACAAGAGAAAACAGAATGTGAGTAACACAATGCTTATTGGCACAAATGTGCCTAAAGATATTTTTCTATGCCCACCAGAATCCAATTAAAAATTGAATTTAAAAAGGGGAAAAGAAATGGCTATACCAGACATGTTTCCTTGTAGCAGTGCCTTTGAGCCCCAGAAAAGTTCCACTGGGATGGACAGAGAGTACATGTGTACAGTTGTCATCAAATCCAATGAAATGCTGATTTGTACCACAGAGGCATTTTATTTTTATTTTTTAAAATTATATAAATAATATGTGTATACATGTGTATATACATGTGTATATACATATACACTTCCATCTACAGATATTAGTGATCATTGACTATTTATTCCCCAGGATAAATATCTCTTGAACAAAATTTTATTTATGAGGGATGGGAAATTATTACCCTTTGGGCATATTCTGAACATTATAACATTCTTCTGGTTTCTCTTATACAACAGCAATGCTGTTTCTGTAGTAGTTCTGTGAACTCCTTCCTTCTCCAGAGATCAGGGTTGATGAGTGTTGAAAGGCTGGAAAATGCCTTTCTTTTGAGGATTCGGTTTTCCTGCTGGGAGGGCTCCAGTTCAAGGACACAGACAACTGCTTGGAAGCGGGTTTATTTTCCAGGAAGGCAAGAGATAGCAAGAAGTCTGCGTTCCTGGGGCTAGCCACCTTTGTATAATAAACTCCTGATTTTTATACCTTTTCTCCTTTTGAGTGTGAGTGCTTGTGTTTGTATTTCTTAATGTTTTAAATCCTGTCAGGGGGTTGTCTTCATTTCCGCCAGAGGGTAAACTCTGTGGGGTGGTTTGATTGGATTATCAGTTTCATCCTAATGTTTTCTTATATTTGTTTGGTGGCAATCTCCTGTCTGCTATGGAATTTATTTCGTATCTTTTGTCTATTTGTTTTGCTGATTTGGCATGACCTTTTGTTTGTAAGGGATTTCTTTTTCTTGTTTCCCTAGCTTTCTTAATTACTTGGCTTTTGTCTAGGGGGCTTCTTTCAATACCTTTTATTAAATCTCTTTTCCTATGCAAGTTTGTTTTATAGCTGGCTTGATGTTCCCTTTGGGCTTTTCCTGCTTGGGTGTCACCACTGTCCTCATGAAGTTCCCTTTCCACAATCCTTCATTTTTATTTTTTTATTTTTTAAGAGCGTGGTCTCTGATTGAATGTCTGGGTATACTTGGTATTTGTGATTAATCTGGATCATTATCATAGCTGCCTGTCTCCCCCTTTAGTTTTCTCTTCTGAGAGGGGATACAAGCCTTTAGGCAGCTAAGGCAGGGTGGTATGCATAGACAGGGGCAACACATGAGGGCTCCAAGGACACAAATGGTGACTGTGGTTGTTATAAGGATTTTGAGCCAATGGAAATCTGGCATCCATGAGAAGAGCCATGAAAAGTCCAGGAATGATTGCTCCTGACCAATATTCTGAGATAGCTCTTTCAGGTGGTGGATGTCCCTCCCTACGAGTTCTGAGGTTTCGTCCAGATTGAGGCAAAACATCCCTTGGAATTTTCCGCAGCCATAGTTATGCTTCAAGAGAAGGAAGCCTATTGCTGCCCAATTCTCCAAGGTGGCTTCTCTGACCTCCCTCAGTTCTCTGTTAAGGGCATCCAGGGCATGGGAGGTCAAATTCAAGCTTTTTTGCCAGGGTACATGCTAGTCTATTCAAATTTTTAGAATTTTGCACTGCCAATCCAGATACCCCTACCAAGGATATTGCCAATGAGATGTATTCTGTTTTTTGTGGGAAGGGAGACTTTGGAATCACAGTCTGAGTCTAGGGTTTGGAAGGCTCTCCTGTGTCGTCTCTGTAAGGATGGCATAAGCATAGTTAACCTTCCCAAGGTGCAGGGGCCATTTGTGGCATTTGCAGGAAGGTATGAGTAGGCTTTTAAGCCACAAAGGAAAAACCATCCTGGTGGGAGCTTCAGGTAACTATATGAAAATTATATGGTCTCTGTATAGTTGCATTTTAGTTCTGTGTTGCTAAGACTGGCATTCTGTGACCCTAGGTGTGCTGCACCCAGTGACATTATGATTTCCCTCCTGCTAAGCAAATGTTAGTGGTGTTGAGTATTTCTCTTGCTAAACATTCCCATATGTTTTCCTTTCTCTGGGATAAGCTTTGGTTCCAGGAACGCAGTTTCTTGTGTAACAATTGTTACAATTATTACAGAAAATAATAATAATACATAGAATATATTGCATTTCATGTTCCCCGTTGCTTGATTCCTTTTCTTCCCTTCCTCCCCCTCCTCTTTTTTTTTTTTAATAGCAATGTAAAAAAAAAAATGTAAAAGGTCAAGTATCAAAAATTATGAGTAAGGTATGGTTAAAGTCTTTTTGTTAAAAAAATACAATGAAAAAAAGGTTTTAAAAAAGGAAAAAATGGAGAAGGTGAGACAAAAATTAAAAACAATAGTTTATAACTCAGCACCCGGAGTCCAGTTTTGTGTAATGCAACATTTGCACTTGGTTCCTCACAGTGGTGTGGTTCAACAGTGTTGAAGAATGCTGCAAGCGTCCATTGATCTGTGTCCCGATCTTTCTTGAGTTTGATGGGCGGGATTGATTGTGGTGGAGTTTGGCTTATGGTCTATGACTGCTGGCTTTGCATGTGTCCAATGTAGCCAAAAGTCTCATTCTGCAAACCTTATGGCGTGTGTGTGTAGTCAGTAAAACTTGGTAGGGTCCTTTCCACCTGGGTTGTAGAGGGAGGTTCTGGTGAAGAACTTGATCCACACCCAATCTCCTGGCTCATATGGATGCAGGGCTTCTTCCAGGGGTAAGGTCTGTGTCAGCGCACTCTGGGTCCAGAGGGTCTGTAGTCTCTTTTGCAGGGCTGTAAGATAAGAAGAGAGAACCCTATCCCGCCCTATCTAAGCAAAGGGAATGAGGATTTAGGCTGAGAATCAGGATCCTAGTAGGGTATGGGGGGTGACCAAAAAGGATCTCAAAGTGGGGGGGAATACCTATATCTTGTCTTGGTCTGGTTCTGAAATAAAAGAGGCAATTGGGAGCACTTGTGGCCAGGAGAGGTGTGTTTCCTGACAGAGTTTGCCCAGTAGGGTCTTCACCTCTTTGTTTGCTCTCTCCATGGCTCCTTTAAGTAGCCCCACTTCTGATGCATCCCAGCCTCATAAGGAGGGTGGCAGGCTTTTTAAATCTTCATGGAGCCCTGTGTTGCTGGTTATCAGCATGATTGTCTTGTGTGTGCCTTTTCCTGGGATTTCCAATTGCAGCCCCTGTTTGCCACATATTATGGTAGCTCCCATTTTACATAAGAGATCCCTTCCTAGTAGAGACAGTGGGGACTGGGGGCAAATAGTAAATGCATGGTCTACTGTGAAAGGTCCTAGTTCTACTGGTACATTGTGGGTAAATTCTACAGAGATTATTCCTCCCCCATTATGCTATCCCGAGCCCCTTCAGCCACCGAAGCTTTATATGGTGGTTCAGTAATGAGGAGGTGGCTCCAGTATCAACTAAGCAATTGTATTTCTTTCCTCCTATAAGAATGGTGACAATGGGTTCCCCTTCTGGGCCATTTTCTAGGGGGATAGCCAGCCTGTTAAAGGTAGCCATGAATTCAGTGCTCTCATTGTCATGTTCTAGTCAAGAAGGGGGTAAATCTTGTTCTCTCCTTTGCTCCCATTGATGTCTATTGTTATTATTTATTGGAGGAAAGGGAGCGCTGGGTGGTGCCTGGTGACTGAAACTTTGTTGCTCAGTGTACTGGATTGGATTATTGCCTGGCCTCATGTTTCTAGGTGGTGGGTGATACCGGTTGCAGGAGGGGTGTTGCCTACATTGCCTGCTGAAATGACCTTCCTGTCTGCACCTATAACAATGCTGACATTTGCCTTGCGACCATCCTGCTTTATCGCAATGCCAGTATTTCTTTGAATTATAGGGTGTTTTACCTGGAGTTTGTCTGGCATTATGCTTCATTACAGGCAAACATTTTAAGTCTTCCTGTCT